>NC_058412.1:30147822-30468414 GCF_002201575.2 Neomonachus schauinslandi | reverse complement strand
ATATCTATATCTATATCTATATCTATATCTATATCTATATCTATATCATCTCTCTATCTCTCTATCTCTATCTCTTATCTCTATGTCTATCTCACATCTGCCAGCTCACTGTTTTAGTTGTTCTCTTTTTAAATTCTCTTTTCTATAACTTTTAAAGATGGCTTGGGTACAAAGCAAGATGGTCCACTCTACGGTACCAAAGGTGGGCAAGAGAAGTGGTTGGAACCCAGCATTAGAATGAAAATCACTATGGCAGCTGGGGTTGGCTCTGAAGGAAAGGGCTATTGTGTTTGTGCAGCGGACAGGAGGCCATGGGGTTCCCATTAGCTGACATTAGGAAAGGGTTTCAGAGGTAGCATGGGCTGCTGGCGGGCTGGGATGGGGACAAGGGAGGAGGACAGACTCCTTTAAGGCAAGGCAGAGGGTCTCCAGTCATCAGACTGAATATCAGGGCAGGGCTACCATTCTCAAAGGGCTGGGGCCTAGTTAGGGTTAACAAGGCAGAACAAAAGAATAGGCACTAAAGCAGAGGCTAGTATGAGTTTGGGGAATGGAAGAGAATAACATCAATAGTTCATTTAACATGGATTTAACACAAAATCAAGATATTTCTTTATAATTCAGAGTAGATTATCTCAGATACAGGAAACAGATGAAGTAGGAATGTTTCTTTGGGTGCCTCCCATATCTACTTTCAGAGACCCCATTTAGCTCTCCATTCACCTTTCATCTCACCCCCCTTCTTCCTCCTCTCTCAGCTCCCTCCCTTCTTCTGCCTTCCGCCTTCTCTCCCTCCCTATCTTCCTTCCCCTTCCTTCCTTCCTTCCTTCCTTCCTTCCTTCCTTCCTTCCTTCCTTCTTCAGATATTTATTGAGCACCCACTCTGTGCCATGGGTATAGCAGGATGTCTCTTTCCTATGGATCTTATATTCTAGTCAGGTGAGCTGTATCACAAACAAACATGACCATAAAACACATCAAGTGGTAAAAAAGTGCTATAAAGGAAAATAAGTAGAATAAGGGTATGAGCAGGATCGCCAGGAAAGACATGTCTGCCAGAATGACATTTGAGCAGAGCCCTGGATGAAGTGAGGGAACAAGCCATACAAATATGCGGGAGCAAGACCAGGATGGGCAGAATCTATGAGTGAGGAGCATGCTTAGCTGTTTGAGAATCAGCAAGGAGGCCTGAGTGGCTGCAGCCCAGTCTAGCATGGAGGCGAGCGGGAAGAGATGAAGTCAGAGGTAACTAAAGTGCAGATCATGTGGTAATAGCTATCTGTGTCTAACTCAGCTTCAGGAATTTGTCTTCCCACACTAAATTTTCTTAGTGGCTTTTTACATACTGGGGAAGATCAAAACCAAAATGAATGAATCTGAAGTGTTCTTTCAAGTCTGGAGGAGAAATGCTTGAGTAAGGGGGCCCCTCTCTTCAAACCCCACTACGGGTATCTGTCTTGCAGTTTTGTTCATCTCTCCTCTCTAAAAGTTGTTTCCAGGCTGAGGATATGGGGGTGGCAGGGGAAGGGGGACTTCCTGGAGCAGGAACAGAAAACATCAGACTATGTTCTCTGGCAATGGACCTCCTCCCACCCAGTGGTATCTCTGGGGAGAGCTGCAAGGCAGGGGGGAGGCTGGAGGTGGGTGACATGCCCACTGTGGCCTGGGCCCAGCTGTTCCTGCCCTCCTCATGTTGGGCCATGTCTTCTGGTGGCCTGAAACTTCTGAGATAGTTATTCTTCCTAAAACAAGGGCAAGCCTTGGGATTTTTCAAGCCTTAAAAAGAATGTGTTCACAGAGTTTTGGTAAACTCATGGCTCCCACTTGCTCTCTGGAACCCTTTTACCTTACATCTGTGGGGTTGAATCACCAAAAGCTTTTCAGCTAAATGTGAATGTTGAAATGAGTTACTGACGATTTTGTTTTTCTGCCGAGAACTCAGGAAGCAAGGGGCCAAGTGGCATTTTTAAAAAAATATGCATTTAACATGTGGAAAGAAATTTTCTACTTATAAACAGACAAGTTGTTTCACAGTATTTAGTCAAAAAAGGGATAGAGTTCATGCTTTCTTTTCTTTCTTTTAAAGATCAAATACTTGACTGAAAGTTCTATTTTGGTGAGGAATGAAGGTCTTTATGAAAGGAAGGATCAATTTCTCCCAGTACTTTGCTCCTTTACTAATAAGTCACATAAGTGCTTCTGTCTTTCTCCTGATGTGTTTCTGAGATGACAAAAGTAATGTAAGAATTAGGGAAAGAAAACATCACATGAAGAGCAAGCATAGATAAAAATGCCTCAAATTTATCTAGTTTAATAGTCAACAAAACCAACTTACCTAAGAATATTCTATCTTGTGTTCCAGACCAGCACATCCATGGCCTTACTTGCCCCATACCTTTCTGCCCCTGATACCCACCCTATCTACTCTATCAAATTTCTGGATCATCCCTTGTATCTTCTCTCACCTTTAGTTTTTTTTTTTTTATCCCCAGACCATGTATTGGATTTCCACCTTCAGAAGTATCACTGTTTCTGCAGAAATTTTTGATATTAACTCATTTTGTCTATCATTGTTTCATACTTGGCCTTAATAGTCATCTTCACTTCCCCAGGATTATCCTCTTCAATATAATCCCAAACCATATCCTGCCCTTAGAAACATTGACCCTCTTACACCAAGACAACTATAGCCCAGCGTAGTCAGAGGCTTGACAATGTGGCAGGGAATCCCTTGGGAAGGTATCTTCTCATGTTAAAAGGAAAGCATTAAAAGGTGGGTAAAGACCTGGGATTTGTGATCCTCTTGATGACACAGTCATTTGGATGGCTCCTTGTGGCTTACAGGTAAGAAAGACAAAGTGAGCCACCAGTCACAACAGGAGACATGTTTTGTTTACAACGGTTTCTAAATTTATCATTTTTGGACCAAAATATCAATTTTAATATTCCAGTTTCATCTTTAAGGAAGAAACAAAGCATTCTTCTGAGAAGGTTAATTACAAGTGACCAACTTATTTTGTTTCCATGTTACTTATTTTTCCTGATGCTTGACCAGTCCCTTCAACATCCTCCTTTGCTTAGATCATTTCTTAAAAAGGTAGAGACAAATATAAGAATGATTACAAAAAAGAACAATGGAAGAGCATTTTATTCATTTATTCACTTGTCCCATAAATATTTATTGAACTATACTATGCTTGATGCTTAACATATAAGAGTGAATAAAGGCAGACATAACTTTTAACTTCATGGAGTTTAAATTCAGCAGAGGTGCCACACATGAATGAAGTAATCATAAATACTAGTGTAAAATTACAACTATTACAAGCACTACAAATGAGAGGCACATTGTGTCAAAGTAAACATAGAAGAGTGGGACAGATTTAGTGAAGGGGGTCAGGCAAGGCTTTCTCCAGAAAAGGACTCCTCAGTTCTGATCTGGAGGAAGAGAAGGCCTTAACCAGGTGATGAAGAGAGAAAAGAGCATTTCATACAGATGGAAGAGCTTAGATAAAGACCAGGGGCAGGATGAAAGCTAAAGGGCAGAGACAGGACTAGGATGACAGAGAGGCATAGGGCAAAGAAAGCATGTTAAGATGAGTCAAACAGGGGCTAGTCCATCTTTATAATTTTATTTTTATCCTAAAAACAATGGAAAACAATTGAAGCCTTCTTTTAAACTTTTAAACTCTGTGTGTGTGTGTGTGTGTGTGTGTGTAGGCAGCCTAGAGAGATCATGAATTGGTTCTGGACATACTGAGTTTAATGTACCATTGAAACAAGTAGCAATTAGTCTGGAGCTCAGAGGAGAGGTCTCAACTGAATTTATATGCCTTTGAATCATCAATATATAGGTGGTAATTACAGTAGAAGGTGTAGATGAGATTGCCTAGGGAGAAAGTGTAATGTGATAAAAGCGTAATGTGTAAGATTGAGACATGAGGATTTCTAACATTTAAGGGTCAGGTAGAGGACAGTGAGGGTTAAAGAAGATGAACAGAATACCAGAGAAGTAGGAGAAAAACCCAGAGATTATTGTGTCACAGAGGCTAAGAGAAGAAAGTTTCAAGTACCTACAATGATCAGAATACAATAGGAAATTACTAGACATGTAAACTAGTAAGCAAATGTGGCCTATATCTAAGAAAAAAATAACAGAAAATAGAACAGACTCAGAGATGTTGGGATTAATAAAGAGTTTAAAATAGCCATTATGAATATGTTTCTAGGTTTAAAGGAAAAGATAGACATAATAAGTAGACAGATGGGAAACTGCTATAGAGAAATAGAAATGATTAAAAAAAGAACTCAATGGAAGTTCTAGAATTGAAAAATAAAGTATCTGAAATGAAAAATTTCATTGGATGGACTTAACAACAGAATGGATGCTGCAAAAGAAAGGATCAGTGAATTTGAAGACAAAGCAACAGAAAGTATCTAAACTGAAGAGGGGGGAAAAAGCCTGCCGAAAATGAAAATGGCACAGCCTCTGTTAGTTGTGAAACATTATTAAATGCTCAGACATAAATGTAGTTGGAGCCTCAGAAAAAGAGAAGAGAGATTGAGATTTTAAAAATCTTAAAGAAATAATAGTCATTTCCCCCCCCAAATTTAATGAAAAGTATCAACACAGTGATTCAAGAAGTTCAGTGAATGAACACCATACTGGAAAATAAAAACAAAGAAAACCACATCTAGGAAATCATAATCAAATAGTTGCATGGCAAAGATTTTAAAAATCTTAAAAGCAGTCAGAGAATAAAAGACACATGAAACATAGAGGGATAAATGTATGAATAACCCCAGACTTCTCATCAGAAACAATGGAAGCTGAGGATTCATATTATATATTTGAAGTCCTAAAAGAAAAACTCTCAACTTTAAATTTTATACTTGGGAAAAAATCTTCTAAAAATGAAAGCAAAATAATGACTTTTCAGACAAACCAAACCTAAGAGACGTCATTACCCATAGATATACACTAAAAGAAATATTTAAACAAAAATGTTCTTAAATCTAAGAAAAATTATGCCAAATGGAAGCCCATATTTACACAAAGAAATAAAAAGCACTAGAAAAGGAAATATGTCTGTAAATACAGAAGTTTTTAATTTCTTGCTTCTTAACTTAGAACTTACTAATTCTCGGGTATGAAAAACAACGGTGGCGGCCTCACTTTGAATCTCCCCACACAACTTCAAAAACAAAAACAAACCCATGAAATAAATAAGGAGAGAAAATAAAAAATAACACCATGCCTTTGGCACTACCAAGGAATCAGAGAATATTATAAGCTTCAAATTACCAGCAAATACAAAAATGAACCAAATTCCAACAGACTTGCCTTTTGCCCACTGCTTCAAGCCTGTGGGTGTGAAGAGTGAAGTGGGAATTAAAGGACTATCTGAAAAGAGCAGAGAGGCATCAAGGATTTACCTGAAGTACAGACAATCTCAGCCCTAGAAAGAGAAAATCCAACTAAGTTAAAAAACATGATTTGGAACTTGGTAGTTCACAACACCAGCTATGGGGAAAGGAAATTAAATGAGTGAGACCAGAAGTGTCAGCCTTGGAGAAGCATTGCTTCTTGAGGAGAATAAGAGATAAGAGGTGGTACCTTTGAGGAACATATCAGTAAAAGGAAAGAAGGAAAATAAGAGGATAAAATTAATGACCCTGAAGAAAGAACGACACATTAACCCCTTTTCTTCTTCCTAACCTCACCACCAACACCTCACATTAAGGAACCTGCACAGAAAAGGGCAGAACTGATAGAAGATGCTGCCTTCACTCTAGAAATTCTCTCCACAGAAAGAACATAAATAGGAAAAAAGAGATCATATCCAAACAAAATTGTTGTTTTAAAAAAAATGTAAATCAAAGTAATTCAGCTGGAAAAAAATACCCCTCCCCCAGCCCCCATTAAAGAGGAAAATTAAACCAAATACTCTAATAAAAATTAACTACCTTTAAAGAAAAATTATTTTAAAAGCACATTTTGAATAAAAAAATATAAAACCTAACCACATAAATGTACCAAAAAAGCAAAGCAGAAGAAATGAAATCACAGTTGTTGAAGTTAGGAAAGATATAACAGAAAAAGAAAAACAAGTCTTACCAGAAATGAAAAGTAAACTACCAAGCTCAAGGAAGAGCACATTTAAAGAGAAATTTAATAAAAGGCATTACTAAAAAAGCAGGAAAACAACCAAGAGAGTAAAAGTGAGATAAAGAAAGAAGTAAAAAGGGTCAGAGGAAAGCAAATGAAATGGAAGTTAGGCAAAGTGAGTCCAATTAGAGTTCCTGAATAAGAATATCAAAACAATGGAACCGAACTAATGTTTAAAATTATAGTCCAAGAAAACTCTCCAGAAATAAATCACATACTAAATCCACTCAGTGAAAGGGTCCACTTGGTAAAATTGACCTGAAGTGATCATCCCAGAAATACATTCTAGCAAAACTGCTTGGGTTTTAGGAGAAAAAAAAAATAATCCATAGAGCATCCTGACGGAGACATGAAATCGCTGAGAAGGAGAGGATTAGACTGGCATCAGATTTCTCAAAAACAACATGTCAAGCAAGACAAAAATGGAGCAGCATTTTCAAGAAACTTGATAACCAGCCAAGCTGTTCTTCAAGTGTCAAGGAGGTAGAAAAATGGGTCCAATATGCAAGAACTCTGGAATACTGTGCACATGTGCCCTTCCTGAGGAATCTACAAGAGAATGAACTTCATTTAGCCAAGAGATTACAGGGGATGTTTCAGCAAAAGGACCGAAGGTCCTTTTCACATATTTAATTGTAGAGCAAGGACTAATACAAGGTTAGAGACATAGGTATAAGAATGGTATATAAACATATTCTGATGGAATAGAAAGGATGTATTTTTTTATTTTTATTTTTATTTCTTAAAAGATTTTATTTATTTATTGGGGGAGGGGTAGAGGTGGGGGAGAGGGAGAAAGAAAAAGAATCTCAAGCTGTGCTGAGTGCTGAGCTCAATTTAAAATTTTAAAAATTGCTTTTATTTTTTAATAAAATGAAAACTTTATTTTTGAAAAATAAAATTTTAAAATAAAAGCAATTAAGAACACTACAAAGGTAATCATTAGAAAAAAAATAAAAATTTTTCTTAATACCAAAAGAAATTTTCCAAAAAGTGAAGAAGTACACCAAGTAAAATAATGAACTCAGTAAATATGACACAATGTTCATAGCAATGACAACATAATATGACAAAGTTGGGTCCAAAAATACCAGTTACATCAGTAAGTATGAAAAACCTTAATTTACCTAGTAAAAGCAAAACAGATACTCACTTCCAGCCTTACTTATTATAATATGGGATGGCTATATGAAATATATGAAACAAAGTTCAAACACTGGGCAGCAGGCACAATTTGCAGTGATTAGAGAACAAATCAAGAGAACCCCCTCTTCCTGTCTGGAAGCAGTTTGCAGTTTGCTGCAAAGGGAGGGACAGCCCAAACAGAGCTCTGCCATCTTGCTGAGATGAGGAGTCAGAGATTGAAGTTTGGTAAAGCCAAGGAGTATTACCACATTTTTTTAAAGGGCATTTTATAATGATAAACGAGTTGATTAATCAAGAAGATATAACAACTCTGTAGGTATATGCTCCCGATAACAGAGCTTCAAAATACATAAAGCAGATCTGTGAGAACTTAAAGAAGAAAGAGACACCAGGCCAGATGCAAGGGTAGTGACCGAATAGCCAGGAAAAAGGGAGATCCAGAAGGAGGGAGAAAGAATCATGAGTGTGCAGGCACCAGGGCTTGGGCAACGATCTGCCTTTTGTCTCTGATGACTCTCCCCGCTGTGTAGATGGTGAATTGGCCACTGCCTAAAGCCAAGGGACGGTAAATTTGGAGACCTAAAATGCACATCTTCACCTTCCATAAGAGTGAGCTGAGGGAGTCTAAAGGCTTGTCACCCAGATGAGCATGCCCTGTGACATAGGGGTCCTCGTGTCCAAGGACCCCATGATTCTTTTTGCTAAAGGCACCACAGATAGGTCTTGGAAAAGACCAGGCTTTCCCCACAACCCTCAAAGCCCCACACAGGAGAGGAATTAAAGATAGCAATTATAGACAACAGAAGTGTTGTGGGCTGAATGTCTGTTTTCCCCTGAAATTCATATGTGGAAACCCTGTCCCCCACCATGTGATGGTATTAGAAAGTGGGGCCCTTGGGAGGTTAGGATTAGATGAGGTCATGAGGGTTGTGCCCTCATGAATGGGATGAGTGCCCTTATGATTCACAAGAGAGTTTGCTTCTTCTCCCTGCTCTCTGTCATGTGAGGACAGGAGAAGTCGGCAGTCTGCAACCCGGAAGAGCGCCCTGACCAGAACCTGACTGTGCTGGTGTCCTGACCTCAGACTTCCAGCCTCCAGAACTGTGAGAAATAAATGTCTGTTGTTCATAAGCCACCCACTTGATTGAATTTGTTATAGAAGCCCAAGCTAAGGCAAGGAGTTTTGCTGTAAAGAGGGGTAGAGATGGGGGCAAAACCTGAACACAGTCTCTCATAATGTGTGTTTAGTGTGCAAAAAAAGGGCAGATAAGCTAGCGTCTGTGGCCACAGTATTTGTAAAAAGGAAGGAAGGGAGGGAGGGAGGAAGGAAGGAAGGAAGGAAGGAAGGAAAAAAGGAAGGAGGGAAGGGAGGGAGGGAAGAAAAGGAAAGAGGAGGGGAGGGGAGGGAATGGAAAGGAAGGGGAGGGAATGAAGAGTGTCCAGAGTCCTCATGAAGAATAATTTAGGATGACTCCTTACTGTGAATCACAAAAGCTAAGGAGAGAGAAAGTCAGTGAGTTACTATGTCACAGACATGCTGGGGCCCATCTCCAGGGAGCCACCAGGGGACAAATAGATTTTCACTGAACCCTTTCTTTCCCCACCTTCCTCCCACCCTAAATCCACATTCCTGAAAAAATAATTTACATGCCCCAAAGTTCCAATATGATTGGTCTCAAACGAAAAAGGGTGCTTTTATTTTTTACTTTCTTGAAAACAAGGAAAACCTATTTGGCCATGTCCATGTTACAAAGAGCATTTTAAAAACAAATTGGAGATGAAATGCTGCCACAAACAAAAGAGCTGATTTTTTAGTTTTTAGTTTCATAGAAAACAAGAAAATTAAACACAAGTGGTAGGCTCCCACACCCCAAGTATTTAATTTAGAAATTTAAAACACTCCTGAGAAACAACTTATCTTTTGCTCACAGAGCAGCTGAATAGCCCCAGTGGCCCTCAGTTCTAGATGAGTGCCTAAACTGAATGAAAACTGAACCGACAACAGCTGCTTTGCACTGAGCAACTCCTACAGCAGTGCCTGCCGGGCACTTTCTAGTAAGACTTCATGGCAACTCAGAAGCAGACATTATGTTTATCAGTGAGCATACTGACTCTCCGTGGGGTTCATTAGCATTAGGTCACTTCTACAAGTACCAGAACTGGCTTTAAGTATAAGTGTGTTTGACCTCAAGGCAGAGTATCTTCGCTACTTTGTGGTAATCCATGTTTTTTTCCATCATCTCTTTCCTTCAAAAGCCTATAGCCCAGAAGAATGGCTATTTATTTTAAGATTATTTATTTATTTATTTGATAGAGAGCAAGCAGAAGCAGGGGGAGCAGCAGAGGGAGAGGGAGAAGCAGGCTCCCCATCAAGCAGGGAGCCCGACGTGGGGCTTAATCCCAGGACCCTGGGATCATGACCTGACCTGAAGGCAGATGCTTAACCAACTGAGCCACCCAATCGCCCCAGAAGAGTGGCTATTTTTGAGCTACTCACCTCTATAGGTATTCACAACGTTGAGTGCAATTGTGAATTTGCCTGTAACTAACTCCACGGAAGAGGTTAGTCCATCAACTCTGAAGAAAACAAGATTCCTGGAAGAAGCCCTCTTGCCTCCCACTTCCTCAGACCCATTAGATAAGGGACCTCATTGGAGAATTGGAAAGGCCAGCAGAAGAGCTCTCCGGAATCCCTATCAGGAACAATAGCAAAAATCTGCAGCATGATGAGAGAGAGAGCAAAGCCTATCCTGGGCCTCTGACAGCCCCATTGCTGTGCGATGGCACTGTGATTAATCAGATCCAATTAAATTAGGACTGGGGCAACATGGAAGGGGCTCTTCTGCCACATCTTGGGGAGTGGAAAGAGGAAAGGCCATCGGACCTCCAATAGGAAGACTGCAAAGCCTGAACTCTGGAATCTACCTCTCTTTTGCCTCCCAATGTTTCTTGGGTGTCAGATCTGTGACAGCTCTAAGGGCATATTCTGAACCACCACCACCACCACCACCATCCGGTAATCTCTGATCTCTTCTAGCTTCTTGATGATATGACACAAGAGAATATGAACATCTGCTTGTATAAATGCTATACTTCTAAAAAAGTTCACCTATAAACTTCTGTTGCCTTGAAAACCAAGAGAATGGAACAGGAGAATGCATGAAAAGACAGGTCTTCAGAAGAGGCTTGGCACTTGCACCATTTGAAGGACCTCAGGGAAGTCTCATGTTCTGTGGGTCCCAGAACAAGGCACTGGAACTCAGTGCTCTAGTGAACTGCATTGCCTTTAGCCCCACTGCCTGAAACCTTGAAACCCTTGGCCTCTGAGCATCTGTTAAATTTTGTAGGCAGATTGGCATTCCTGGCCCCTCTTTGTTGACATCACCCTGCTTCTGTGGGGACCCCAGGACCTCAGCTGGAGAGGACTCACAACACAGACTCACATTTCTCAAACACACGGCTCTGCATCCTGAAATCTGAGGCATCTGTTCAGTTTTGTCTTGTTCTCCCCAACACCAGGCCACTGAGCTCTCCCTGGCCTCTGCCCAGCCCCATTGGAAGCCCCAACATGTGTACCATAAACCAGGCGGGCCCCCAGAGTTTGGCAAAGTGTACCGCCCACACTAACTTTTGCGTCAATGGTGCTCGCCCACACCCCCCACGCCCAACATCTGCAGTGTCTCGGAGCCTATTAACAAACTATTGCATCTTATACATATTCATGATGCTGGTGAATTCCAGGGCTTGAAGAAGCTCGTTTTTTTGTATTTTCCAATTTGTGCTTCCACGAGGCGGTTTACTAGTACCCCGCTGGGGACGTTCATATCTACAGTCATCAGGAAGGCAGCCAGCCAGACGAAGGATAGGTCAGTACGTTCCTGTCCTGTCCTGCACAAGCAGTCCTTTAAAAGTTAATAATGAGCCTTAAAAAAATGAACTTACAGGGTAATTTCCAACCGCTTTCATCCCTCCACTAATACTATAGAGGTTCACTCTTTTTATTGCCTCTCTGGGCATTGTTCATATAGTACCTGCCCAGGGTTCTGTTCCTTTGGCTGTTTGGAAAAGAACACACATTGAGAGAAGCCTCTGTCTAAGCTCCTTAACCCCAGCTTTAGTTTTAGGGGCTTCCCTGTGGCAATAATTTAAAAGATTCAGTGAAAACTTGCTGAAAATGTTTCGAAACATGGAAGCTTCCAGGACATTCTCTGAAAGGATCCATGTCAAACTGGCCCACATACTTGCTGTTTTGTGGCTTTTCTGAACTGAGTGGGAATGTGAACCCCAGGAGAGAGGTCCCAAACAAGGGGTGCTCCCCCAGCCCATGTAGGAACAAGAGAGGCAGCATGGGTCCTTGGTGGGGCCAAGTGGACAGATGATAGTCTTCCTGCATACAAGTGCTCAGGAGAGCACAGGTCACTGTGGGGCAGAGCCAGGGTCAGGCAGTTTGAAGAAGAGACACAAAAGGGCACAGTTGTCTGCTTACAGTAGGGTCAAGATCATACTATGAAAACTGGTGTCTGATATAGCCTGAGCTGGCAGGAAAAGGCTCATATTGTTTCTCTTTAAGAAAGGACGATGATACACATCTGGTAACACAAGTAAGAGACATATTTGAAAGGTGTTGACTGAGTGCCACTTAGCACTCTTCCCTCTGTACCAGACCCAAGCTAAACATCCACAGTGCAAGCCCACCCCGGAGCCAGGGGCCACAGCCTGGCAGGGGCTCTGTGGCTCCTGTGTTTCTAGTCAGAGGACTTAGGAGACCAAGGCCGCAGTCTGGAGGGTGAGGCTCTGAGGGGCACAAGGTACCCATCCTCTGACTCCCACTCCAATAGCCCTCTCTGCCCAAAGCCAACACGTGGCTGGTGCCCAAGACCTTCCTGGGGACACACAGTGACACAAATCATTTAGGAGGGACATGATATCAGCTGTGTGAAGTTTGCCTTCCCTTATTTTCTGCACCAATTTTCAAGCATAGAACTCTGTTTCATAAAGGGTTTGTCTCTTGTAGGGGCTAGCAAACTGCAGCCTGTGGGTCATAGGCCAAGTCTGACCATGCCCATTCATATAAATATTTTGTCTAATAACTGCTTGCAAATGGCAGAGTCAAGTCACAGAGACTGAAAGCCCTCCAAAGGCAAAAATATTTAGGATTTGGCCCTTTACAGAGACTGCTGGCCCCTGCTTCAGAGTAAGGGCAGTTTTTTCTGAGGGCCAGAGATTATCTTTGCTTTCAGCCAATGCCCCTGGCAGCAGTGGGAAAGGGAGGCCGTCTCTCCCTGTGGATTCTGATGAGCAAAACCAGGGCAGTCGATGGAGTTGTCATAAGCCTTTAGTGTTCTGGGCATCGGCGTCTTCATCTTACACATTCTGTGGAGTTAGAATGGAAGGTTCTCACAGTAGGAAATCTTGACTATTTGGAGGCCACTCTAAAATAAAAATAAAAGGAATAAGTGATTCATGTTTGTGTTTCATGTACAAGGAATCCAGTTACCAATACTGGTAAGCCTATTTCCAGGCACTTTGACGTGGATGCAGCTGTGATTATATTCGGGCCTATGTGATTCAGAACTTCCATGGAATGGGCCTGCACCTTCAATCAGAGGTGGCCCAAATGATACAACTGCAAACTATTTCCACCTATAGTGGCTCAGAAGACACCAGATAACCTTAAACCCTCCTCAGCTCCTGCATATTTGCCACGCCTGAACCTTGAGTTTCTAAATTCAAATTATTGCAGGTTGTCATTATCCTATCATATTTTCCCAAAAGAACCATGTGTTAGAAGAGGATGATTGATTTTTCCAAACTCATCAGTGCCAATTCCTGTGTTAGCCACAGAATCTGGGTCAGCGCTTAAAACTGGTGTGAGACGAGGTTTTCAAACCCAACCCAAATCGCCTTGTGGTGATTATATAACAGCCTCCATGTGGAGAATCACTACAAACATGTGCTCTTCTCTCATGCTGATGAAGCATTTTATACTCTGGAGGAATATTCTGGAGGAAGGTGGTTGGTTAAAAAACAGGCAAAGTGGAGGAGAAAGACATTTTAGCAAAATTTCCATATGTATTTTGTCTCAATATTAGCCCTCAATTTTTTTCCAAAGCACATTTTAACAATGAATATTCTTTGGTGTGCTATATATATATATATATATATATATATATATATATATATATATATAATATAAATGATATAAATGAATGTGTATATATATATATATACATTATATATATATAATATATATTATACATATATAAATGATATAACAACATCATTTTGGAGTTAGTGGGATCTCAAAAGATCTTCTATCACCAAGCAGATCGTCCCCTCTTTTATAGATAAAGAAATACAGCATCATGAAAGCCGTGTAACTGATTAAAGTTCCACCATATCCTCTCCTTCCATTTATACCAAATCCTTAGTCTGGTTGCAAAAAAATGGAAAAGATTTCTCAGAAGAAAACTTATTAAGACTATATTGACTCTATGAAGAGAATTCTGGAAGCACCTCTTAAATTCATCTTTTTCTGCTCATTGCCACCACCACACTCCACCAGCCATGTAACAAGTTAATGCACAGAAGAAAGAAGAAACAGAAATGGACTGAAGTAGCCTTTCTACACTCTTCCAACACCCACCCCCATTGGTGGCCTGCATGGTGGTGAGACAGTTGTCAGAGGTGCCGAGGGCCAGAGCTACTGGAATTACTCATCTTTCTCCATCTATAGCCCAGGGTTGTTGTTGTTTTTTTCCCCCCTCTCTCCCTAACTCCCAGGAGGATGCAATGGTAGATCAGAGCTTCTCCTGGTCAAGGGGACCACAGTGCATCCTGAAAAGATCCTGGATCTGGTATAAATCCTATCATGGGTAGAAACAAAATCCAGTCAGAGACAACATCAAGGGCAGACTTGAAGGGGAACAGAAGTCACAGAGCAATATGGATGTGGGAAGTAGACTAGTTAAGCAGTCATTTCCTCCGTGCCACACTCCCTTCTTCTAGAAGCTTACCTAGCCCGCTGTTTCTAAGGGGCAACCACATGACTGATGCCCCTGGCCAACAATAATTGAACCAGGCATGGACATCTGACCTGCCTTGAGCCAATCAGATGTCTTGATCTTGGAGTTGGGATACCAAGAGCCTTGAAGCTGTTAGTTTTCTAGAGGTGCTGAACCCATAAGACCTGTGGCTCTAGGTGTGAGGGGGGCGGGTAGCCATCTTAAGTCATGTGTAAATGAAGGAAGCTGCAGTAAAGAGAAGAATGGGGCAAATGCTCAGGGACAAAGAAAAATGAGAGAAAAGAAGAAGAGTAGCTGCCTGGGGACACTAGCTCTTCAGTGCCACAGGAATAATTCTCAAAATCAGGTTTCATAATATTCCCTTATAAATGGACAAGCAATTCCCATTTACTTAAGTTAGTCTGAGTGAGTTTCTGGTTGTAGCAACTGAATGTTCCCCTACCCTAAGATGAAATGGGGTGGGGGCTGAGGGCAGGGAGTGAGTAAAGGAGCCAGGAGGAAAGATAACTCTGGGCACTTTTTTTGGGAGACTAAATCTTAGAGTCCAAGCACATGCACAATATCCACACATGAAAATGTGATGAGATAGCCCTGTTTCCAATGTGTCAGTTTGCTGAAATTTCTGTTTACAGAAATATGATATATCTGCTTAAATATATAATCTTAGTACTGAGAAGGTCTTCCTAAGTTAAGACACAAACCTGGAAGCCATAAAGAAAAGACTGACTTGATTAGACTTTGCACCCTTAAATTTTCAATGATCTTTGACAAAAGGCATTGTGAACAAAATTAAAACGACGGATCTACAGGACAGGTAGGGGCCCCCCTGCACAGTTCCAGACAGACACTCCCTCAAGGCTGCGAGACAGGGTCGAGCTTCGTGGCTGCCATGACTGCTGGGAGTGTTGCAACTGTTGGCAGCACGACTGTGACCTCTCACTGTCCCATAATGAGGAAATGAAAGGGAAGAAAGAGGAAATGGGATGGAATGACAAATGGATGAGATCAACAGAGAGGGAGCAAGAAACATTGAGAAAGATGGAAGAAATTAGTTGTTTCTCTCTCCTCTGCTTCTGTGACCTCTTCTTTGTGACACCCTAGTCACGCATTAACTCACTAAGCTGTTACGTCAGTCCCAGGCTTACTGTGGAAAGGGGGTTGTGAGAACTAACATTAACATAATGGCGGCTTAGGAATTCAACCCATTCCATCTGACCCCACACCCATGCTTGGATAAATTAAATGCACGGACTATCCAGTAGGCTTCTAAACAAAACTTTTAGGTGTAACATTTCCTTCCCATGCTTATCATTTCTTCTTTCCCTAAATTCCCTTTATTCCTACCACTCACCAGAATGGAGAATTGAAATTAGGTTCTTTTACTTAATAGCTTGCCAAACTATAAACAACTCTCTCAAACTAATCTGTATCTCATCTAGGGAGAGGGCAATAAAAATAATAATTTATGTGGTCAAGAGTCTGGATGAGACATTTTTATAGCATTGCACATGGTTTTCCAAATTGCAGAACAGCTTTATTTCTTTCTGTGTATCTCAGCATCTCAGTCTGTAATTTGAAAGTAATACTAGCTGTCTGTTGGTGATTTGGTTGGATCCTGAGGGTCTCTATATACAAACACTCTGAATCTTAGAGAGAAGGTGGAGAAATCATATGGGAACCTCATATAATGAGAGGGCTAGGCATATTGCAATGTTTGGGGGGGAAATGATTTGGCCCAGAGAACACCTGACTCCACGTGTTATCAAGCTGTTTAAGAGGACTCAAGTCTAAACAGTGCACTGTTATTTCAGATACATCTTCAAAAGCACACTGTTTGGTATGATAAATGGTGGCTCTAATTTTTATAAGTATGTTGTGAAAACATGGTGGATGGACAGGGTAATAATAATTGGATTGGCCACTGTAGACAACAGTGTGGTAGTTCCTCAAAAAGTTAAAAATAGAGTTACCGTGTGATCCAGCAATTTCCCCTTCTCGATGTATACTCCAAAGAATTGAAAATAGGGTCTTGAGGAGATATTTGTACACCCACATTCATAGCAGCATTGGAAGCAACCCAAGTGTCCATTGATGGATGAACAAATAAGCAAAATATGGTAGATACATATAATGGAATATTATTCAGCCTTAAAAAGGAAAGAAATTCTGATGCATGCTATAACGTGGATGAGACTTTAGGACATTGAGTGAAATAAGCCAATCACAAAGACACAAATAGTGTATGATTCCACTTATATGAGGTAACTAAAATAGTCAAAATCATGGAGACAGAAAGCAGAATGGTCATTGCCAGAGGCTGGGGCGGCGGGGAGAGATAATAGGGAGTTATTGTTTCATGGGCATAGGGTTTCAGTTTTGCAAGATGAGGAGCTCTGGAGATGGATAGTGGTGATGGCTACACAACAGTATGAATGTACTTACTACCACTGAACCGTACGCTTAAATGGTTAAGATGGTACCTTTTAGGTTATATGTATTTTACTACAATGAAAAATTTTTGAAAAAAAATTGGATTAGTGGTTCTTCCATGGGTGTCAATGTTTTACTTTGCTTTTTTTTTTTTTAAGATTTCATTTATTTATTTGAGAGAGAGAAAGAGCGAGCGAGAGAGCACAAGCAGGGAGAGCAGCAGAGAGAGAGGGAGAAACAGACTCCCCACTGAGCAGGAAGCCTGATGCAGGGCTCGATCATGACCTGAGCCGAAGGCAGATGCTTAACTGACTGAGCCACCCAGGTGCCCCTAGTTTGGTAGATCAACCTGAGCTCTAAATAGATTAAAAGAAAAAAGGAAAAGAAAAAAGAAAAGGAAGTAATTGCCATAGGTCACACATCTAGGAAATGATGGAGTCAAAATGTGAACCAAGGACATCTGGAACCAGAGCTCATGTTTTAGCCACTTGCGGCTTTAATGCATCAGAATGTGGCAGCTGCAGGCCTGCCTGGACTAGGCTTAGACTTTGAGTTGCTCTGCTGTTCCACAACGGTTGACAGGTTCATGTGTGGTCACTGGCAGCTGGTGTCAAACCACCAGGTGTGGTATCTGCTCTGAGCCTGAAGCTGGTAAGAAAAGCAAGGATACAGGGAAGAGAGGCAGAAAGCTGATATTGGATGGAATGTGCATGCCCAGAATATATCCATATATTTAAAAACATGCAATGCCTCATTTTTAAACAAACTCCACATGCAGAGAAAATACACATGCATTTCTGTAAGTGGAACATAAGTTAGCTAATTCTTTCCTCCTTGATAAAATGGTTAGAAGTTGCTTAGAAATGCATTTTATCATAAAATAGCAATTATCATATTGACCTCAGGCACCACCTACTCTTCTCTTGTTCCTTCAGTCCTCATCCATCCCCTCTCTTTCTTTGCCTTTTCTCTCACTCTACTCCTTCATAAGAATTTAAGCAACTCATTCAAATGTTAAGTCAAATGCTCTTCCTTTTGGTTGGAGATCACTTCCCTCTGGTCCATGACTGGCTGGGCCTGTTAGGTTTCAGTAACAACTTTGCCAGAGATGTTGGAGAAAAGAGGGATGGCATTTCCTCTTAGAGATCCAGCCTGTGTGACATTTACCATCTCTGATGGTTTTATAAGATTGTGCTGTCCTACACAGCTGACCTTCACCGAGTGCTCCCTAGGTATCAGGAATGGTGAACTTGCTTGCCCAAGGTCACTAGTATGTGGCAGACTCAGGATTTGCCCCAGGTCTGTCTGACTCCAGAGCCTATGCACTATACTGGCTTTCTAGCCAAGGTCAGGCTCAATATGTTCCTCCAAGGTTACTTTTCCAAGCAATGCAGACAATCATGGGAGACCCACTGGGTGTCACTTGTTATAGCTAGCTCTTAGAAGTGGCACCAGATAGTGCTGGCCTTCCTGTTCCCAGGGCAAAGAGAATGAGGGTGATGTGTACAGGCTGGAGGAGACTGAAATCCCAAGATTTAGGGAGAAGAATGTGGTCAAGTATATGATATCTGATCATAGGATTCTGGAGCATTCTTTAAAGCTGGACTTTAAAGATAATTTCCTCAAACTCCTTTATCTGCAGGTGAGGAAGATCTGAGAGACCAAATGAATTGTGTAAGGACACACAGTCAGTTAGCTAGAAGCCAGCTCATGATCTAACTTTTCTGATTCAGAATAAACTGCTTTTTCCACTCCACTTTCCCTCTGCTTGGGTTTTATTTGTTACCAAGAAGTTACAAAGATCAGAAAATTAAATTGCTTTTAGCAATGCAATTTTGTATTATACAGTTCAACTGAAAGTAATTATAATAATAATGCTAGCAGATCTTCCAAATGCAGAGGTTCCAACACTGTTTCTGCCTTTTGCTAAGCACATATATAGAATCCAAGGCCATATTTATACCGCATAAAATTTCCAAAGAGCTGAGCAATTTCCTATGAAAGCTCAGTTGTGTACTGATTGCCAAATTGGAAAACTCAGGCTTTCCTGGCAACTTCCACTTTCTTTCTGCTCCGGGAGATGCGAATTCCTCAGCAAAGAACCTCTGCTGACTACCTCCTCCATGGTGGTCATGACCCTGGTCTCACTGGCCCTTCCGGATGTTCCTGCCTTCCTTGCTTACTCTCCCCAGAGCCTACGATCTTGCCTCCAACCCTCACCAACTGAATAACCTTAGATGGAAAATTCTTGGGATGAAGGATCCACATTTCTCTCCCACTATAAGAAATATTGGACTAGAATTCAGGTGAACTCACTTCTGGTCCTGATTCAAACACTAACTAATCCTCGTCCTTAGTTTCTTCATGGGTAAAATATGGACAAAAACCTCTGCCTACTTACCTTTACGGTTGTTCTGAAGATTTTGAAGGTCAGAGAGTCATGGAATCATGAGGACAAACTGGGCTGACTGAGTCTAACCCCTCATGTCAGAGTTGAGGAGACAGAGAACCAGAGGTTCTAGGACACCTGCCCTCCAACCAGGGCTTGGCTAATGGTAAAATCCTAGGGCCTCCCCAGATGCTTTTTCACTACTCAGTGCCACCCATGATGACAAATATGAAAACATGCTTACAAGGATAAATCATGAATCTGACAACATGTCATTGTTTAGTTATTAATTAATACACTGTGTATAGAGTCAGCACTAATCCAATTTTTTTCATGCCTTAAAAGGGCTGTAGGTTGTCAGGAATTTCTAAAGATGGCAAAAATATTATGTCTAGGGACAAATACTTCCCTTTCCAGTAAATACAGGGAAAGCAGGAAGTTTAACCAGAGATGAAGCTCAGCCTCCTCCAGCAGCCATCTCTTATTGCTTTTTAAAAAAATCATCATTCTTGAGATACAGTTCACATACCATAAAATTCACCCACTTAAGGTGTATGCTTCAGTGATTTCTAGTGTATTCACAAGGCTGTGTAACCATCACCATGATCTAATTCCAGAACATTTCCATCGTCCTGCTGCTTTTCAGATGTCAGTCCAGTCGGGTTGAGCGTAGCTTCACTGAAGCTTGGCTCTTGGTTCTAGCATGTTGCCTCCGGCCCTGGTGTAGTGATCTTCTTGGCTGAGATCAGATATCCCAAGTTCCCTCTCTACTTGGAGAGCTCCTCTGCCAGAGGCCTGACTCCCTCAGAGATAGACCAGGAATGAGATAGATACTGAATCTCGAAATAAGCCTCAGCAATGAGAATCAGAACCTGAAAAGCAAAATTCAGCCATCAAGGCTGATCTGTAGGACTGAAATAGGAGAAGGTTCCCCAGGCCAAGAGTGAGTAGAACTGGAAGTGGCAAGTGTGGTTGGTTTAAAGATTCGGGGTTCAGTGGTGGAGGGCTCTCCAAAGTATCCTTCTATCATGCCTGGGGCTTTTATGCATGCTGAATCACCCTACCCATCTCCTGCGTTATCACTTGATCTAAGCCTGCAGGGATTCCTGAGCACCCAAGGGCTGCCACAGGTTCCACCAGAGCCCTCCTCCCCCATGTATATTGTGATCACCTGTTTACTCATCTGCATTCCTGAATAGACAACAAGTTTCGAAAGGGAAGAAGTCCTGCCTTTTATTGTTAGCTACCCACCTATCTCTCAGTGTCATCTGGCACCACACACAATAAAGATTTCCTGAAGAAATTAATTTGTCCACAAGCCCAAATTTCTTTTTCTATATCTCTATAATATTCAAACTAAAATTGAGCACCTGGAACGTACCCAAGCATCCCATAGTTCTCCAAGGTAGATACACAGAACAATAATGATATGGATCCTGTAGTTTTCACTAAGTAACCCTAATTCTGGTCCAAAGAACAAAAGGGAATAAATCTCTGATTTGTTCTTTATGATAACCCTTCAAGTCTTTGAAATGAGCTGTCACATCCTCTATATCTTTTATTTCCCAGGTTAAATATATGTACTTCTTCAACAATTATGCTTTAAGTATAGATTCATTAATCATTCATTCAACAAATATTTATTTATTTATTTTTAAGTAAGCTCTGTGCCTAATGTGGGGCTTGAGCTCACACCCCCAAGACCAAGGGTCACATGCTCCATCGACTGAGCCAGCCAGGCACCTTCAACAAATAGTTTTGATCATGTTCTATGTATCAGGCACTGTGCCAGGGGCCAGACAGGACATGACACAGACCCTGCCCTAAAGAAGTCTGAAGTCCATAGTGGTTGTGCTATTCCCAGTTTCTGGGGTTTCTTGAATTGGCCAAATGTGGTTTCTAGAACTTAATAGTATATTCCCAAGTGGTCTGACCAGTGCAGAGTTCAGAAGAACTGTTACTTCATGATATGGACCCTGTGCTTCCAAAAACTTTCGATTGTTCTTATTATGTTTAGGGAATGCTCAGGGTGTACTAATGTGGTGTTTGTGCGCCTGCGTGCATTTGTGTTTGTGTGCATGTGCATGTGCGCTCATGTGTGCGATATAAGAAGACATTTGGTTAAAAGTTTTATAAGACGGCTCTTTGTGATTAAACCAAATATGTGATAGTATTTCTGGCAGTAAAAGTTCAAGTCAAACACATAGTCATCCTGCCAAAAAAACCCAAAAAACAAAACCCAGCTCTTAGGAATAAGCAGATTGCAATCTTCATATCAGACCAAACTCATAAGGATGAACAGATTTTTTTTTTTTAAAGGGCATTTCACACTGTTGCTAATGGATCTTTATGATGTTTCTGAAAATAATTGGAAGGGAAGCATGGACATCTGGCATGTGAATAAAGCTGTTTCTAATTACGGGGGCCGTTTGTCTTCAAAGCAGAACAGACACCAGGGTACCCTTGGATGTGCTCTTTTTAAAAGATACTTGTTCAGGATCTGGCAGCCTCCAGTCTTTACCTATTTGAAGAATGTGGGGTAGGCCAGTTCAGTTTAGCTTCTGACCTGAATAACTTGGGACCTTAAATTCCTTTAGGTTTTTCTTTTTTTCCCTTTCGGGTTTGGCTTTGAGGCTGAAAATGTGAATTTTTCAGTCATGCTGTTTCCTGGGTACTTTCCGTCTGTTCAGGAGACAGAATCACCAGGGGCTAGAAGGTCAACAGAAGAGAAAGTGCTTCTCATCCGTGACAACTGGGATCAATGTGGGATGACTCTGCATACTTGGGTGGTCAGGAGGCCCAGGAATGAGTCCAGAAAAAGCAGAGTGCATGAGAGTCATTCTGTCCTCCACCAAATATAATTGGAAGAAGGGATTATGCTGAGTATTTAGAAATTAGTGATTTCACTGCTTAATATTTTCAAATAATTTTTCCTTCTCTTCATTTACGCAATACGTATTAGGCACCAAATCCCAGGAACTCCAAAAATAACTATTGTCCTTAAGTGTCGCCTTAAGGAGAATCTGTACCTTGTAGTTCTCCTTGTGGTCCCCAAAGCACACATTGTGCTTCGCTCATCAGCCATGGATACAGGAACCACTCTTTGAAGGCAGCAGAGGGTAAGAAATTTTAGAATCCTCCTGAGCGATGTTTCTTAAACTAAGATTTCATCAGCACTGAGGAGAGGTCTGAGGGGACTGTTGCACCGGCCACTGTGAGGGCTCTTGTCATTAGTCCCCACTGTTATTTCCCGAAATCCTTTGTGGAACCCTCTGGTACTTGGCAGCATGAAAATCAGTGTTCTGGTGAAAACAAAACTATTTACTAAAAAACATTGTAAACCTAACAGACATATTTTGCTAATTCTAATGTTCTCACAGAAGAAATCCTTTGTTACAGATTCGCATCAAAGAAATTTGGAAAATAGAGATTAGCACAAAGTAGGAAATTAATCATCTATTGCTCTGCTCTGCAAAGATAAGCATTGATAAAATGGTGGTGTATACATCTCCTCATTTTTCTAGACATGATTTTCTTTTACAACAATTTTATTTTTAAAAAAGACTTATTTATTCTGGAGAGAGAGAGAGAGTACAGTAAGGGAGGGGCAGAGGGAGAGGGAGAGAGAGAGAATCTTGAGCAGACTCCCTGCTGAGCACAGAGCCCAACGCAGGACTTGATCCCACAAACCTGAGGTCATGACCTAAGCCAAAATCAAGAGTTGGACGCTCAACCGACTGAGCCACAAGCGCCCCAACTTTACAACGGTTTTATAGCCTGCTTTTTAAGTAACAATATATTGTGAACATTTCTCCAGGTCATTGCAACTGGTTTTTCTTCTATAACTTAATTGTAATAGCAGCATGATATTCTGTTGTTATGTACATACTGCCATTGATTTATCTACTTGCATATCATTGGGCTCTCAGGTTGTTTCCACTTTTTCACACACACACACATATATATGTATATATATATATGATTATATATATGTATATATGTATTTATATATATATACATATATACTGGGATAAACATTCTTGTCTCTCTTTATTCCCATTCATTATAATTATAATAACAAATTATAATAATTTCCTTATAATAATCCCCAGAAGTAGACACTCTGGGTGAAAGGATAAAACAAAAACTTACATCTTTTGGAATGTACATAGAGAAACCCTGGTTTCCGGTTTCCGAGTAGTGATGTTTTTGTCCCGAGCTCTAACCCGACTCTGTGACCTTGAGTTTAATTACTCCGTCTGTAAAATGGGAAACATGGTCACACACCCACTGTATTTCAAAAGATGATTCTGTAAAGAAGAGTGCAGTAAGGCTTTTGAAATATGGCATGTGATAGGCACTGATGGTGGTCTGCTCAGCTGCCATTCTTCATCATTCCAACAAACCTTGGTTTTTGTCAGGTATTCACCCTTCCCCATTGTAGGCCTTGTACCTTTAGGGGAGGCCCGAATTGTCTGAGTACAATCTCCTCACCCTTGTCAGTGATAGGTTCAGGAATGGGCATGTGAACAAGTTTGGTTTCATGAGATTCAAGGGGGAAGTTTGCTGGGGCTTCTGGCAAATTCCCCACTCTTAAGAAGGAGCCATAGGAAGAGAGAGTCTCTCTCCCTGGACACTGAAATGTACAAACAGCAAGCTTGGCCATATTTGCTGCAATTGCCATATTTTCCCAGCCCGAGAATGGAACTGAACACAGAGTTGTGCATCGTGGAGAAGTGGGACGGGGCCCGTTGCATTAGTCACCCTGCAAGCTTGCCCTACCTCTCTTGTCCAGCGAGACCCAAATCTGCTGGTGTATTCTCTTGGAATCCATCACCTTGAATATAACTCCAATCCTGATCATTGTCCTTTTCATTTTCTTTCTGAATTATGGGACATGATTTTCAGTCTCTTATAGGTTTCCTTCCAGCCTCTCAGAGTCTCCCTTACCCAAATTTCAAAATAATTATGCCTCAAGGGAATATCTGAGTGGAGAGGATAGTGCTCATGCAAACAATTCAGAAATGACTCACTCAGATCTGTTGAAAGAGCCTAAACCTGGCCTTCCAATTTGGTCATAAGAGCAGAAGATTTTCCATGTTGGAAGGAAAGTTGGTGTTCAACAAGTCCTGATCCTCTCTCGTAGACAAGGAAACTGAGCTTCAGGAAGCGTTATGATAATTTGCTACAAAGTCCATGCCAGCTGGGTGCTCCCCAGGCAGCAGCTATGGGAGACTCACCTGCAATGCCAGGTGACTCCTGCCATCTTCAATGGGGAGCTTAAACCAAAATGTATCAGAATTGGCTGTTTCCCCTACCATTTGTTTCCCGTGAATCAAAGTATCCCATTTGTAGCAAGAACCCTACCCATTACATTGGAAGTCCAGTCTTCTCCCAGTTCTTTCTAGGGATTTTTTATAGAAGTCCCTGGGGAGAGGTCTCCCAAAGAAGCCAGACTTCTTCCTGCAATTCTCCAGAGCTACTCTGGAGCTTCTCTTGGTCTACACCTCTTGCTACCTTCTGCTACTTTAGCCTTTCATGGGACAAAAGCCTCTCATTTTGTATCAGAGTGTCAAAGAGGGCTGTTGTCACTATAATGATTGAAAACCACTGGTCTCTAGATGGTCTCTAAACCAGCTGGTCTCTAAAGCTGTTTAAGGTCCAATGGTCTGTGACCCTGGGATTCTGTATACAATACAGGCTTGTCACAAATGTACCAAATGCAAAATCATTTGGCCATTCTCCCAAACTACTCTCATTCTTAAGTGGGTACAAGAGTTTGTGCAAGAATTTTTAGCTTTATTTGCACTGGAGATGTTGTATTGTCTTAAGAGAATAATAAAAGATTAGGAGTTGAAGCTTTTATTAGCAAGATATTAGTACTCTACCCATAAAAGATTATTTATTCTAACCTCAAATACTGTAAATACTGGGAGATCTTTCTTTTCATAGCAGCAAGATCTTGGAAACTATACTGACTGGATGGATGGTGGAGAAAGAGTGGTGCTTAGGTCTGGCTCCCTTTCCAGGTGCTCCTTCCCTTCAAGGAGTGAGAGGCCTGGGGGAGGCCTTACTTATCCTCTATCTGGCCACCTGTAGTTTCCCAATGACCCCTAGGTGGGGTCTTCTGTTAGTAAGGGGCATGGTAACCACTTAACATGAGAGCCCACGGTGATGACCGATCGCTGAAACTGTCAGTTGGTCAAATGATAAATGAAATATACGTGATTTTTAACGACAATTGGAAGACAGTATTGGGAAGATGACCACAGAAATTTTCCTGTATACTTATAGTAAAATTTGGAAATATTTAGCATAAGCCCAATCATTGAAAATATGATTTAAGTGTGATGTTCTGAGGATGCTGTCAAATTTTTCTTTTAATGGTGGTCAAATACACATCACATAAAATTTACCATCTTAACCATTTCTAAGTGCATTAAGTACATTCACATTGTGGCATAACCAATCTCCAGAACTCTTCATCTTGCAAAACTGGAACTCTATGCCATTAAACAGCTCCCCATTCTCTCCTCTGCCAGCACCCCTCCACCACCACCTTCCACTTTGTATCTCTAGGTCCCTCGTATAAGTGGAATCCTACAGTATTAATTTTTTGTGACTGGCTTCTTTCATTTAGTGTAATGTCCTCAAGAGGAATATGTCCATTTTTACATCAGTGTTATTTTAATTTATAAAGAAAATTTGGCAATTAAGAAAAAACAGATGACTGGCCTGTGGATTCACACAGACAGCTTCACAGGCAAAGGCTCTTGTTCAAACCACTGAAAGTCAAAACCTCACCCGCCATGTCTGCCAGGGGTTCTTCTAAGGCTCTGCCAACCATACAGACTCACAAGACCTCCTTGCCCTATGGACACCAGTAGACTCAAAAGGAGGCATAGGCCAGGATGCAGAGGGTTTCAGTAGGCACAGATGGCATTGCTCTTCTGCAGGGCCTTGCAGCAGGAAACAAGGCCATCCATACTGAGGTCAAAAGCTATTCTCTTTGCCCCCAGGTGACAACTCTGGTGTGAAGAGATGAGGCTCATGTCAGAAAGGTATGGAGGTCACTCTGTATTGGAAGCCCCATATTCCACAGGCATAGCTTCTGTTGTCCCTACGGGGTCATGCCAGTTACAAGAGTCACTGCCCTATGGGACACCCAAAGGTATGGCTTCCAATCTGTATTTACAGTTGTCCCAGTCTGGATACAGTTTACAATCAGGGCCATGTTTACTTTCTTTTATCAGGTTTCCAGAAAGCAGAGCAACAAAGTTAACCAAAAGTCAAATGTTCATGCCAAAGGGGAAAGGGTTTGTTAATCCTTTATTCTTAGCCCTTCAAATGGTTAAATTAGAATTTCTGACATAGCATCTGGTTAAATAGAAAGGAGTCAGAATGACAAAGTGATCTGAAGAACTAAATTACACAGTGAAATCTGTCATCTCTTATTGGTTACAAGTCTGTTCCCCAGCACACCCAGATTGATAGTGATGGAGCTATAATTAGAATGCTGATGCCTGACAATGTGCCATCAAATATCACATTCTTTCCTAAGAAAAGGAAGAGAAAGCACATGGAAAGGGAAGACAGGGGTGCTGATCTATGAAGAAGGAAGCAGAGTGAGAAAGAGGAAGGCATTTTTTCCTGGCAGTGCCTGCCCCACTGGCAGGGGATTAGCAGCCCATGGAGATGCTAGACAGGAGTCCACATGGGTAAAAAAGGGAATTTGGGCAGCAATTTGTGAACTCTGTGATCTTGCTAAAGAGGGGTCTCTTTCTGACTTCAAGAGAGGAAAGTAATTCAGGCTATCAGTCATTCTGCAGGGGCTTTGAATTGCAAATAGAAAAACTATGGACTGCCTAAGAGGTGGTGGGTCAGGGCTGGGATCTTCCCCTGCCCTTCCCTACTCCCCAGTCTTTTGTTGTAAGGTCAGCATTTGTAGTCAAAATGGACTACATACATCATCCCTATAGCTTTTTATTTTCATTGAAGACAGGAGTCCCTTTCTACATGTTACATATTTAATATACATAAAGACATTTCTGGATCTTCATTTATGATAAAGAGGGCGTGATGAGGAGAAACTTGAAAGATGGTTGCAAAGTCACTGTCACACTGAGGACAAGTAAAAGATGAGTTTCTCAAGAAACAGCCAGTCCATGAGTATGGGAAGCGCCAGTTTGAGGGATGGAAGAGGAAAGTTTGGCCTGACCCAAAGAAGGTCCCATGTGAACAGTGAGGTCAGGGGAGGTTTCCTGTTGGACTGCACTCAAGAGTATGGTCTGGAAAAAGCCAACAAAAGGACCTGTCTTCTCTGACTGAAGGAAAAACTCCAGTCCCTACTGGGATAAGAGCTAGGAAAAAGATGTCTATGCTAGGAGGAGCCTGAACAGGGGAGCCATCTGCCACAGCTGAGCAAGGTCAAACATCCACTTGTAACTTGAACAGACCATAATGGAGTTCCTGTTCAGGATACCCCACCCCCACCACACACACACACACACACACACACACACACACGTGAAGCCCTAGGAAGACAAAAGTTTTCTTCTTGTAATCCCAGCCCCTGGAAGCACTTAGCATTGAGCAAGCTATTCAATATGGCAGAACAAACATGGCCGGTCGGGAATGCTGCTTGATGCCTCGCTACTGAGGAACCAATTCTCCCTAACTTTTCTGGGGCATTCTTAATTCCTGACCCATGGCCAACCAGTGAGCCCTGACAAGAAAATGTACTTGCTCTAGGGATGTGAAGATCTGTGGAGAGTCATCATCAATGAGATAGACCCACAGGGTCTCAAGAGGTGACATGTGAGAAGAGCAGGAATCTCTTATGTATGTGTGGGCGTGCACACACACACACACACACACAACCTCCAGGTTCCTCTCTTAGGACACAGTTACATTTGGGTTTTTTGTCTTGTTTTGTTTTGTAGTTTGGTGACATCTGGCAGCATTCAGTCTCTCCTCCAAGCTAACGCATAAAAAACTAAGGTGACCTGGTGTCACTAAATCATCACCAGCTGTGTCTAGCTTTTAAAAATCTGTTATTAATATCAGAGCTGAATGTTAGTTATTAACCAAACACTGCTTATTAATCATTTACAGGTATGTGGTGGTGGTGGTAGAGTCAAGCCCTCAAAGACAATGCCTTGGCAGCTAAGAATTTATGGGCTTTCATAATGAGAACAACAATAGAGTGGGAGAAGGGCCAATAGCACATGTAAAGAAGAGGGCACAGGAGAACATGAACCTTCATCTAATACACTGTTCTGTTTAAATTGCCTTTTTTTTTTTTTTTAAGATTTTATTTATTTTTCAACAGAGAGAGAGAGACAGCGAGAGAGGGAACACAAGCAGGGGGAGTGGGAGAGGGAGAAGCAGGCTCCCCGCTAAGCAGGGAGCCCGATGCGGGACTCAATCCCAGGACCCTGGGATCATGACCTGAGCTGAAGGCAGACGCTTAACAACTGAGCCACCCAGGCGCCCTAAATTGCCTTTTAAGATGCTTGGAGGAAAGGGGTGGCACTACCCTGTGAGGACGGGAAGCAGTTACTGTCAGAGGAAATCCAGAACCTCCGAAAGTGGGGATGGGAACATAAAGCTGGAGAATCAGGCAGTTCATCCATTTCCTCCTTCAGCTGAGTGCCAACGGCCTGTGGGGTGCTCCTCTGGCAGAGTCTCTCTCCTGTCCCTGGAGCTCAGCAGTTTTAGGGTTCAGCTCTGGAGGTGTCTTCTCTAATCCTATAGAATGTGGCACCACATGTGAGCCCTTCTGCCAAAGGGCATACGAGCAAAGCTGCAGACCAGAAAACCACAGTCCTTTCCTCTTCCTCCCTCCTCCATCCCAGAGTATGACGGTGGAGACCAAGGCCAGGGTCCCTGGTGACCCTATTACTGCTAAACTGGCAATGGCCACCTGCCAGGAACCCTTGGTAGAAGGCTGGGGGTTCCGTTCTAGGAGATCATCTCTCCAGAAGCATGGTCTGAGGTTACACAGAGTTTGAGGGTTCACCAGAGACACAAAGGATTCTGGTTGAGATGGAAGGAGTAGCCCAGAGCTTTGGGGCACCCGTGTGCATGCGTGGGCCTGCACACACCCCATGTATTATACTATGTATGCACGTGCCTGTGCATTTGTGGAGTGCTCACAGCCACGGAACCGGCTCCTCTGACCAAACCATACTTGTGCTCCCTTTCTCAGATGACAGTAAAAATGTATGATCACTGTAGGGGAAAAATCAGAAAACACAGCAAGGTAGGAAGAAGAAAATAATCCCATCACCAAGAGAAACACTTAAACATCTTGTATCTGGCACTGCCATCTTTTCGCTTAGCATACTGAGAGTTCTTTATTTTGTTTTTCAAAATTGGGATCCTACCCAGTGTACTGTTTAGTTTGTTAACAATGTACTATTAAATTATTTTAAGTTACGGATGTATTGTGAATGTTCCCCCATATTCCCATGATTTTCAGTGCTGGTCTAGTAGTCCATGTCTGGATGCACCCAGCCAGATACTTTGACTACAATCAGGATAAGCACGTTTACTCATAACCTTGGCTCAAAGCACAAGTAAAGACGATGAGATCTCTGCTTGGCCCTATAACCCCCAAATCCCATGACACGGCATTTTATTGGCAGCTGAGGGCACACAAAACCACCTGTGTTCTCTTTCTTGTGTGTGTTTCTGGAGACAGAGACCTTTCTCTTCTCTCCTGGGAGGGGAGTGGTTTTCTCTCTCTCTTTGCTCCATTGTGGTTCATTGTTTTCCAGGAGCTCTGGAGTCTTGTTGGAGCATTTCTGAGGGGTTCAGAGCCTGAAGGGGGGTGGGGGTTGCGGGGGGCTGGGGGGGAAGCATGGGAGGGTGGAATACAAACCTCTAATTCTTGAATGCCTGTCAGTCAGCCTGCAGGCATTCCTTGGGTCTGAGAAGCAGCCCTAGTAGCCCTTTCAGAGCTAGGGGCACCAGCAGAGTGGACGGGAGGCCTGCGGTGTGGGTGGGGAGCCTTCACGCCTCCTTCTCCTCTCTGCTACCATTTAAAACCATCTGGAGGCAGGGAGGTAATTTGTTCAGCCCTTCAACTGTGTGACCACACACATTCTTTAAAGAGATGTTTACGTGCTTCACAGGAAAACAAAATTCTCCACAGAAAAAAGTCAGGAAAATAGTCTCCATTTTCTCTGCTTTCCCCTTGTATGACTCTCCACAAGAAAGGTATTTGTGGCCTCTCTTCAAGCATGCTTCAGATTTTCACTTTGGCTTTGGTTTTTCCCTCGCACCTTCCTCTTGCTACTGTGAAATGTGGTTGCCTGAAGTGGCTTTTCCTTTCATTCCTGTCTTTCCAAGATAATCCATGGGCTCGTGTCTCAGTGAGGGAGAAGGTAGGAAGACCTTCCTAGGGTCATTCCCAACCCTCCTCAGACCCCTATTCTGGCCAGGGAGAGGGGGGTCAGCCGTTGGGCAAGGCGGAAGGCCCAAGCTCCTGACAGGACCCACTGAGGATTGTACAGAAGCTGGGCAGAAAAAGCACAGGACTTTTTCTTTTTTAGAATTCTACCCTGCTTTTTCTTCTTATTTTTTCTCTGTGTTAGTGACCCAAGAATAAAGCTAAGGAGAAAGGGCAAATGTGATTCCTCAGGCCTAGTGAAGGTGACGAAAGGTAGGATAGAACAACAGGTAATGATGAATAACAAAACACCACAGTTGATAGTTGTCACAGTTTAAAGAGCAATTTCATATGCATTATCTCCTTAGCTCCTCACACTAGCCAAAGAGAAATACATGGCAGACATTACAGTTACCTCTGTAACTAGAGCCTGGGAACTGCAGGTCTCCAGTGGATGCTATGGTGTGCTCCCCAGATGTCCCCTCAGGACAGAGAAACTCAATCCCCTTGGCTGTGGGGAGTGTTGGCTGCTGAGTCCCCCACTGGGAACTGCTCTCCGTCGAAGGGCTTTGCCTCAACCAGGGTTTCACTCCCTCCCTGAGCCCTTGCTTTGATTCCAGACACCTCAAAAAGGCCATCCCAGCTCCTGTCCACCCTGTGGGATCAGCCGAGAACTCTGTAGCAACTGCGTCAGCGTCCAACACATCAGGTTTTACTCTGTGTGCCTCTTTGAAAGCTGCAATTTTCTTTTCTCAGTCAGTAACTCATCTTGGCTCTCTATCCATATCAACAAGTGTAGACATATAGTCTTCAACAGCTGGAAAATATCCCATGGATATCTCATAATTTATTTATCCAATCCCTTATTGTTGAATATTTAGGTACTTTCCAATTATTTTTTATCAATTATACTTTGTTGAACATCTTTGTATATACATCTTTGCAAACTTGTCCAACTATCTTTAGGATGAATTTCTAGAAGGGGATTGCTGGGTCAAAAGATACTGCTGTCTAAAAGAGTGGCAACAATTTATATTCCCACCACAAGTGTTGGGAAAATCCCCAAATCTGTCTGTCTCAGTTCAAATTCATGATGCTAAAACTCAAATGGACACTCAGCACTGCAATCCTACCACACGTTCTTACATAGTTTGCTTTCCTACTTTTCAAGATAATTCTTTAAATTGGTTTCATTTCTTCTTCACCCTACTGCATCCCTCCCCCCTCCACACACACACACATGTCCAGCTGACATGTCCTGGTTTCCTACCTAAAAAAAAAAAAAGAAAAAAAAATAGAAGCCATAGAGGGCAACACTCTTATCCATCCACCCCCAAATCAGTGCACCCCCAATCCCCACCACAAACACTGTGTACTGGAACCCCATTTTCTCTGTCTTTCTCTTCCACTGTGGCAGAGTCCACGTGGCTAGCCATGGTCAACACCTTACTTGAACCACATTTGCCCAACTGCTCAAGGACTTCTCTCCTGTAACATCCCCTTTCCTTCCTACATCATCATCATCATCTTTATCTTCTGTCTCCTGGATCATTGCCAACAGCATACAAGAAACTCTCTCATCTCCCATCTTAAAATACAAACAGATCAAAAATAACAAATAAAACAAAACCCCTCTTTTGAGCCCATGGCCCCTCTAGCCTTCACTCCATTTCTCTTAGGTTCCCTTCCCAAAAGGGAATATGTTCTCCACACTCTTCGCCACAAATTGCTTACTGTCCATCCATTCTCCATGCTCTCCCAGTGAGTCCCTAGCACTCACTCCAATTGTTCTTGTCTAGATCATGGATTCCTTTCATGTTGCCGCATCTAAGGGACACGTCTTGGTCCTTGTCTTGATTGAGCCCCAGCGGCAGAGGCAGCGTCTACAACCAACCACTCTCCTGAAAACACCCAACCATCTCAAATCCTATGATAATACACTCTGCTGGTTTCTTTTCTAACTTACAGGCTTCTCCTGCTCAGGTTTTTTTGCAGGCACCTCTCCCTCCATGTGAACTCTGAACAATTGGAGCACCCCAGGGCTCATCCTTGGCCTGTGAAACCCATCTCCTTCTTCCCCCACCCCTTTCTCCTTCTCGGTAATGGGCACAAAAAATCAATACCAAAAATTGACAAAGACAGCCCAAAAGGAAATAAATACAGATTAATGTCATATCATTTATCCACTCACTCAGTACACATTTATTGAATGCCTACTATGTGCCAAGCACTAAGGGAAGAGAATGGTGAATGAAATAAACAAAGTCTCTGTTCCAAAGTCATGTGCCATAAAGTCAAAAATCTCCACTCAGAGCAGATGTGAGTTCATTGCCAAGATCTCTGAATGGAGTAATTGCATGTGATAGCCTTTTTATTTTTTTATTTTTTTAAATATGTTTGGCTTGGGGCACCTGGGTGGTTCAGTCCGTTGAGTGTCCAACTCTTGATTTTGGCTCAGGTCATAATCTCAGGGTTGTGAGATTGAGCCCCATGTCAGGCTCCGAGCTGGCTGTGGAGTCTGCTTAATATTCTCTCTCTCCCTCTCCCTCTGGCCCTCCACCCCACCCTGCGCATGCTCACATGCTCTCTCTCACTCTCTCTCTCTAAATAAGTAAATCTTTAAATATATATACACATGTGGCTTTACTAAAGGTTTTGGGTTTTTGGGTTTTTTTTTAAGAGAAAGGGAAAACCAGGTTTATGCCTCTGAAGAAAATTTTGGCATAGTTTCTAAACAAACACACTAAAGATTCTCTAATCTTCTTAGAGTCATAAATGAACTATTTCCTTAAGTATAATTAGGAATAGCTTATTTTCTCAATTTTAAGTGAGTTTCTGAAACATATCACATGACACCAAGGATGAGTGGAAATTAGAAGCTGTTGCTCCTCTTTCTAGGTCATGAATCATAGCATCCTGCCTTTCTTCTACAATTTGCTGCAACTAATGTCTGAAATCTAACACCCCTGTCCTGGATTAACTTATAATTTAGAGTTAAAAGGACATTACCCAACTCAGCGATGTGGGTGATTATTTACATCATGCATGTGGTGATAAATTAGGAAATCCTTGGGGCGCCTGGGTGGCTCAGTCGGTTAAGCGTCTACCTTCGGCTCAGGTCATGATCCCAGGGTCCTGGGATCGAGCCCTGCATCGGGCTCCCTGCTCGATGGGGAGCCTGCTTCTCCTTCTCCCTCTGCCCCTCCCCATGCTTGTACTCTCTCACGCACACTCTCTCTCTCTCTCTCTCAAATAAATGAATAAAATCTTAAAAAAAAAGAAAAGAAAAAAATTAGGAAATCCTTGTATATTTAAGATCTTCCTCTCAGAGCATTTGGATATCTCTGTAACACTGCCTGTCGGGTAAAAGTAAGATGGGGTGGGGGTTGGTCTGGAGTTGTTTTCAGATATCTTAACAAACATTTGGACTAAATACGTAGAAAAAACAATACATTTATATATGTATAAATTGTTTTTTCCCCCCAAATAGCCACAGTGATGAACATTTCTGCATGTACACACACTTAGTCTACTGGCTTTCTGGCTTTATCTGTCCCTCCTCTTCAGACTTTGTGGGGCCCACTGTGTGGACATCTTGACTCATGAATTTTCTAGGCTAATTATTCCAGTAGATTTAAGCCCATTGGGCACCAAAGCAGTGGTTGGTGCTATTATTACTCTAGGGGCGGGTCACTTTCGCATGAAGATTATTTTGAGCTGAAAGCAGTCGAGACCTTGTGAGTTCCAGAGAAACTTTTTGCCCCTCCCTTAACTACACAGAGGAATCTAAATTGGAAATCTTTCCCAGAAGAATGGTTATTACCAGAGATAAATTTTATCTGAATGACCCATCTGTAGAGCAGGGCAAACATCTAATCACCAAACATCTGCTCTTTTTCTTACTGCCCTGTGAATTGCATTTTTTCCCTTTGAAGTCCCAGACCCCAACCTCCTTCTCCTCAGTTCAGGAGGATATAGATACTTTCATTTTGCTTGACTGTCATTGGAATTTCCACGTCTGTGTGGATTCCCCGTTAGTACACTATGAAATTTGGTTTTCTCCTGTTAATCTGTCTCACGTCAACGTGATTCTTAGTCCAGCTAGAAGGACCTTCACGGGGACAGGATTTCTTGCTCCCTGACAGTTGGCATAGTCAGCAGGATGCTTTAACAATTTAGAAACAAGTCAAAGCTCACCTATCCTTACCAATCTCCAAAACTCACCTATTCTTCTCAAAATGTTTGTGGATGTTATAAAAGATCAGGACCTCGTTGCCCCCGACACTGCTGCCGCTGAGAGATCTCGGCACATGGGACACACAGCTGACGGAAGGCAAGAGTTCTTACCGTGTCAGCCTCCCGGAATCTCTATGTGCAGAGTCTGACGAAGTGAGAATGATGAGATCAGAGTCCTTTTCCTCTCTTCCCAAATTTAGATTAGCAGGAGAAAATGTTTGCAAAACTAGTTCCTTGGGCTAAGTGACTCTTCAGTTAAATTCGATAGAATACTCTTTGGCTGCTGATCCGTTTCCTCCCAGAGATTGTCTTTGTTTTCCTTTGCCTGTGTCTTTTACATTATTTGTCATACGAACTTTGCTGTGGGCCGATGGGCACGTGAGGTAAAGTCTGTTGCTAAGGGACATCTTAGCCAAAGCCACAAAATGGTGGGCATGGGTTGAGCATTTAAACACCATTAGAGCACTTGCCACCTCAAGCGGACTCCTGTGTTAGGATCAGTTGATCGTGGAACAGGTTAGATCGACACAAGGTCACCCATCAACAAAACATCCATGCAATGAGGTACACTGGAAAACATCACAAAACCCCCCACTGTGGCACATCCCTCCTAGGTGTTAGTTTGGCTCCAGGAGACCCAAGGCTTAGAAAAGCTGTTAATGTGTGTATACTGGATAAGACTTCCTTTTGTCTTGGTTTATGTCCTAAGAGCTTGGCTTTGTGACCAGTGAGAACATTCTCTTTGGTCTCCACCATCCAGAGAATGCACTAACAGGACTACACCTTGGTGGCCAGTCAAATAGACTAGGGACCTAAGTCTCTCTCTCTCTCTGTCCAGCCATGGAGCTTGTCAAGAGAGGCGGCAGCCTATAGGAACCTTCGTCATCTCAACCTTTGTTGCTTGTTAGTGCTGGAAAGTCCCATTTTAGTAGCGCCTGCTCAGTGTCACAGATTAGCAGGTCTGTGGCTGGAGGCAGCTCACGATCTGGGGGGAGACTGGAGACACTGTTTTTACTACACCATCCTTACCACCTCTGCAGTGAAAGCTTTTGCTTTCTTAGACTACTTTCAGGAGTAAACTTTTGGGTCATGGGGGCTGCATCCTCTATGCCCTCTCTGGACACCTCTTGCATCCTCAGTTAAGCCATTAGGCTTATTGGTTAGTGTTGCTGTTAATAGATCCTACTCACCAATGACCAGAAAATGGATCCTTTAAATTGGTTATATTTGGGGCGCCTGGGTGGCTCAGTTGGTTAAGCGACTACCTTCGGCTCAGGTCATGATCCTGGAGTCCCGGGATCGAGTTCCGCATCGGGCTCCCTGCTCAGCGGGGAGTCTGCTTCTCCCTGCGACCCTCCCCCCTCTCATGTGCTCTCTCTCTCTCATTCTCTCTCTCAAATAAATAAATAAAATCTTTAAAAAAAAAAAAATTTAAAAAAAATAAATTGGTTATATTTGTTATATATATTATATAAATATGAAATATATAAATATACAATTTATTTATAAAATTATAATATGTAAATTAAATATGTAATATATAAAATAAATATATAAGTTAAATTATATATATATAAATTTATATATATATATAAATATATAAAATGAAGAGCTCCAACTGTCTTATTAGTATAATGACTAGTCTTAGGGACTCCTTTGACAAAATAAAAAAAACAAACAAACAGAAATTAGACTTAAGACTTAAAAATAAATGTCCATATCCAACATAAACTCCCCTTCTTAAAATCCAGGCACATCTGCCTATTTTAACTTCCCTTTCCCTATAAGATTTACGGAGAGCACTCTGGCCTAATCTCTAGGTTCTAAGTATAAAGGTTGCTCCTGTAAGTGCTGAAAGCCAGAAAAGGAATTTAACAAAAGCCCTTGAGACTGGCTACAACGCTCCCTTTGTTCCTACCTCCCAGGGCTCCATCATCAGCCTCTGCCTGCTTCAGGCCTTCCTATACAATGTGCTTTGCTGGTGTATCCTAGATTGCTTATCACAAAAGAGTTCATGTCTCCTGGACAGCAGCAGATTTTTTAAACCGTGAAGCCCTTTTACCTCTAGTATCTAGAAGATACTACCAAATTTAGAGAGAAATTACAAAGAATATTTGACTATATTTACACAACCTTCCCTTCACAGAGGAAACAAATGACCAGAATTTCTCAGAGGCCCTCCTACAAATGATCTGCAAAAGACTAATAATCAGGCCTAATAGAAGTCAAGGTTAGTTGCATACCCAGGAAAAAGGCTTTTATTAAAATGCTTTATATTGACTATATAGGCAAAAATCTTTTGGTTCCCATTTTAGTTAAAAATCTCCCTGATAAAAAGAAGCAAATGTAGCTTAAAAGGTGGGCCAGGGGGCGTCTGGGTGGCTCAGTCGTTAAGCATCTGCCTTCGGCTCAGGTCATGATCCCGGGGTCCTGGGATCGAGCCCCACATCAGGCTCCCTGCTCAGCGGGGGGCCTGTTCTCCCTCTCCCGCTCCCCCTGCTTGTGTTCCCTCTCTCTCTCTGTCTCTCTCCATCAAATAAATAAATAAAATCTTTAAAAAAATTTTAAAAATAATAAAAAAATAAAAGGTGGGCCAGTCCTTTGATATTCAGGCTGTAATTTTTTGATCTTTGGGGACTTAGGGGCAACTGTCTTTATTTTACAAATCTCTACAAAACCGAAATGCGATTTAGAAACAAGTCAAAGCCCACCTATCTTTACCAATCTCCAAAACTCACCTAGTCTTCTCAAAATGTTTGTGGATGTTATAAAATATCAGGATCCTGAAACAAAATTGTCCTGTACTTAAAAAAAAAAAAAAGTAAATTTTAAATAGCAATTATCCTGAAACTCTAGGGGGAAAAAATTTTTTTTTACATTCTTTCTCTGTCCCTTGAAATTATAAATCTTATCATGTCTTTGAAATATAAACACAGCCCACAGTCTCCTGAGATTGAAGGAAAGAAGGGGGCGGGGGTGTGGGGAAGAGGCCCTTTTAAAATCCAAACTGCTCAAAAGGCTCTAATGTCCAAACTAGCACATCTGAGGATAGGCAGATATGCTCCCAATATCCACTTTGGAAAAAAAAACTTGGATACTTTCTGTCTTTGTGATGTAAACTACCACCCTCCACCTTCCTTCTCTAGAACCTAAGAGCCAGTCTTTGAAATGCAAACTTCAGGGAGGAGTTTTTCACGGGGTGAGGGAAATATTTGGAAACTGGGCCTATAATGACCTCTCCACAAATATTAGTAAAAGAGCAAAAGCTGTAAAAGATTTTGTTTGCATCTTGTCTTTGTATTTTTGTGTGTTGTATATTGTAAATGTGAAATATTTTCTCTATCTCCGGATGGTACTGCTAAAATTAATTTGTAAAAGAGGTCTATTTTAGCTGGTTTGAAAGCAAACACTTGTAAGGATTGGGCATTCTAAAACTCAGAAAGCTAGAAACTAACCCAAGTGTTTTCCAAGTTCATGTGATTTGGGAAAATGTCTGAAACGAAAGCTAATTTAAGGTTGCTGGTTTAATTAAGATAGACATATCTTTAGAATTATCAGCATTAAATATAAAACTTTCATTCTGCTTGTGTTTACTGAAAGTCAGAGAAGTACATGTTAACTCTCTTGCCAAATTTGTCAAGAAAAAAAACCCCTTAGAATAATGGCTGACTTTGTCTAATGCCTCATGAAGTTTTGTGGGTAGTCTAAGCATAATTGTTAGGAGCCAGTGAATTAAGTAGGTGTCAGTAAGATAAAAAAGTTTGTAGGCAAACTCTTAAATAGCTTCTGAAATCTTTGGTAACCTAGAACTTTAAAATGTTGCTAAGTTAAATGGAGAGTAAATTTAAATTCATTGATTATCCTGATCATTTCAAATGAGATCAAATAATAAACATTAAATACTGAAAATAACTTACCTACTTTTGTCTTATTACAGAGAAACTCAAGATAAATTTGGGTCTGTTTGTAAACATGTTTTATGCTTTATCAACAGATTATATTATGAAAAAGTGCATGTTCTTGAAATTTATGAAATATATTCATAAATTTGCCAATCTGAAAAATTCTGGTAGAGGAGACAATGCACAATTTCTTACTATTTGGTTTTCACTAAAAATTAAGGTTTCTAAGCATGAAGAATTCTGATAAATGTAATTAAGACTACTGGAGTTAAGGGAGATAATTCTGTATGCAAGGAAGGTAAGATATGTGTTTTCGGTAAGAAAAAAAAACAACCCATCTTTGTTGAATGAAAAGAAAATAATTTTGTCCTAAAGTGAGACTAGTTATTTAAAGAGGGAAAACATAGGACAAAATCTGAATGTAAAAAAGAAAGTTGCAGAAGGTTTATGGAAAAAGAATCTTTGGAAAAAACTTTTGTGCATGGTCAGTACTGGGTAAGATTAAGATAAATTGAAGTAAATAAACACTGAGGCAAAATTAAAATTTTGTTTTCTCTCTGTGAAAAGGACAGAACTTCCTTAAACTATGGGTCTGCACTTAAAGAGAAACTATAAACAAAAGTTTTCTTTATCTTTTTAAGTTATCTGCCTAAAAAACAATGATCTGTATTGCCAAACTAATCTCCTAAATTTATCAGCTCTTTGATTACTTAAGAAAACCGAGTCTTAGTATTTATTAAAAGAGCTAAATTTTGTTCACAGCTATGTAACCTGTTTGAAATCTCTTATTTTTGTTTACATGGATCACTTGATATTGTTTCATAGGGATTTGTGATCGTATTTAATCAATTTTGATGGATATTTTTTGACATATTTCCAAAAATCAAATTCTGAAAGAAGGTTTTTGACCACAACCTAACTGAACCTTTCCAGGGGGCCCCTGGAACTCTTTAAAAACAAGTTTTTGAGGGGTGCCTGGGTGGCTCAGTTGTTGAGCGTCTGCCTTCGGCTCAGGTCATGATCCCGGAGTCCCGGGATCGAGTCCCACATCGGGCTCCCTGCTCCGCAGGAAGCCTGCTTCTCCCTCTCCCACTCCCCCTGCTTGTGTTCCTGCTCTCGCTATCTCTCTCTCTGTCAAATAAATAAAATATTAAAAAACAAAAAAACAAGTTTTTGAGAAATTAAGATAATTAGGTTTATTTGGTGTGTTAAATTACATGGGAGGCATTGTCTAGTAAGTGATAGTAAAGCCACTTAGATGACATTTATGTAGATATGTTATTAAAATCAGTCTGTGTGTGTGTTTTAAATTAGTGTTCTAAAAACTATGTGAAATGCCTAGAAATCTGATGTCCTGGTATGTTATTATCTTGACCTGTTGTGGGTCATAAAACTAACCAAATTTCCTTGTCAATTGCATTGTGATGAACTCTAATCAGATCTTTAACTGTGGTCATTTTTAAGTCTTTTATTATTTCCTGACAGTTATACTTTTACTCAGATGCTTTTTATAAAAGCTTCTTGCAAAAGTGCTTTATCTTCAGGGAGGTGCATGGAAAGAACTCTGAGTACAGGTTTCTGATAACCTCAAGACCATAAAACTGAACTAGGTAAAAAAAAAAAAAAAAAAAAATCCAGAACTAGTGAAAAAACTGGATTCAAGCAGAACAAGAGTTAATAATCACATGGGACCTGAATAAACTAAGGAGGATAATTATAATTTTTATGACTTTTTGTTTGAAACATTGCTGCCTTTAAAAAAATACTTTTTTTTTCCAGATTGAAGAAAACTTTTTCTCTTAGGCTAACTGACAGCAATTTGATAAAATATACCTTCGTGACTAAATTGAAACGTTTATCTTTTCTCCCTACCCGCCAGAATTCAGAAACTCTCAATGAGTCATCTTTTATTTTTACGTCAATGTATTTATTTGCCTAAGTTCAATAAAGAATCTGTTCTCTTTATGACAGGACACAATTGGAAATCTTGGTTATGTCACCAAGGCTTTGGCAGCAATGTCATATTTGAGAGAGACACGCATAGTCTCAGATATAAACAGACAGCTTTAAGGAACTAAGGTTGACTTTATGGAGCCGATAAGGCCCCTTGGAAATATCAGCATGGTGCCTTGCTTACGGAGTTCCCAGCAGGCTTACCAGGTGAGTAAAGAAGGTCACTGCCTGATAGGTGCAGGGAGCTCAGGATATTTTGGAACCTTGAGAAGAGAGGAATTCACCCAAATCTATAAGTATTGCAGATGAAATCAGATGGCAAGTATTTGGCTTGGCTTCTGACCTCAAGAGGTTATTAAAAGTTCATTCTAGGGATTCCTTATGAAAAGTTCCAGCAAAGCAGAGTTTAAAAAGCCTATATGGTCAACCACTGTTGCTGCATTTATGTAAATAATCAGGTCAAGTTGGGGGGGGGGGGTTTGTTTTTGTTTTGTTTTGAAATGAGACTTATTTTGCAAATAAATTAGTGTTAATTTGGCTACCTTCCCTAAAAATGAGGGTGATTATAGAGAGAATATGTTTCCATAACACACCTTTGTAAATACTAGATTTTAACAACTATTCATTATACGCTGAACTAAATCCTGATTTCTTCTAGTGTCCTCCAAAGCCTGGCTCCAGCTCTCCAAACTAACATTTTTGAATGTTCTCCGATCTTTCTGAGTTGGAAACATTTGAGAACTAAAACTTCCCTTTTTTAGGGCTTGCAAACTTAATATAAACAATGTGATGTAAATTTCAGAGAAATCGCCACAGTAGCTCATGTGTAGATGATCTTTGTGCCTCTTGCTCTATGGCCACTCAAAGGATCACCAGAGACATTTAGCGACAAACCAAGAAAATCTGTCCGATTGCCACGGCCTGCCCTCACTCTATCTAAAGAGGCTGACACCTAGAAGTCTTCTCAACCGGCTACCCTCAGAACTCAGAGACTGGTGTATAACTTGATCTAATCATTAGCCACTGCTTTTCTTTTGTTTCCATAGATAGGCCTCTTCTTTAATACCTGATTACTCGGACCATAGGCAAACTTGGAGAGCATACCTGCATCACCACCTCCTGAGGTGAGTTTAACTAAACTGACCTATTGTCAAGACAAAGGAGAGTGGTTCAGTGAGACAAAACAATCTACCAGCTCAAGTTTTAACGTGTGAAACTTCAGGAAGTTTCAGATGATGGAACTGAAGGGGCCAAAGACAGGCCTCCCCAAGATGGGCCACTTTGGCCTGAAGATTATCTTGAGCTGAAAGCAATTGAGACCCTGTGGGTTGAGAGAAACTCTTTGCCCCTCCTTTAACTACACAGAGGAATCTAAATTGGAAATCTTTCCCAGAAGAATGGTTATTACCAGAGATAAATTTTATCTGAATGACCCATCTATAGAGCAGGGCAAACATCTAATCACCAAACATCTGCTCTTTTTCTTACTGCCCTGTGAATTGCATTTCTTCCCTTCAAAGTCCCAGACTCCTACCCCTTCTCCTTCGTTCAGGAGGACATAGATATCTCATTTTGCCTTTCTGTCTTTGAAATTTCCACGTCTGTGTGGATTCCCCATTAGTACACTATGAAATTTAGTTTTCTCCTATAAATCTGTCTCATGTCAACTTGATTCTTGGTCCAGCCAGAAGAACCTTGGAGGGGACAGGAATTCTTGCTCCCTGACATTACTCTAAGGTAAACACTCTCTCCCATGTCACTATTCTCAAAATCTCCAAGAAAAGTTTTGAAACCCAAAGAATTGCCTCCAGGGTCCTGGGGCCTCAGAGAAGGGCCTGCTTCTCCTTGGGTCACATGGGCCCTCCCATGACTGCAAGTTGTCTAGCAGAATTCCACAAATAAAGCCAATTTCACATAGTGTTGATAAAACAGACATTCAGCTAATGGCACTTTTAGGGCAGAGGTGAAGGGACACAGGCTTATGGTGTCACCATCTTTGCAGAAATTGTTGCTGGAGGTCAGGTCTGATACCACACGCCTTCCTGGCATTGCTGGTGGCTTTCCCGTCCCTCCTGCGTGGTTCTCCTCAGCATGAAGTCCCCTCCTCAGATTCAGAAAGGAGAACCCCCTCCCCACCCTGCTGTCGCCCCCCCCCCCCCCCCCCCCACCCCCCCCCCCCCCCCCCCGCCCAAAGTCATTCCTGTTGCCCTTCCATTTCTCCACTCAGTCTATGGACCTCAAGGCTGCCAGTCCTTCCACCCAAGCTGCCAGATGCTGTTCAGGAGCCCTCTTTCCTCTCCCAGGTCCCCCTGCCTATCCGCCACAGGCCACAGCTACCTGTCTCACCCCCCTCCTCATCTTTGAAAGCCACCTGCGCCACATTCACTCTCACTGCTGAGACATCTTCTTAAAAAATAAAACCCCCGACCCTTCCTTTTCTTCTGAGCTGGCATTCCAGGCGTTGCTTCTCCCCTCTGGGACCTGAGATTTCATTCATTTCCCCTCCATTTCTGGAATGTTGCTCCCCCATCTGCCCTTTGCTAGCCAACAGGTTTTAGCTGCTTTGCTTCCCAAGCATTCATGTAAATTGTCTCAGCCTTCCCTGGCTCTCTCACTATCTGGGAATGTTTTGTAAAGTTGTATCTGTCATGTTTATCCCAATTATTAAAGCAAAAGGACGCTAACCTACCATCCGTTGAATTCCCAACCCAGTGCTCTCCCCATCACCAGAAATGACCTCTATTCCTCCTCTGGCTTTTCTTCAGCCCAGGTGAAATGAAATCCCCAATTTCCTTTGCCCTTAGTGACCTGCATGCAACAACCACACAGATTCTTCTTCAGATGTCTTTGGTGAGATAATTCACATATTTTAAGGAAAATGTACCTCCAAGGACACAATTATTTTAGCTCTTAATTCTTTCAATACTTAGACTGTTTTTACCGAGACATTCAGCTTTTCAATTAAATGGATCCTTTTCTGAAGAAATTGTTCGAAGTTTGCAGCACCCATGATTCCTTCTCCCATGAGAGGGCAACAATCAAGGGCAGATTTCAGAACTTTCTGGGGGGTTGCCACTCTTCATTACAAAATTTTTCTGTTTGTTCATTTTCATTGTAAAAAAGCTTTGCTGGGGCGCCTGGGTGGCTCAGTTGGATAAGCGACTGCCTTCGGCTCAGGTCATGATCCTGGAGTCCCAGGATCGAGTCCCGCATCGGGCTCCCTGCTCGGCAGGGAGTCTGCTTCTCCCTCTGACCCTCCTCCCTCTCATGCTCTCTGTCTCTCATTCTCTCTGTCTCAAATAAATAAATAAAATCTTTAAAAAAAAAAAGCTTTGCTGAATGTAAAATCACCTTTCCAGTAGCGCAGCTCTTCCTTATCTCTCTACTATGGTGTTTAAAAGCACTTTGTCTAAGCTTTTCTTAATTAGGTTAACTTCAAATCCTTGTTCATTTAGAAAAAAATTTTTTTTAAGTCCTTGCTTATTTTAAAATGAGAAGACCCCACAGGGCTTGAAGCCTCCAAACATGACTTTACACTAAAGGCAAGGAAGGTATCAATGCATGCAAGGGTCCACCTTGGAGAAAGACTGGGGCAAATGGACACATTCCTAAGAGAGTTACCATATGCTGGAAAAAAGAAAAGCCTGGGGCAAGTAAAACTGCATAGCAATTATTCTTTAAATTTCAGAAAAGCTCCCATGTAATCCAAGTTGGGTGCTATTTACAAAACATTCTGACAGGAGGGTCGACCAGCTGGTTCTAAAGCTGGCTAAAGAGAGGCAATATGCAGCCCCTCCTATCGAGTGAGGCCAGACCAACTTTTGCCCACCACTAAAAAGCCAGCTCTCTCCTGGGCCCCACAACACATGCTCCTGGGATCCCAACCAGCCCCCAAGCCCACAGCCTCCTTCGGTTCACCAGCCTAATCAGTGGTGGGGAATCAGTGCTGCTCAGCCCAGGCTTGTGAACTTCTAACCCTTGGAGCATTCTTATCCCATTGTGATAAAATCCACAGGGCTCAACAGTTTAATTCTTTTACGATCACGGAATATATACCAGGTGCTGGGGGAGGAAGGGGGAAGGAGGGGAGCAGCGAGGCTGAGCTGTACAGACGACCCAGTCCCCTCTCCCCAGGTCCTGAGGGTCTAGTTAAGCAGAGATAGATTGGATATGAAACCAAAAATAACATGATAGAATGAAGTCAATGGAATAATAGTGCAAAGTGCTCAAGGGATTCAGAGGAGAAAACAATTCCTTCCATAATGGGGAGGAGAGCAAAAGGGGAATGAGGCTTTTCACAGAGGAGAAAGGAAGGGGGCATTTTTAGCTGAGGGAACAGCCTTGAAATGTCGGCTGTGTTTAGAGACCATTTTTAGCCATCTGGCAAGCTTACAGGGGAAATTCAATAATTTGACAGGAAGGAGTTGGACTAGAACTTTCACATCAGATCTCGCCATAGAGGGGTCGGGGGCTAGTATCCTCCTTGTTTCGTGGAAGTAAGGCATATAAAAGTAGTTTTTGAAAACTTTAAAAGATTTCCCTGGCTAGTGAATTCTTTGGAATTATAGAAGGGACTCGCAGATAATAATAATAATAATAATAATAATAATGTTATAGTAATAATAGCTACTACTATTATTATTTTGTCAAACTGGAAGCGATTTAGGGCATACGTAATCTTTTAGAGCTGAAAGAACTTTAAAGACCACCTCATCCAAGTCACTTACTTTACAGATGAGGAAATTGATGCCCAGAGAAAATTTCTTGTCTCAAATCCCTGGCAGGTTAGGGGCAAAGCCAGGTTTGGGGCACAGATTTCTTCCCTCCTAAACAAGTAAACCAGGTTACTTGCCACTAGAATGTCTCATCTGCACCGCTCCTGGCTATGTTTCAGGGAAGAAAAATGATGGCTGGAGTTTAAGAGGGTTGCCTGGAGTCCCACAGCCACTGGCGGCTCACGTGGAACTCTAACCCGGGACACAGGGCACGATGAGCCCACGCTTTCCTAGAAGCATTCTTACTAAAATTAAACCCATTCACGAGGGATGAAGCACAAGAAGGCCGAGTGAGCGTGGTGATGAGAGCCCAAGAATGCCTGTTTTGCCAGTCACGACCTGGGTAGGAAACCCAGGGGCTGTGGAGAGCCTGCTTCGCCTCGGCTGCCATGCAGCCTAACCACACACACTCCAAGCTGCAGGGAACTCTCTTTACTAAGGCTTAGCTGCAATATGGTTTAAATTAGACATTTCTTGCCTGAGTAGAACAAATCACTTAGGTTATAGGCTGACAAAAAAGGAACAGTCTGCATGCTTGGAAAGCTTAGGGGGAATTAAATTATGTGCTGTCACTTCAGTGCCGCTCCTCTGTCCTCCCCACCGCCACCTCTCAGTTGCCTGCAGGAGTCCTGGAGCCTTGCGTGCAAGCTGAGCCATAACCCAAGGCTTAACATAAACTTCGGACTCTCAGGTCATTGGGAAATAACAGGTATATCCGGTTGGGCCTTTTGTGCTTGTCTGCACGCAAATTAAAAGTTCGTGCAAAGCTGAACTCCCTGGAGCCTCTGGTTAGGGAGAGGGGAGGATGCCTTGGAAGAGAATTCTCACACCATCTCCCTGTTTATTTTTTCAGGGAATGGCCCCTAGCTCTTGTTTATGAGAAGTTTGCACCTCTGGGAGCCTGAGCTCAGAAGGGGCGGGCTGTGGAGGTGGCTTTGTGCCAGGCAGTCTTCTGGGGAATGGGGCTCTGAAGGACCCCAAGGCAAGGCTTTGAAGGGGTATAGTTCTTATAGACCTTCAGGGAGGAGGCTTGGGGTGGGGGGCGTGCCAATTCCCACACTTGCCCCGCTGGTGGCAAACGATGGTAAGGGGGCTGGCGGGGGCAGAGTCGGGTGGGGAGGGTCATTGGGGGGCTCCTGAAAGCCAGGGGCCGTACACCCAGAGCTGTCACCTTGGCTCCTCACTGTCCTCAGTGTCTGATGACCCCCATACAATTCAGCTCTGAAGCCCCCGAGAGGATGCTTGGAGCTGCAAAGGGGGTCGACTCTGTCCCCATGCTTCATCCCATGGGAAGCAGTAACATTCAGGCTTCCTGCCCTCAAACTTGGGTTTTTCTCCATCAGGAGTTTGCCCACTTGGTGTGGCTGGGAGCTGGCAGAGAGTTTTTGGTCTGGTAGACCTGAATTCAAATTTTGGCTCAGCCGCCACAGGGAGCTGTGCAACCTTGATAACTCTAATCGCTTCGGCCTTGCTTTGCTTGTCCGTAGAAAAGGGATTATGGTTAATAGTTACCTCAAAGGGTTGGTTGTGAGAGAATGAAAGGATTTCTGTCAAGTGCTTGGCACACTGCCTGGCTCCAAGTGCTCAGTAAATGGTAGTTCTACGTTATTGGCTGTATATTCTTTTTGTTGTCATTGTTATGACTGGCAGAGCTGCTATCTGAAGAGCTGCTGCGTTTCAGGCTGTGGCTCAGATGCCGTCCTGGCCCCACACCCGAGCAGGACCCCTCACCCTCCACCTCTTCCCCTGCGCTCTCCCAGCCCCCCAATTCAGACATCGCCTGGGCTCTGGCAGCAGAGCTCGGGCTACCAGCCTGCCTCTTCTTCCTGGCCCTACTTGGGACTTAAGATGCATCGTCCCAGCCGGACACCTGTGGATGGTCCTTCTGGGTAGCCCAGCCGGGCTGCCACACAGTTTGAATGTGTCCACACGTGTCTCCAAGGTTTTCCTCCTCAAACCAATAGCTGGGCCATCACTCCCCTGAAATTGACCCCCACTCCCACCAACTTCCTATATCAAGACTACAGCCTCTTAGATATTGCTTGGATGGAGAGACAGTCCAAAGAAAAAAATCACCTTTTAAGCTTAGACAGCGGTTCCCAAAGTGTGGCCCAGGGACTCCTTGAGAGGGTGGGTGGTCCCCAAGACCCTGCCAAGGGATCCCCAAGTTTCAGACTGGTCATAGGCTATTCTTTGCCTTTCTCCCTCTCTTTCTCTCCCCTTTCCGGGGGCCTTTCGGGGGCCGCATGATGTTTGCGATCAGGACAGACTGAATGCAGAATCAGATATGAGTATTCATCTGTCTTCTGTTAAGTCAGAAATTAAGGTGATTTGTAAGAATGTAAAACGATGCCACTCTTTTTTTTTTAAAGACTTTATTTATTTATTTGAGAGAGAGAGAATGAGAGAGAGCACATGAGAGGGGGGAGGGTCAGAGGGAGAAGCAGACTCCCTGCTGAGCAGGGAGCCCGGATGCGGGACTCGATCCAGGGACTCCAGGATCATGACCTGAGCCGAAGGCAGTCGCTTAACCAACTGAGCCACCCAGGCGCCCAAATGATGCCACTCTTGCTAATATTTTTGATTTTGGAAAATATAGTTATTTTCCCTAAAAACATGTTATTTAGGTTAACATAAATGTATTAGGTTTATTCTTGTCCAATGAATAAATATTTTGAATTTTGTGCATTTTCCTTTCTAAAATTGTAAATATTGGTAGATGTAACTTAGATTGAACAATAGCTCTTTGGCTTCAATAGTAATCTTTTGGAGTATAAAGACGTCCTGAAAACAAAACATTTGAGAAGCACTGAGCTAGTATTTTGGCATTGGGGTCTATGAAATCATCCCTTTGCTCACTTATTCTAAATAAAACCATCATTTCTGGAGATTTGGAATTGTGTGAATTTTATAGTAATTTCAATGTAATGGATTTGAGTGTAGCAGATCTAGTCATGAAGCCCATGTGGAATTCTCATTCCAGCTCTTGGCATGTTCTAGCCACTGTTTTAAAGGAAAAATTTCTAAGCTCTCCCAAGACCAGACTGTAAATTACAGAGATTAAATTGTGTAGGGTAGATACCAGGGAGAGGCTCTGCTGGGAGGGGAGGGACAGGGTTTGAATCGCACCCCTCACTGGAACCAAGATGGTTTTGCCTGCTGGGGTCCTGGCCCATTGGAGGGAGTCAGCCTTCCCTGGCAGGATGGGGTTGGGTGGAGAGGCTTGGGGTTGCCCAGGTCCTTAGCAGCCATAATCGTGCCAGAGAAGTCTAAACTCAGCATAGAGTTGGGAGGGAGGGGCTGTTACAAGATTCAAGATCCTAGGCAAATCTAATGTGTCTTTCCTGCTGGGGTATGGATCAGTTTTGCAGCCTGCAGACCTGAGTTCAAATCTTGACCCCCTCTCTTGCAATCTGTGTGACTTTGGGCAAATAGTTCACTGTCTCTGAACCTTAATCACCTCATATGTGAAGTAGGCTAAAATTAGCAATACTTTTAGGATGATTAGGAGAGGTCAATGAAATAGTAGATGTGAAGCACAGAAAACAGTTCCTGGCACTGGGGAGGAATATTAGCTCCTTGTCTTTCTCTGCCTCAACTTGCTTTGTGATGTTAGGCACCCTAAGATCATAGAGGGCCATAAAGCACAGGCCCTGACCTCATGACTGTTGTATCAGAGTGGAGGATCGTCCTCCCAAGCTGGGCGCAGTGCTCTCGCACGTGGCCCTCACAGTTGGCGTGTTTACCCCTTGTTGAATTCAGTGATATGTATAATTGGGTTTTTACCTCTCTGGTCTGCCTCAGGTATGGTGCTGAGAGCCCAGCAGTACAAGAGAACAGAAATGAGGGCTTCTGGGAGTCAGATCCCTCCCGAGTCCTTGCTGGGGAGGTAGATTTCTATTTTACCCCGTAGCCCCACGTAAGCCTCTGTGACGTGGCGCCGGAACCTGGGAGCTCAGGGCTCAGTCACATTCTTAGGCCATCAAGAAGTCCTTGAAATAGTGAACAGAGAGCAAGGGGCCTAAGGGCACAGCTGGTGGTGAGGGGCCTCACCCACACCCGAACAAACTAGGGTGCCATGCTTTCAAGGCCCAGAAACTGCCAGAGCCCTCCTTCCTTCTACATCCAAACCCTTAAAATGAACGGGCCACCAGGGACTGACTCAGCGCAATGGGGAAAAGAAAAACAGAGATTAGTCACCACCGAAGTCCGGACTATTAAATTTAACTTTCCATTTTGGATGGGGGAGCATTCTGGCCAATTTCCTCCCTGGCATTTAAGAACGGGGAGCTGAGCCGCCCTGCCCTGCCTTCCGGTTCTGGCTCCTGGGCATGGCCTTGGCCCCTCCAGCATAGTTGTTAGATGTGCTTTCAGCCCCACCTGTAATTTCAGAAAAAAAGGCCGGAGCTTCTGGGAAGCTGGATAGCACTGTCTCATTTGTACAAATCACCGGGAGGTCGCTTGAGTTCTCTCCAATTTGCACCACATGGAGTGGTGCTTTCTCAACTGTCCTTGGCAGGGAATCGCATGAGTGTTGTCCCGGAGCCTCATTACTAAGGGCTGCAAAGCATTCACAAAAGCCATGGTGGGACTGGCCCCAAGCCGAGCTGAGGGCAAGGAACCCAGCACGGCCTTGGTCACAATCTTTCGGGAACATGGCATCCTCCCACCTAAAGAACTGCCTCTGTACTAGGGTCCTGAGGTGAAGCATGTCCAAGGTGAGCTGACACGAGGTGAGGAAGGGTATGGTCCGGCTCTGATAAGGAAAATCTGTGTCCTAAGATGGAGCACGGAGCCAGTGAGAGAGTCCCAGTCCTTGCCCCGGGGCTCTTCCGGGTTCTTCTCCCTGCTCTGCTTCGCGCAGGCGCCAAAGGTGCCAAGTATGCGGAAGTAGAAGTGTATATATTGCCCCCTTTGTTTGTGCTTGGGGCTCAGACCTTTGGAGACCACTCTCTTCTGAGCTTGCTGGCGTTAAATAAACCTCCTCCAAGATTTGCGGGTGCTGCTTGGTTCTTCCATAGGGCGATCCAGTCCAGCTTCTGTAACAGTCCCCCACAGAATAAGGACCGTAGCTGACACCGTCGGAGCCCCTGCTGGGTGCCAGGCACCGTTCTAAAGCTTACACGTGTTGGCTCAGTGAGTCCCCTGGTATGAACTCTGTGAACTAGGTCCTGCTATCACCTCCGTGTTACCGAAGCGGAACCCGGGCCCGGGGAACTGATTGGATTTGCAGCAACTGGAGTCATGCAGATGTGGGTGGTCGAGCCGGATTCGGACCCCCGGCTGGCTCTGCTCACCGTGCTGCCTCAGGAATACGAGGAGCGGGTGACTGGTGTCACCTTAGGCTTTCAGAAGCTTGCAGGTGGGTAAGGGCGTGTGTCTTTATCCCTGTGAGCACCACGTACAGGACTCTGACTTAATGGAAAGGAGGAAGAATTTATATCTGACCAAAAGTAGTAGTAGTAGTTTAGTAGTAGTTTAGTAGTAGTAGTAGTAGTAAACAACAACAATCAGTAATAGTAAGGGCTAACTTACCGACAGCTCGCTCTTCGCTCACTGGTTCCCTCACAGTATCTCATTTAATCTCCACGAGTGCCCTCGGAGGTGGGGATAAGATAGTGTTGCCTCTGTTGCACGGAGGAGGAAATGTGGGCTCAGCAGAGTTCAATAAGCTGGCCGAGGTCACTGCTGATAAATAAACACGCTGGGCCTCACACCCAAGAGTGCCTGGTCCCCGGAGCCAAACTCCTGATAAGGGGGGTGTGCTGGCTTTACTGTTTTTAATCTCCTTGGGAGGATGAGACAAGCCTAGAAGGCACTTGGGCCTGAGCCCAGGAGCCTGTAAAGACTTGCCATTATCCCAGAGGGGATATCAAGGCACAGCGAGGTCACCCTCCCACCCAGGCATCTGTGATGTCTTCCACAGGGATGTGGAGATCCTGAATGTTCCCCCTCTGACGCTTCACAGGCTTTAATCTGGGGATTTCCCTCATCTGTCAAGAAGAGACATCCAAACACAAGCACACATATTCTTCAAAATAAGGAAGAGGTCTGAAAGACAAGTAAGCTTTTTGTTTTGTTTGTTCTCTTTCTACATTTGCAAAGCTAAATGAAAGCATGGTTCTTTATAAAAGGAAGAGGATTTTGGCACAGACTCCTCGGCATAAAACCCCAGGTTCCTGAGGATGCAAACCTGGTGCACCTTTCCAGAAGACAAAGGGGGGGTAACAAGACCCTTTAAAATGCATATGCCCATGGTTTAAACATCTCTACTGGAGACACACTTGCACGTGTACATAGAATTGCACAGAAAAGTGAAGGATCTCTGGTGAAGTCTATAACAAGTGAGACACAGCACGGATGACCATCTAAGAGTTGGTGGAATGAATTATGCTATAGTCATACCATACAATAGTTCAAAAGCGTGAGATAGGTCTATACCTTCTATTGTGGTCACCAAGTGGAAAAAAAAAAAGTCACCGAACAGTAATTTACAATCTCATTTGTATTAAAAATACATACATACGTACAAACATATGCATGTACGTAAACAGAAGGTACATGGTTCCCGGGGTCACATCTGAGAAGGGGTGGGAGTATGGGCTTTCCCATTTTCCTGCATATTCTTATATTCTGATTAAATCATTTGCAGCGAGAATCTATTTATGTGCTACTTGTGTGTTTTAAAAATTTCTATCTGACCAAAAAAGAAAATATACTTTATATATATACATACATATATAAAAATAAATACATGTTGTAAATATAAAATAAATATATATTTATATAAAATAAATAAATATTTATCCCCATGTTGTTTTCCCGCTCCTGGTCTCTGGCCCTGAGAGTCAGCAAGAGTAACATAGCTTCCATGGACCGGAACACTGTCTTAAAGCCCCAAGATGCATTTAATAGGAATTAATGCAAACCTCATTCTTAGTTTTTTTTAAAAAAATTGATTGCCTAAGGGCACTTAAAGGCTCAGAATGGTATCAAGTCTTATAATGAAAGCTGAAGACTTTGGTTGATCACCAGCCTAGTATGGGCACAACGGTGGAATGCAGATTTTTAAAACAGTACAAAAACCTTAGTTTGCGTTAAAAGGAACACTGAGTCTTCTGGGAAGTAACTGCGTCCCTCTGGGTTGGACAGGATGTCACCCACACCTTTGGGGGTATGGTGTTCGGTTTCAGGTATGCACTTAGACATATTGAAGGACTACATTGTCTAGAAGGCACAGACAAGCTGGATAAAGCTCTAGAAACCCAGAATGACTTGAGGAGCTGGAGCCTTTCTTGGTTGATGAAAGGATGGCTCTGTGGCAATGTAACAGCCATCTTCAAACACGTGAAGGACTGTTACATGAAAGGACATTAGTCTTGCTTCATGTCTCTCCTAAGGGTAGCTCTAAGTTCAGCAGAAGACAAGAATGTTCACTCCAGATTCTTTGGTAACGTTGGAAAGAACCTTCTAACATCTGGAGCTTTCTAACCCGAGTAGTCCACCAACAGGCCAGGCGACGGCTGAGAAATGAACACACCCCTTGGAGAACAGAAAAATCCCGCGGGGGTTGATGGTCAAAAAGCCAATGTATAATTATCCAGCCCTCGCGTTCCCTTTTGGGAATGGGCAGGGGAGGGATAACCACGTAAGTTATTTAACTGCCCAATATTTTCTTAAGCCCTGCATATGACTGCAGTTTTCGACCTGAAGTTTTGTCCCTTTGAGGAAAGAGAAGAAAACCTGTTAAGGAAAACAGATCTAACCCTCAATGCTAAGAGGTTCATGGAGTAAAAGAAGACTGGAATCTGGATCCTCAACCAAGAATCCATCCCAGATCTGGAAGCTGTACCAGTCAGCAGCCCACAGCTAGACACTGATTTCGCTGAACCCCAATGTACATTTTTGTTTGGTGGTTGCACTTTACTTATTGTTGCTTTATGCATTTTCTTGGTAACCTGGTAAATATTCATTTTTAGGAAACAAAAATGAAAAACAATATCCTTCATCTGCCTAAAGGTTTTCTCTGCTTGACCGAAGTTAGGACATTTAAGCTGCATAAAAGCCGCCGATGGCTCCGTTCTCAGATTGCATCTTCCTGCTTCTGTCAGTTTCCTTCCTCCTCTGCCTTCTTTCTTCCCCTTGCTCTGCATTTTTCCTTCTTTCCTGCCTCCTGTTCTCTCCCCTTCCCCCTTTCCTTGGGTCCGTCCTTGCCTCACGTCACCTGCATTCTGTTGACCCAAGTAGTGGACAGCAGGCTTAGTTCCACTGTGAGAATGGTGAATTTCAGGAACTGGGTGGCTGGTAGTAAAAACTCAGGAAACAAAGGTACAGAAGCAACCTCAGACCTTGGCGTCCCTTCCCTTCCTTTGGATCATCACCGTCCTGAGTTAGTGATTGCTTCCCCCCACAAACACGGAACAGGAGAGTCCCGTTGGGTGGGAGACTACCCTAACGATCACTGGGTTCTCTGCTAGCCCCAGCCTTTGATATTTTGCCCCTTTTTCTTTTCTTAGTTGTTCTATCTCCCTGATCTCTTTTCTTACTTTCTTCACTCCTCTTCTCTGTTCTCCTCTACCCCTAACTCTTTACTGTCTGGGGAGAGAGAAAAGGTGGGCAGGAGGATGGAGAGAGAGAAGGAGACAAAGGAGAGCAGAGACGGTGGTCGCTCCAGAAAGGACAGAGGTCTTGGAGGGAATGCAGGTGACGTGAGGCAAGGACAGACCCAAGGAAAGGGAGAAGGGGAGAGAAGGGGAGGCAGGAAAGAAGGAAAAATGCAGAGCAAGGGGAAGAAAGAAGGCTGAGGAGGAAGGAAACTGACAGAAGTGGGAAGAAGCAATCCGAGAACCACGCCATTGGTGGCTTTTATGCAGCGCGGGGAAATGGTAAGTGGCTTATCTCCTGGAAACAAGACACAGTGGGACCAGGGGCAGAGGCTGTTTACATACTATATTCCTTTCACTTTCAAAAGGACTTGAAGGAGATCAAAAACCCAGATACACTTAGAGCATTCAAAGAGCAAGGACAGCAAAGAAGGGAAGGGGCAAATCAGAGAGGAAACTGGGGAAAACCATCCCCGTTGAGCACGTCCATACGTTCTCCTAGCCCAGAACTCCAGGAGCCGCAACAGATGAAGGAGCCCCATGGACACGCCAATCCCCGGTTCTTGTCACTGTCCTTTCTCATAAGAGATTCTCAATCAAAACTGAGGAGACAATGTTAGATCATAATGTCAGGGAGATAATTCCTTCTCATGCTCCTAGTTTCTATTCTTAGTAACTTTTAATTTTTTTTGAGTAACTTTTAATTTTGATACAATTTCAAACTTACAGACATGTCGCAAGAACATCACAAGGAACTCTCCTTTACCCAAATTCTCCAGTTATGGACATTTTACCATATTTGCTTTGTGATTTTCATCTCTCTCTCTCTCTCCCTCTCTCTGTCTCTCTCTCTCCCCCTCCTTCCCTCCCTCCCTCTCTGTTTTCTTGAACTATTTGAGAGTATGTTGCAAACACGGATGCCCATTCACTTCTAAATACACATGAAAGTATTCTGGTGGGAAACTGGAATAATCCACTGTAGCTTTGTGGCTTTAATGAATACCAGACTATATGGAAAGAGCTTAGTGGGGCGCTCGGGTCAGAAGGAGAGGAGGGCTAAGAAAATGGTCTTAAGCTGCACTGATTTAGAGGTGACCATTTTCTTGGGTTTATTCAGGTCAATAAAATTAGCAAAATCTTCCAAAGCAAAGCTGTTCCCTATGCTTTACATGGAATTGAAAAAACATCAATTGTTCACATCAAGTAAAAAAAAAAAAAAAAAAATGAAAGGGGTTATGGCTTTGGTAGGTAACACTCCGGGCTCCAATGTCCTCATCTAAGAGCTCTCAGGACCACTACTACTGAATACAAAGGCAGAGAACCCAGAGGATCACCGCCAGCGCCCACGGTGCTTTGTCGATTCTAAAACACACTGAAAGTGTTTTTAACCTCTGGGAAATTAGACTATGTCTTATTAATCGGTGGCATAATTAGAAATGGCAGCCCCCTGTGTTTACATTAATGCATAAAACAACAGTGCATCCACAAATGATAACTTCTTAGATTAGATGAAATAAGAAAGATTTGTTAGCTCTGTGCTTCTTAGCCCGTGTGGACCAGGAGGAAGGAAGCAGAATCAAGTCAGGTGGGGCACAGGGTTTTGATGTTACCTGCTAAGAATCCTCTTCCCAGCACATGATCTGTAGCTTCCTACTCCTCCTCTCTCTGCCATACTCTCAGTCGCCTGGGACACTTGCTGTATCCCGACTGCTATTTCTCTGCCTGCTAGCATGGGTCTGATGATGGATTCTTGCACATCCTATATGTTGAAGACTTGCGAGAGACTGTTGATTTTACTCCTCTCTCCGCTCAGTGCATGTGCATATGTGTGTTTGGAGGGGGTTGGGAGAGCACGGTGTGCAGCCGCAAAATTGACATTATGCTAGAGGATTATGCTAGAGGGAAAGCCCATCAAGAAAACCGACTTCTAGCCTGATGACATAAGGGCTGACTTTCCTGGCTGTTGGCTCCAGGTGTAACGCATCTATCTGATTTGCTGATTTAAAATGACGATGAAGGGGGAGGCTGGGTGGCTCAGTCCATTAAGCATCTGACTCTTGATTTCGGCTTAGGTCATGATCTTAGGATTGTGAGATGGAGCCCCATGTTGGGCTCCACGCTAAGTGCAGAGTCTGCTTGTCCCTCCCCCTACCCCTCCGCCCTCCCTCCCCCAACCCAAATAAATAAATAAAATATAAACAAAACAAAACAAAATGATGATGATGATGATAATAGGTTTGGGGTATTCTTCAACCCAAAAGGGAGTGATGGACAGAAGTGAGATACATGAGGACTGAGAGGGCTTTTATCTCTGGCTTCGTAGCATGTTCTCTCTTCCCACATTCCTCTTTTCCTGATATCAGACCTAGACCGTTGGCCACAGGGTGGCCTGATGCTGGCCTGGCGTGTCAGAGTCCTTCCAGGGTCTTGTATAATGACCTTGGAAGAGAGACATTCTCTTTTTCTTGGGGTGGTTCATTTGGGGCTGCCTCTGGCCAGCTTTCCCAGCACATAAGGAGAGTCTCCAGAACAAAGCCCAAGCAGAGACCGGCATAACAGAGATAGGGGAGAGCAGCCCCAGATCCTTCCATCCTGTAAGGTACCACAGTTACCCTTCTCTGCACATGAGCCAGTGCATTCCTGGTCTGCTTAAACAAGCTTGTGCTCGATTTCTGGTCTTTGGAATCAGTGTAATATAAGGTATTTTAAACCTCCACTTTAAACTCTCTCTCTAGCTTAGCTGTTCTTTTGAAAGTTATTTGCACCACATAATTCAAGTTTGGGATCTGGGAGGGCGAAATGCCCATATCCTGTGCTGTTGACTGAAAGGAGATCCCAGGGCCTTAAATACTACTGGCTTTGGTTGAGAAGTTGTGTTGGTAACTAAAGAGCCTAGTGTGGATTCTCACTAGCAAGAGGGCTCTGCCTTGAGCTGGGTCGGGGGTCCCCACGGGCCACCTAGGATTTACTCTACGTCTCTGTCCAGTACCAGATGGATCCTCCACCACAAAGTCTGAGAGAATCTGAGACCTGCAAATTCTGAAGAAGCTGTTATCATAGCCGGTCATTTGGGTTTGTCATAATCGATAAGGACCTGCCTTTTTGACAGCATGGGCCCAACTGGTTACTCTGCTTTTTAGAGCATGTCCTAGAACAAGAGCTGAGCCCAAGGCACCATAGCTTGGAGGATATGCTTAAATTATTGTCTATGGGGCGCCTGGGTGGCTCAGTTGGTTAAGCGACTGCCTTCAGCTCAGGTCATGATCCTGGAGTCCTGGGATCGAGTTCCGCATCGGGCTCCCTGCTTGGCAGGGAGTCTGCTTCTCCCTCTGACCCTCCTCCCTCTCATGCTCTCTGTCTCTCATTCTCTCTCTCAAATAAATAAATAAAAATCTTTAAAAAAAAATTATTGTCTATGGCAAGCGGGCATACATCTAGTTTATCTAAAAATTATACAGCATTATTCAGGAATTATTAACAAGAGGGCTTAGGAATAGCCTTGGGTTATACTTTTGAAAACAGTAACGTACTCGATTTAAAGGCAACCCCCATTTGCTCTGTTTCTGGTAGGGATGCTGGGATAGAGGCTTTCAGGAATGTCTGATGGCTCAGAATTGGCATAAGCCCACAGACAATTCCCATCTATTAAATTAATGCCTACTGAGAGATTAATGCGTGCAGTCGTCTTGAACTGAATTATTAGGCAAGGGTCTTGCTAAAGCTGGACATTGTAAGGTTATGAAACTCATTTCAAAGGATGTGCAGGCCAGCACAGCTCTGGGAAACCAGTGCTTATTTACCCAGTTGCTCAAAAATAACTTCATCATGGATTTGCTCCATTACAGTGTATGAAATCATTTTCAGAGAACCTCTCAGAAACTGCTGAATGGAGACTTTTACAAAAAGCATTTTCTTATCGGGTCAGATGTTTTATTGTTGGTTTCAGTCTCTCACTGAAGGTGTCTCTTTTCAGACACCTCTTTAGGCTTCTTTAAAATTTAACCACTTATTTCCAGGTCAGCTATGAGGCATAGCCCACAGGCCTCCCTCATCCAATTTTATTGCAAAAGGTGACCACACTATTTCTTCTTTCTGATCCTCAGAGTCCTCACTTCTGTAAACAAAAACAACTATTTAAAAAAATTCTTCCAGCTGAATTTTTTTTTTTTTTTTAAAGGCAGTCAGGAAGCATAGTGTTTGTGCTTTTTTCATCTGAGGATTTCCTTCCACACAAACGGGTACGATGGATCTAGAATGGGACTCAGGGGGTTCAAATTCTGGCTTCACCTCTTGATAGCTGGTAAGAAGTGGGAAGGGGAGAAAACCATCAAGCATTTCAATCACTTCCTTGAAAAGAGAAATCATTTAAGATTATATTGGTTTTTTTTTTTTTAATTTTTACTTTTTAGAGAGGGAGAAAGAGAGGGGTGGAGGAGCAGAGGGAGAGAGAGAGAATTTTAAGCAGGCTCCACGCCCCGCGGGGGGTGGACATGGGGCTCAATCTCACAAGCCGCAGATCATGACCTCAGCCGAAATCAAGCGTCTGAGGCTCAACAGACTGAGCCACCCAGGCGCCCCAAGATTATACTGTATGACTGTAATTGTATTGCAGTGTGTGTGATCTTCGTTAAGTCACATAACCTCTCCGAACACCAGTTTCCACATCTGTAAACTGAGAAGCAATAGAACAATAGAGATGTCTAGCATGGGTAATACTCAAAGCGCAGAGTTGTCACGTGTTAAACGCCCAACTTTTATATTGACGCTTGAGGATCCCAGAGGCCCGGAGATACAATTCCAGCATGGGCAACTACCATACATCCCACCCTTCCCCGGGCTCGCCCTTTCCCCAGCCTTGCGGAGAAGACCTTTGCTCCCCAGGGGCTTGCAAATGCTTTGTACCAGCCTGTAAGGAAGGGCGCAGCCGGCCGGGGAAGCTACCGGGGCGCGAGCACCTCCGGCTTCCCCCCTTCGAAGGAAGCGTCTCCATCTCGAGTTCACAGCGCCCACATCCGCCCCCGGATAGGGTGGTCAAGGGCGTCCGCCTCGGTGGCCAGCCGGGGTGCGGCCGTGCGTGCGCCGCTGAGGGTGGTGGCGGCCGGCACCCCGCCCTGGGCCGCCGCCCCCGCCGCCTCGGCGTGGCAGGTGCCGTGAGAAGCGCCCAAGGATATGACCAGAGCCCGAGACTTTCCAGAAGCCGCGCACGCAAAGCCCTGCTCTGCACGCAAGGGGGAGGGACAGCTGAGGAAACTTCGACCCGATAGAATTGATAGGCGCGAGGAGAACGGCCTCCTGCTCCTCCTCCCCATCGTCCCTCCCTCCGGGATCATCAGAGCGCCGTCCCTCCGCTCCTCGCCGCGCGTTCGCCCCAGGTTGGCTCCCGGCTCTGGGCCGCCGAGGGTCCCGGACGCGGCCAGCGCGACCCCGCGCGGGGCAGTGGGCGGCGCCACCTGGGGGGTTGCGAAGCGGGAAACCTCGCGACCAGCTGCGCGCGGCCAGCACCGGCCTTTGTGTGCAAAGCGCGGCCGGGGCCCGGGGTCTGGGAGCGGAGTCTTACGGGGATTCTTGATCTCGCTGCGCGAGGGGGAAGCAGAACTTTGCGCGCCAAAGAGCCTCATTGTTTGCACGGAAGTTCCAATAAATAAAACAACTAGGGATGCTGTAAAAGGCAAGCGCCGCCACCACCCGGCATTCCGCGTTCCCAAACCGACAGGTTCCCTCTCTCGGCCCGGGCGCCCAACAAGCCCGAGCGGGTTTGTCTCGGGGAACGGAGCTCAGTCACCGAGAGGGAAGGGGGGTCGTGCGCTCCGGGCGGGGGGCGCGCTCCCACGGAGAGCGCCGCGGGACCCGCAGGTTCTGTTCCCAGCGCGCTTCCGGGAAACTGCGGCTTCGATGGGGAGCCACAGATTAAGTGTGGTTTTCCGGCAAACGGGAAATTCACACCGTAGCTTCTAGCAAAGCCGCCAGCCACTGCGCCCAGGCCGTCGGGAGAATCGCGGCCGTTTAGCGTGACCGCGGGAGCCCGGCGACCGGGGTCGGGGTCTGAGCCGCTGGAAGCGAGCCGGCGCCCCGCCCCCCGCAAGCCCCGCCCCGCCAGGTTCGGCCATCTCCTCCCCCCACCCTCCGCAGACCTTAAAAGCCGGGCGGGATGGCGCGTTTTGACTCCGGCGTGGCTGCGTGCAAACGGGCCACGCCTCGGCGACACCAGCTGTCAGAGACACGCGGGGGTCCTGAGGGCTGGGAATTGGCCGCACTCGTTGACCCCCAGTCTCAGTCCGCACTCTGTGAGAAAACCCTCGCTTTGCCGAGGCCCCAGGTATAGCGGGGCTCGGCAAAGGAGACACCCTTCTCGGTCCCCAGCCCAATCCCAGTGCCCCTGGCTCGGACGACGTCTAGAGGCCCCAGAGTGGGTGCTCAAGCTCCCAGAGCAGCAGGTGTCCAGGCGAGGCCTCCGATTTCCTGGAGACGTCTTGCCCTCCACAAAGGCCCCGGGCCGATTTCGGAGCCGTCGATCCCGCGCCGCTGGAAACCGCGCCACCTTGCAGGTCAGTCTATCCGCGGAGCCGCCTTCCCGCGGCCTTACCGGGCCGGGGTGGTAGGCACTGAGAGGGAACTGAGCGCCTCCGTCTTGATGCCCTCCGGGTTGTCCCCGAATTGCTGGAACCGTTACGGAGCTGGGGGTTGAGGTGGGGAAGGAGAGTCCGGGGCACAGAGAGGTGGAAACGCGCTCTTTCCCGTCTCCTTAGAGGAATGGGTTTGGGATGGGAGGAAGCGTCCTCTGCTGCTTCCCCAGTGAGCCCGCCCTGACCTACGCGCGACCTCCTCCCTTCCCAACAGCGCACCGTAGCCGGACGCCAGGGGTGGGGGCGTGGGGCGCCCGCTTCTTTCTCTGCACACCTGAGCGTCACGCCTCCGCCCTTCTCCCTCCAGCATGGCCACCAGCCTCGGTGCCGACGCTCCCCTGCAGCCGAGCGCGCTGTCGTCCCAGCAGACCACGCTCCTGCTGCTCCTTTCGGTGCTGGCCGCCGTGCACGTGGGCCACTGGCTGCTGCGGCAGCGGCGGCGGCAGCCGGGGTCCGCGCCGCCCGGCCCGTTTGCGTGGCCGCTGATCGGAAACGCGGCGGCGATGGGCCCGGCGCCGCACCTCTCGTTCGCGCGCCTGGCGCGGCGCTACGGCGACGTCTTCCAGATCCGCCTGGGCAACTGCCCGGTGGTGGTGCTGAACGGCGAGCGCGCCATCCGCCAGGCGCTGGTGCAGCAGGGCGCCGCCTTCGCCGACCGGCCGCGCTTCGCTTCCTTCCGCGTGGTGTCGGGCGGCCACAGCCTGGCTTTCGGCCCGTACTCCCAGAGCTGGAAGGTGCGGCGGCGCGCGGCGCACAGCACCATGCGGGCCTTCTCCACGCGCCAGCCGCGCAGCCGGCGCGTCCTCGAGGGCCACGTGCTGGGCGAGGCGCGGGAGCTGGTGGCGCTGCTGGTGCGCGGCAGCGCGGGCGGCGCCTTCGTGGACCCGCGGCCGCTGACCGTGGTGGCCGTGGCCAACGTAATGAGCGCCGTGTGCTTCGGTTGCCGCTACAGCCACGACGACGCCGAGTTCCGCGAGCTGCTCAGCCACAACGAGGAGTTCGGGCGCACGGTGGGCGCGGGCAGCTTGGTGGACGTGCTGCCTTGGCTGCAGCGCTTCCCCAACCCCGTGCGCACCGCCTTCCGCGAGTTCGAGCAGCTCAACCGCAACTTCAGCAACTTCGTCCTCGACAAGTTCCTGAGGCACCGCGAAAGCCTGCAGCCCGGGGCCGGCCCGCGCGACATGATGGACGCCTTCATCATCTCGGCGGGAACCGAGGCGGCGGAGGGCTCGGAGGACGGCGGCGCGCGGCAGGACCTGGAGTACGTGCCGGCCACTGTCACCGACATCTTCGGCGCCAGCCAGGACACGCTCTCCACCGCGCTGCAGTGGCTGCTCATCCTTTTCACCAGGTAAAGCCTCCAGCAGGCGTGGGCCGGGCCTTCCTTCCCTCCCCTGTAAAAGGCGGAGCGGGACTAGGATATGCTGAGGTCGCGACGAACGCCCAGGGTTTGGGGTTCTGCGCCAGAACCTCTCGAAGGTTCTGCACCTCTCGAAGCTGAGATCGCGGCGCGAAAGCTCAGCTCGGGAAGGAAGGCAGAGTGCGGGCCGAGACCGCGCGCGCACCCAACCCAGCCGGGCCCCGACCGCCCGCATCTTTGACCTTGTCGCTCGCTACCTCTCCAACTGGGGACAAATTTGTGAGAGCCCCCTGAAGGGCAAGATCTTCTAAGTGTCCGCAGATCAGCCCCGATCTCTGCCTCCTTGGCACAGCAGAAGCAAAAGGGCACGGTTCCGAAAGAAAGGGTAACGGGCAATATGTTCAATAAACACAGCAGCGAATCGGCTCGGCCAGTCCCGGGCGCAGATCAGAGGCCGCCCAGCCCCGGCGTTGCCAGCCAGCCGCGCGTCCGGGCTCTGTTCCCGGGCAGAGGGAGAGCTCGGAGGCCGGCCCCGCCCGCGCTTACCCGGCACGGAAGCTTTAGGAAGGCGGCCAGAAATTAGCAGGTTGTGCTGGGTTTACGAAACCGCCGCGCTAGTTGTGTTAGTAGCGTCCGGGTAAAGAAAATCGCAGAAGCAGTCAGTTTTACCCAGCGCACAGCGGCGCCTCGGAAGGCAAACAGGGTATCCAGGGGGCGCCTGCGGACGGACTTTTCTGGTCCCCGGGCCCGGCTCGGTTGGCAGGCTGGTCGGCAGTGCCCACCTGGATTGCGATCGCAGACCTCTGGGAAGCTCTACACGCAGGACGCAAACGGGTTGCTGGTATAGGGTGTTGCCAGACTTAGAAAATAAAAAAGAAAATTCACACAGGACATGCTCTTGCTAAACGATTAACCATCGTTTATCTGAAATTTAGATTTAACAGAGCAGCCTGTTTTTGTCTGGGAACCCTGCTCCAGAGGCAGATGGCTCCCTCAAGGCACATCTTGGTTGCCTTGAGAGACCTGAAGTCCTGGTTGTACCATTTCTTGGCGCAGAAGGAAGCGGCGGGGGATGCTGAATTTGCTGGCAATCCAGACATTGGGAGGCAAAGACTGCTTCTTTTCTTATTAGAATCCTGCAACCTCTATGTCCTTAGATCCTGTGCAACTACTTTTATCAATGGAATTTTTTGTATATTTAACAACTGCTTTTCAGTATTAAGAGCACAGAAACACATATGGGCAATGAGCAGAAATCAAATACAAAGAAGTCAATAATAGATCGGGAAAAGACATCCCAAAATGAGATCAGTAGGTCCTTTGCATCCCACCAGAAGCATATCATCTTTTGAAACCGCCTTTTTTTTAAATCAGAAACTGAATTGGGCAGCAAAAGTAAATTAAACAATTTTGGAGTCACTTTCAATTCAATATAGCTGATGAATACGTTTTTCTTCTTTTTAGTGAAAAGACAGTATGACAGAGGTTGGCAAATTACACTACCCATTTTTGTATGTAAGTTTCTTAGCAAGATACAACCATGCCCGTTCATTTATGTATTGTCTGTGGCTGCCTTCCTAGCACAAGGCAGAGCTGGATAGTTGTGACGGGGGGTTGGTCAGCAAAGCCTAAAATATTTACTATCTGGCCTTTCATGAAAAAGTTTGCAGACCCCTGAAGTATGATGTTCATGAAGCAGTTTTTTAAATCACCCATAATTTCATACCATACATGTTTAAGTTTTTTTCAGAGATGCAATAATTTTTTACTTTTTTTTTTTAACTTCTGACGTTTTCACTTATTGTAATGGACATTTCCCTGTCTTTTAAACTTTATTTTAGCGATTTTTGATGGCTCCCTAGTATTTTTGTCATAATATCCCCATTATTTTTGATCACTTCTTTTAATAGTGTTGATTGCATTTTTAAAATTTCAGCTGTTGTTGTAGTTATATATTTTTGTACCTGTTGTTTCCTGCACATACATTTCTAGGCATGGATTACTGGGTTTAAAAAGAGTGGGGAGGAGTTATCCTTCTGCATCTTGCTTTGTACTCAGATTTTGTTTTCCAAAAAGACAGTATTTTTGTATTGCCAACAGTGAATAAGCATTACAGCTTGTACCATCATCTCTTGAATGCTGGGAATTTCCTTTTATGTTTAGAAGATGTGTAGCTTTATCTATCAGGATACCAATTTGTGTGAAGTGAGAGGAGTGTATGTGCTAGAATTATCCTGGGAGATGAAAGAAAAAAAGGATCCACTTTTGGGGCTGCTTTTTTACCTTTGTGGGTCCTGGGTGCTCTTGCCTCTGTAGACAGCTTACCCCATAAGAGATTTTTAATGACATTTATTACTAATTGGAATAAAGATAAATATATTAAAATTACATATTAAAACATTTTCTTTGACCTAATAGTTCTTCTTTTTCTTCTTCTTCTTTTTTTTTTGTTTTGATTTTGAATGAAATGAAAACATTTTCATGGGCCCCTGGAAAGTTTTGTGGGTCCTTGTGCTCATGGAGAAGTTGGCTTTGTCCGTTAGGAGCTTTTTCAGGCTAGAAAACTTAAGACTGTTTTTGACTTACGAAAGGAAAGAGAGCATTAGCCAGGTGAGGCTTATTACAGGAAATGTAACTATTAGTTTATCCATCCTGTAATTTAGTGAGAAATTAGGAAGATGTTTGGGATTCTTTTCTTTTTTGGGGGCTGGTAGTGTTAATTCAGCCACTGATTCAGATAAAGAAGGTGAAATTAAAATAAATGGTCATGTGCTTTCTAGACGAAAGAAGGATTCGTTTTCCTCACTTATTTTCTCCTGCGTTAACAACCCAACAGGTATCCTGAAGTGCAGGCTCGGGTCCAGGCCGAACTGGATCAAGTCGTGGGTAGAGACCGGCTACCCTGCCTGGATGACCAGCCCAACCTGCCCTACGTCATGGCCTTTCTTTATGAAGCCATGCGCTTCTCCAGCTTCGTGCCCGTCACCATTCCTCACGCCACCACCACCAGCGCCTCTGTCTTGGGCTACCACATTCCCAAGGACACGGTGGTTTTTGTTAACCAGTGGTCTGTGAATCATGACCCAGCGAAGTGGCCTAACCCAGAGGACTTTGATCCGGGCCGGTTCTTGGACAAAGACGGCTGCATCGACAAGGACCTGGCCAGCAGCGTGATGATTTTTTCCATGGGCAAACGGCGGTGCATTGGGGAAGAGCTTTCCAAGATGCAGCTGTTTCTCTTCATTTCCATCCTGGCTCACGAGTGCAATTTCAAGGCCAATCCAGACGAACCCTCGAAGATGGATTTTAATTACGGTCTGACCATTAAACCCAAGTCATTTCGAATCAACGTCACTCTCAGAGAGTCCATGGAGCTCCTCGATAGTGCTGTCCAAAAGTTTCAAGCCGAGGAAGACTGCCAGTGAGAAGCCACAAAGAAGCGAGCTCGAATTTTAGAAGTACTCAAGGGGGGGGGATGGGGAGTAGACTTTGCTAGCTCCTCGGCGCCACTTTCTCAGCCTCTAGAGTGAGCATAAACCAACTGACCGGCAGATGATGTGCTTCACACATGTGCTCAGAGGAGCGCTGGGCTCTGAAGGAGCTCGTGGAAGGGTTTTGGAGCCAAAGAATTAAATGACCGAATGAAGAAGAGTTTCAGTGACCATGCCTCCGTGGGTGGGGTCCGAGATGGATGATCCGCTGCTGAAATCTGCCCCGTAGGAAAATCGTAGTAAGCAAAGTTTTAGAATATATTGTTGAATATGCAAAGGCAAGTAATTTCAGTGTAAGACATGGGATTGAGGGTGATAAGGGAAAAGGGTAAAGACCAGAAATTCCTTTCTCACCTCTTCAATGAAAAATAGTTTAGGGAGGCTGTAGTATCTAGGGATGGATTTGTCTTTTTGCCTAGTGATATGCTTTCTCTTTTTTTTGCATAAATCATAAAGTCATTTGCTTATAAAGAAATTAATAGTGTGGTTGATTCAGTGATTATAGTAGGCTTCAATGATTTATCAGGAATTTTAAAGTGTAAGTTGTTAAATTGTAAAAAAATTCTAAGCCGAAGTCATACTTCTGTTGTTGCCAAAGTACAGAATTTCAATGATGAGAAAAAAAAAAAAAAAAGATTTACCAGCCCAGCTAAGCTTTACAGTATATGATTATAATGCACTGATTTCAGGAAGTTTCATAGGTTAAAAAAGTCACCAAATACTAGTCAATATATTTACATATATAATTATTCATAAGCAATATGTATTAGTTAGTAGATTATTAAATAGTATTAGCTATTTTGGTTAAGAAAAGTTTGAATAATGTACACTTTTCCAAAAGAAAGACCAATCAAAAAGTACAATTCAACCAATTTGGGCTCAAATACATGAAATGATCCTATTTTAACAGGATGGAAACCAAGGTAAAGCGAAGTCCATTCTCTCATCTGCAACTTGAATGAGAACTAAAAAGTCTCAAAATTGGATCTCTAAGATGTGTTCCTTATTACTTTACAACATATTTTCTAAAATTATATTCATAATCTAGAATCTTTTTGTGAAATCGATGTAGTTAATATGTTATAATTCCAAACTCTTGGCATGCTTAAATTTTAATTAGATTTTAAAGCCATTCTGATTGTCGAGTTCCAGTTGAAGTTACTGGAAATCTGACCATTAGCCTGGGCAAGGCAGAGAAATTTAACCTGTGTCTGCCTGATGAGTAGGGAAAAATGCAATGAATTATCTAGATGTTCTCTTTATTAGAGAACCAGGGGGGAGATTCCCATCATGATAGGCCTAGTTTCTTAAATGATTTTTTAAAAAATAGTGTTCATGTCTGTGTTTTGGAAAGTCAGAATCAGAAGGTAGTGTTAGGAGGCTGTTTTGAAGATTGCATCACGTTCCATTGGAGCCCATCAGATCGGGCGCACTGTTCAGGATGGCCGGCCCGGTGAGCAGTCACTTTGGTAACTGTGAAAACATGAAGCCTGAATGAAATACATATGTTCCATTTATGTAAAGAGCCTGAAAACCTTAAAAAAAACACACACAAAAAAATGCATGATGGAAGATGGCAAAAGTTCAAAGTAAAGGTTGGAGCTTTAACTTCCATTGCATGTGAACTTGCAGAGGAAGGTGTACCATGTCCTGAAAGCTTACTGCTTCTTACATTCTGTTAAGCTTTTTGGAATCTCTTAATCAAAATTACAAAGGGAAGAGTGTCTGATGGCTGTGCGTAGGGGTGGTGAGAAAAGAGAGGAAAAGGAAGAAATATGGTTAAGCTTTTCCCCACTCATTGCAAATTAATTCATCTGAAGCACAAAATTTGAAATACGAACATTTAGAAAAATGTTTTGTGGGCCAACGTTAAATCCCAAGCAGACTTTAAAAAAATCTACAACACAGAAGATCAATTTTGTAATTTGGAATTCTTTTATTAAACATTTCGTATAATTTTAGTCAATAAGATCTCATAGCTCTACCTCTTGAGTATGTAGAACTGTGTCAGTATTTTTAAAGGCACCAAAGCCAACTAACTGTAGAAATCGGGCTTACTCACTACATTTAAATTTTTTTGTCACCAGGTCTTCGAAAACGTGATTACCCTCCACCCCTAAGCAGGGCCGAGACAGGAATTTTAGGCTGCCCTAGCCCACTTACTCTGAGACATGTGTGGTACCAAGAGTAATCATGTACCAATCTGGATGCCTCATTAAGTCAACCAAGTCCAGATGTGCTAGAATCTGTTTGTACGGATGTAGGCTCAGTTTGTCTGGGACTTCTGGCAATGGAGAAGCTGTGCTTATATAGGAAGTGAGGTGGGCTCTTGGAGGCTACCTGGCTTATTTAAATACAACTAGGTTATTCTATATTTTATAATCTAGTTAAAGGAAGGAAAGCAAAACCCAAAACAGACAAATACAAATAACCAAACTTGGAGGCTACAATAATCCAGCTACTGGCTTAATCAGAAAACCTTATTTTATTTCTTCCAGAGAAAGAATGTATTTGCTGGTCACTATTGTAGTCAGAATATCTACTCCAGGTTATGATGATAGTTAAAGTATATTGTTTCTTAAATGCTTCCTTTATATACTGAAGCTTTGACTTTGCAAGAAGATTACTTTTTTCCAAACAAAAAGATGTCTCAGGTTTGTTTTGTGGGTTACCTGAAAGCTTTTTTTTTTTTCTTCTCTGAAAGCTTTCATGTCTCAGAACTTAGCCTTCACCTGTGAAATGCTATTATGTCCTTAATATTCCCTTATTAGATCTATATTAGATCAAGTAGTTGCATAGCATTTATATGAATTTGTATGTCCTTAGCTATGACACACTGTGTGGTACTTTAGTAGATGTTTATAGCTCAACGATAACTTTTTATTTAACCTTTTCTTATTTTTGTATTTTATCATGTTTGCTTTTAACATGTACAGAGCAACTATCATACATAGTTGTAACTGAAATACGTTTTGGTGACACAGCATTAACATGTATCTTTTACTATTTCATATACCAGATTAAAAACATTCTGTATCTGTAATTACCTATAACTGGACACCATTACCAAAATAATAAAAATCACCTTCATAATCTTGTTACAAAGTTTTACTTTATGTTGTGGCTAATATGCTACATTTTTTTCAACATGCATCCATTCATTTCAACTACTACTTATAAGTGCTTGAATTAAAATGTTGCACTGTAAACATTTTATTTGGTCATTTGACATTTTAGGCTGCTTGCTTTTTTTTTTTTTTAAATAGGCTTTCAGCGTTCAGTTTCCTATCAAATTCCTGATCTCTATATTTTTGAGTTTATGAGAACCAACACAGAAGTTAAATTTCAGTGGCAAACACCTAGCAAAGTGGGAGTTGATTTTTAATTTTGAAAGATTGACTAGACTGAGACTTTTAAGACTCCGACCTTTTATTTTTGCTTCATCTAAAAAATGCAGGATGCGCTCTCACCCCTCAGCAGCACGCCAGTCCTTTCTTTTAGTATTTCATTCATTCATTTGTTTCCTTTTGTCGTGAAAGCTTTTGTATGTGTGTGTGTGTGTGTGTGTGTGTTTTGAAAGCTTTTGTTTTCAATTTGGTTGATACACATTCGTTCATTCATTTTTAAGGTACATGTGCCTTAACTAATAAATGCAATTAATGTCCAATAAAAATAGAATAGAGGAGAGCATTCTGTCACATACTCTGCGGAAATATTTCCTGCTGACCTTTCTACTGGGTGAAAGATGTGACTTCCCAGGGCCGCTGCTGGGACTCTCCAGGCTCTCTCCTCCCCACCCGCCCAGATGACAGGGTGTAGAGTGCCAAGGGCTCTCATTTCGTCCAGACGGAAGCTCCTATTACCGTGAAAACAGAAAAAGAAATTGGGAAGTAAAATTGCACACAGTGTTATTGATGACTTGGCTTGACAACATCATTGCAGCAACTAAAAGGTATGGCTATAAATGAGTTTAACAGAAAACCCACTTGTTCTCCAAATGTGCTAACATAGGATCTTCAGAATGGTCATAAAGTTTTGGGACAAGTGAAATACATTTTTCCACGGGAGAAATTTTAACAAAATTGTAAGTGGGGTCAGGCGTTTGCAAAAATGTCAAGGAGAGTTGAATTCTACCCAATCAATCCACTAAAATATAAGGCTGGAGTGCAGGGTGGGAAATAGATGTAGCTTTAGACAGAAGACAGGCATGATTGCTGCAAACGCATAGAGGTTATTTCTCTGACCTTGAAGCCAGTCCATTTTTCTGCAGAAGTTGGGCTGTTGACACTCCCTCCCTTCGCCTCAGTGACTCACACGCTCCCTGCTCTCCAGTTCTGACCTACGAGCTGTAATTCTCAGAGAAGGGAAGAAAAAGAAAAGAATACATTCAGAAGCAATTATTTTGAACGGGAAAGATTGGAGAAAACCTGGTTTAAATAGGTTTGGGCAAGCTACAGGCCAACGACCGCTGACGCCTGGAGCTGCTGATGCTCACACACAGGCTGCGTGGTCTACACTGACACTTCCCAACACGAGGAGGGTAGGAGGGGAAGACCCGCAACCAGAGTACACTGAGCACGTATTATGTTTGAATCACCACGCTAAGCATAACCACGCAAGAATTCTGTGTGGGGGGCAGTAATGAAGCGTTTCCTACACTGAGTATTTGGCAGTGTCTGGATGGTCCCCAGACATGACTCCAAAACCTGTTGTTCTTGTGCTGCAGTGTCACCTTCCGACCTGGCTGTGTTTGGGGGGACAGTCTAGTCTGTCTGTTTCAATCCCTCTGATCCTTGGGTTTCACAACCATGCATCTCCTCTGTCTAGGGCACCTTCCCCACGGCATTCAGGGTGTAACTGACATTGTGAAGTGCCAGGAAGACTCACAACACTCCTCTCTTCTGAGAAAAGCATCCTTAAACTTCCTTATTAAAAAGAAAGAAAAGGGAGGGAGGGAGGGGGGCAGGGAGGGAAGGAGAGGGAGAGAAAGAAAAAGAAAAGAAAGGGAAAGAAGAAAGAAAGGAAGAGGAAGGAAGGAAAGAAGAAAAGGAAAGAAAAAAAAGGAAAGAAAGAAAAAGAAAGAAAAAGAAAGGTCATGCTTTGTTTTATAATCCTAAAACTTCCATAATCTGTTTGGGCTAAGGATCCTTGCCTGAGCCAAAGGCCATTCATAGGTAGGACCAGTTGCCTGTGAAGTGGCCTGATGCAAGAATTCTCTCTGATAGGGGGACACCACACTGGATATCGGCTAATGTGACCAATCAGAACGTTTCCTGCTCTCAGCGAACTTGAGTAGGGTAAACACAGAACATCCACCAGCGAGAGTACAAAACCAAGGCATGAAGGAGATTGGCATGTTGACGGGAAGCCTGCCTTTGAAAACAGCTTCCTGGAGCTGCTGGAACTAGTATTGGATGACTTGAGATCCCTCTAGGTGATGAGAGTCTAAATCAACTAACTAGCTAAGTAAGTATTATACTAAATAACACAATATTGTACAAATTGCACAATATAACAGCACAAACCCAACAGCCACTGAGATCCCTTCAGGTCAGAGCTAAGAGTCACTCCACCAGCCTGGAAAATCTAGGCTCTCTTAAAAATTTTTAATTCTGTTTTTTATTCCTACCTGCCTATTTTTGTTTCTCTCCCTCTCTTGGTGCTTCATGGGTACTTTTTGTTTGCGTGTGTTCCAGCAAAATTTGCATTGTTGTTTTGTATACATGTGGTTTTAATTTATGTAAGTGCTCTCTATATCTCATCCTGCCGCTTAGTCTTCTCTTCGTACGATACTTTCAATATTGTCCAATCCCGTGACTTCTGCCCACTGCCTTGTGCTTCCGGGCATTCATCCACCACATTTTCTCTATCCAGGTCTTGGGAATGGGCACCCAAATGGCCTCCGATTTCATGTGTCCCCAAATAATGCTGCAAGGAACGTTTTTGTACATGTTCCCTTGTGGACCTGTGAGAAGTTTGTAATAGACACCATACCCACGATCAGAACTGTCAGGTCAGCAAGTTTGTGTCTACGTGATTTAGGGACTGTAAGCATGTTCTCCAGGATGCAACCAGACACACTCCCGTCAGCCGCGCGACGGTCCCTCTACACCTACGTCCCCACCAACACATGGAAATGACCTCATTATTTTATACATGCAATATACCGTTTAGGGAGGTATAATGCATTAAATAGCCTTTTTTTTTTTTTTTTTAAGAACCGTCTACCCTCATTTTTCAATACGTCCTGTAGATACATCTGTAGTTCTATCACATCTCTCTTCGATGGTACAATCATTAAAGCAGGCCCCGGGTCCCAACAGCTTGTTACTGAATGATGGTTTGCATATACAGTTATGAATGAACAAAGGAGTGAGTTCTATTAAACCTGCTTCTCGGCGCTGATGACACCATCTTTCCTGACTGCATTCCCAATCTATGCCCTTGAAGTCTGACCTCGGTTTCTTCTCCCTGCCATAATGTGGAGCTTAGTTAAGGTTTTGAGGTTCTAACTCACTCTGAAGCAAGCCGAAATGCCAATCCTGGGTCTGCCTTCTGTGGTATGAACTGTGGCTTTCAAACATTTTTTTACCATAATCCGCAGTATAAAATATATTTTGCATTATGACTTAGTATGTACCTATGTGTGTGACTGTACTCACATACTTATATAAAAATAAAATTTACCAGGGCGCCTGGGTGGCTCAGTTGGTTAAGCGTCTGCCTTCGGCTCAGTGCATGATCCCAGGGTCCTGGGATCGAGTCTTGCATTGGGCTCCCTGCTCAGTGGGAAGCCTGCTTCTCCCTCTCCCTTTGCCTGCCGCTCCCCCTGCTTGTGCTCTCTCTCTCTCTCTTTCTGTCTCGATGTCAAATAAATAAGTAAAATCTTTAAAAACATCGCATTCACCATTGTTTTCTGTGATGTGATCTGTTTTCAAATCTACTTTATTATTTTTCATTAAAAATACACCGTAAGGAGATACCACCACAAACCTTTGATAGAGGCTAAATTAAAAAACAAACACCTCATCATAATAAGTGCTAGAGATAATGTGAAGATGCTAGAGCTTTCAAACATTGCTGGTGGGGAGTGCAAAATGGTACGGTGTGATGCAGCAATCCCACTCCTAGATATTTATCCTAGGGAAATGAAAATTCACTCACATAAAAGCTTTACATTAATATTTATAGCAGCTTTATTTATAATCACCCCAAACTGGAAACAACCTAGTGTGCTTCACAGGTGATTGGCTAAACAAATCTTGGTACATCCACGCAGAGGGGTGACACCCAGCAATAAAAAAGCAATGAACTCAGCCGATCTATGCACCAGCTTGGAGGAATCTCGAGGGAACACCAGTGAGCCAAAGAAGCCATCCTCCAACAGTTATATACTGTATGAATCCAGCTTTGTGATGGTCTCAAAAAGACAAAAGTAAAGTGATGGAGAGTGGATCCCTGGTTGCCAAGGGTTAGGGGTGGACGGAGGCTGTGACTGCAGAACATTTTGGAGTTTGGGGGGGTTTCTGACTGTGGCAATATAGTTACACAGATCTATACGTGTGTTAAAATTTATAAAACTGTACATTAAAATAGGCTGAAAAATAGTTTTGAAGGAGAGTTGGTGCAAATGAGCTTCAGTGAAGCTGAATGGAGGTTGGCAGGCAGACAGGACAGAAGCTGCTGGAAGACAGAGAAGCACTGAACAAAGAAGGTCAAGTCCAGGGGTGTGAACCAGCGTCACCTGCGTTGAGTCCTTGTAGGGTGAGGGGAACGGGTGGTAGCAGGCCCTCAGAGCAGAACCGGAAAGTAGGACACCAGCGTTTGCAATGAACAACAGCAGCTAAAAGTCGTGAGTTGGAACCTGCCACTTGGTGCAATTTAAATGGATGCTGTGAGTGTTCACTGAGCACCTACTGTGTGGCAGGCACCGTTCTGGGCACTGGCGACAGAACAGTGAGGAAGATACCTGGCTCTGAGCTCTTGGAGCTGATATTCTTGTGGAGTGGACATGGAGAGAGAAAAGAAAGAAGACTTCAGTTAGTAGTAAGTGCCCTGGTGCTCTAAAGACAAAGAAACAGAGTGGAGTGTGTGTATGTGTGTGCGTGTGCGTGTTGGGGGAGTCTAGAAGGAGTAGCCTCTGGGAAGGAGGTGGCAAGGAGTAGAATTAAGGACAAGCATCCTCTTCCTCCCACCCTATGTGAAGGAAATAACCTGCACTGAGTTTTCAGACAATAAATTAGTTACAAAAAAAAAAGCTGGTTACAACCATTAAATTGATTCTGTGGTCACTAATGAGTCACAGGCCACAGTCTGAAATAAAATCACTTCAGCACGCCCAGTGACAGATGTTGTAGGCAAGCCCTTAATCAGCTTTGGCTTTTGGTTTTGCCGCATGGCATCGATATGGTCCAGACCGTTTCCTGCCTCTGACTCCCAAACTCATTCCCGATCCTGTTCCCCGGGGAGCGCGGAAGCAACTCCTGGAGAACCACCCGCGAGTCGGCCCTCTGTGTACATACGGATGTTGGTGCTAACGTACTTGACAACGTACTTGAAACTTGAAAAGTACAAATTAAAATGGCCTGCGGATTCTGCAACTTTACGAGCAGCAAAGGATTTCAAATTGATTCTTTGGAGCACTTAAGGGATTTTCTTCTGGAATATTTCACAGACTCTATCTCTGGCCCTTGAATGAAACTTTTATTGTATCTGATTGAAAAGGATTTCCACCCTGATTTCCGTGGGCTTGCGGAGAAGAGCAAGCAGTCTGGGGTTACTGTGTCCCGGGTCTCGCATCCCCGGTATCGTACTGCGCGTCTGGCGAGGCTTTCTTTGTGGGCCTTGCTTTGCTGTTGTATCACTCAGCTCTGGCTGTTGTCCAGGCGCTGGGACACCAGAGCGCGGGTCACACCCAGTTCTGAGAGTGTTACACAGCTCCCTTGGGGCTGGCAGGCTCTGTGCTGGGCCTTCTGACGCCTCCTCGGGTGCTCACCACCCCCCCCCGCCCCCCACATTTCACTGCTACCCCACTTCAGGGGGCCACGGGGCACCTCGGCTCTTCTACTTCCCTTTTCAGCAATCATCATTCTAACTTCAGACTCTACTTCTGCAGTTCCCATAGCCTCTGAGCAGATCCAGTTGGCGCGCTGCTTTCCCAGCACTTGGCATTGACATTGAGGGAAAAAGTGGGGAAACACAGGCTGGACGAAGAGGTGGAAGAATAAGGTTGGCTTTTTACTGTTGTGTTTTCCAACGTGGTTTTCAGAAATTCATTGTGGTAAAAAGTGGAGCAAGCCTCCTTGCCACTTAGTTTTCTTTTTTAACTTCGCGAGATGGTTCTGGAAATACCTATCAAGGCTTTGTTAACAAAACCCACCCAGAACTGTCCTCCCTCCTCAGGGCCCCACCAGGCTCATTTTCTCTGTGACCATGTGGCAGGGGGTTCAGTCCATGATCCAGAGCTGCCACTGGGCTCTGCGGAGTTCAGCTCTTTTATCACTTTCTTTGCCCAACCTTCTCCTCCGGCCCTCCCTCTAGTCTGAGCTCAGACCTCACTTTTTTTTTTTTTTTTTTAAGATTTTATTTATTTATTTGTCAGAGGGAGAGAGAGAGTGTGTGTGAGTGAGAACACAAGCAGGGGGAGCGGCAGGCAGAGGGAGAAGCAGGCTCCCCACTGAGCAGGGAGCCCGATGTGGGGCTTGATCCCAGGACCCTGGGACCATCACATGACCCTAGCCAAAGGCAGACCCTTAACCGACGGAGCCCCCAGGTGCCCCAGACCTCACCTTCTTGATGAAGCCTACCTACTTTGACCACCGGCCAGACACTCTCAGCTCACCTTATCTTACTTTACATTTTCTGTGTTCCTTTTTTCCTATTTCATAGCACGTATTTCCTGCTAATATAACATAAGCCTAACCTTTCCATCTTGTTTACAGTTTATTGTCTGTCTCTAACAGACCTCACTCCACAGAATGTAAGAATGGACATCTTAATATTGCTTGGGAAGTAGAATATCCAATCATCCTGCTAGGTTTTCTACACAACATCTGTGTGATCTGATCACTGCCCGAAATAATCCATTCTCTCACACACACACACACACAATTAGTTAATTGTTGTCGTATAGACCTGTGCTGTCCCATAAGATAGCCATTAGTCACATGTGCCTATTTAAATCTAAAGTATCTAAGATTGAAAAAGTTACAGTTCAGCTCCTCAGTTATACTAGCCATATTTCAGGTGCTCCGTAGCCATGTGTGGCTCGTGGCTCCTGCCGTGGACAGCACAGATATAAAACACTTCCATCACAGCAGAAAGTTCTATTGGACAGCACTGCTGTAGATGAATCAGTTTGTCAATGTATTGGATTTTTTTTTTTCTTTTATCCAAGTGGTAGCTATCTATTTAGTGTCTACTTGGAGTAAGGCACCATGAAAAGAAATGCATGCTACACGGGTTGAATTCAGAGAACTTGCTTCTTTCAGCAAGTGGGTCTGAAGATAAATATAATGTGAAAAGATATGTATCAAAAGCCTTGAGGTAGATATAGATAAAGGACTGCAGGAATTTGAAGGAAGGAGAGATTTATATTTTCCAATTCAGGTAAGAAATCAAGGAAGACTTCTTGGAGGAGGTGGATCTGAAACAGAAAACTGCCCATTACTTCAGTGTAAAAGCACAGGACTCAGCACCTTGAGATAACTAGAGGAGAGGGCCTCTATACAGTCATAACCTGATGGGAAAGTTAGCTCCACACCAGGAGATTAACAGTGACAGTTCCCAAGGCTTTGGGGTTCTGCTTTTACCTCTCCCTCCCCTTTGAGTCCCCTGGAAACAAAGACTTCCGGTGCTGACAGTCCTCTGCTTGCACAGGGCTGGGACTGACAACACTTGAATGGTTCCTTCTCCGATGCTTCCCCTCTGCCTGGGAGCGGCAATGCAGGGAGACTCTTCTCCTAATGCCGCTTCCCCTTGTGGGACAAAGCTTGAAGTCTTGACCTAAAGAGCTCTACTGCAGATTGATGAGTGATCGAATGTGATTTTTCGGATATCTGAGATTCTCTGCCTGGGCTCATTTACCCTCTCCCCTGAGCCCGTAGGTGCTCACTCGCATTAGCCTGGACCTCACTCACAGGTGGAGGACCCCACACTCCCAGCGGGAAAATAAACTCAGGGCAAAGGAAGAGGGCATGTGAGGAGCACAATTATTTCCACAGAAATCAATTAAATCTGGAAGAGCTGCTCTAGCTCTCCAAGGCCGCTACTACGATTTGAATACTTGCGGAGTGCTTCTTCTGACACCGCGGGGACAGCCTCAGGGGCTCCACGGGCCACCGGCCATCTAGATAGATGCCACCTTCTGTGGTTCGCACCAGAGGTCAGCAAACCACAGCCCACGGACCAAATCCGGCCCATGGCTTATTTTTTTCCAGCTTGTGAGCTCTGACTCGTTTCTACATTTTTTAATGGTTGGCAAATATCAAAAGAAGAATAGTATTTAGGGACACATGAACATTTCATGAAACTCAAAATTCTGTATGCGTAAGTTAAGTTATGCTGGGACCCAACGACATCCAGTTATTTGCTTTTTGTCTATGATTGCTTTCCTTCCCCAGAGGCAGAGTTGAGAAGTTGTGACACGGACCACGGGGCCCGAAAAGCCGACAATATTTACTCTCTGAAAAAGGGTGCCAGTCCTGGTCTATACCATCCACTTCTGGAGGCACCAGCGAGTATTGATAATAACTTCTTCATCGTCCTCAAGCACGTTATGTTTGACAGAACACTTCCCCGCGCACCATTTTCCCCTCTGTCTTGAATTGTCCTGGGCTCTGGGTGGGCTCTGGGAGGCTGAGGTTGCTTCGCAGGTAGACATGAGCCCACAAAGCCAACACCCCAGACGAGGGTATTCAGGAGCAGAAACGGGTGACAGGCATTTTTTTTACCAAGGCAATATTCCAGATTGTTTGAAAATGTAGGCATTGAATGACAGACTAGAGAACATAGCAGTCACTTCAGGCAACATTCAGACCCACCCAGTGTGGTAACATTACTGAAACAAAATAAAAAAAAACCAGATCGTGGCGTCAGGACTTGAAGTTCTTGCTCAATTATTTTCCTCTTCCCCGAACGATTTGGTTTCTGTAGGTTTATATCATCTGAAAAAGTGCCCTTCACAATTACTATGCATAGCCTGAGATAATTGAACCAATCAAATAAACGAAAATTCTTCCTCTTACATGGTCACAGGGGACACTCTGAAGCGTGTTTTTGAGCAACTCTCATAGGATCTTCCATGCAGAGCGGAGTAAATCAAGTATAATTTTATGTCCATTCCGATCATTTATTCACATCCAACTTACGCTTCTTTTTTTTAAGATCTTTTTAAAATTAAATTAAATTTATTTATTTGACAGAGAGACACAGCCAGAAATGGAACACAAGCAGCAGGAGTGGGAGAGGGAGAAGCAGGCTTCCCGCAGAGCAGGAAGCCCAATGCGGGGCTCGATCCCAGGACCCTGGGATCACAACCTGAGCCGAAGGCAGACACTCAATGACTGAGCCACCCAGGTGCCCCACAACTTATGCTTCTAAGAATTGTTAAGCACTGTTAGATTTTGTTATAAGAGAAAACTACTATAAAAACAAACACATTTCCTGATTCAGTGGTGTTTATTCTCTGTTCAAGGAGACACACTTGAGCACCCCGAACACAGTGGGATGGACGCAGCAACAGTTCCGGATGAAGTGCCAGGGGGGAATAAAGATCAGAAAAGACCCAATTCCCCCAAGGTACGTGGGGAGATGAGGGTTGGGACTGGCTCTGCCGAGGAGGTTCCATGTGAATTGGGCCTCGAAAGATGCTTAGGGTTGACCAGAGAGACAAGATACTGGGAAAGGGGGCTGAAAAGGTCCTGGATAGGCGCTGAGGTATGGAAGGTCCTGGTGGTCTGCCTGGTTCCCTGCTGGGTCTCCAGTGCTTGCGACGGTGTTGGCCCCTCGTACGTGCTCAGTAAATACCTGCTGGATGAATGAATCTGACGTGCTTGGGGGTAAGTGATAATCCAGATAGAGTGGGGCCTTGCTTGTATACTTAGTAACATGCTATTTGGGAACCATTGCGGGGATGAGATGAGACTGACTTTTAATTTGATTTTTCATGCATCTGTGGATAAATAAATAGCTCGTCTTGGAGCCCCTGGAAACAGCTTGTACTCTCTCTTCAACTGGCACATGGGGTCGACATTGTGTACGCACTTGGCACTCCCATGAAACCTCCCACACGGCCCAGGACATTTTAGCTAATAGTGCTGAGATATCCAGCTGTTAACAATACGCCAGTAACAGCCACCTGTGGGCTGTTTGGTCTTAGGTAAGACAGACTGTGTGTCTCTGGCAATTGTATTTGGAAAGCACTATTCATTCTCTCACTCAAAAAAGCATATCATGATTCAAGTGAGAAAGTTATATTATTATAGGAATAATTTTAAATCAACTGCTTTATTTATTTATTTATTTATTTATTTATTTATTTATTTATTTATTTAGAGCATGCCAGGGAGGGGCAGGGGGAGAGAGAGAATCCCAAGCAGGATCCACGCTCAGCTTGGAGCCCAATGTGGGACTCGATCTCACGGCCTTGAGATCATGACTTGAGCCAAAATCAAGAGTCGATTGCTTAACCAAGCCATATATTTTTAAGAGACATTATTATTTGTACTTGTTGGTACTTTATTTTTATGAACAAATGACTTTCAATCTCACAGTGATTAAAATACACAACTGGGATTTAGAACCAGTGCTTTGTTCTACAAAGAGCCTTGACATTTATGTATTTGGCAATCGTGGAGTTAGTGACCGAGGATCTGTTCCATACAGTGATTTTTCGGAGGCACAGATTTGAATGCCATGGCCAGCAAGGCTGGAGGATGGGAGTGAATCCATTAGCTGGTGAACCCAGTCCACTGCCCACCTGCCCATGTCAAAATAGCATTAACATTTTCTACTTGACCTCAGGGTCCTGTAATTCTTGGGAACTGATTAAGAAAAAAAGTTTGTAGAACATGTCCCCAGGACAAACAACGACTGCTGGTGATGACAATAAAAAGACAGAGAGGTCATCAAACAAAGAAGGATCCTTAGGCGGGTTCATCAGTGCCTATGGAGAATTATTAAGAATATGAAGGTCACTCAGAATTTCCATTTCCACTTGACTGCATGGTACAGAGGGCATGTAAAACTCTGTTGCCATTCACAAACACCTCCAGACACATCCCACCTGACTGCCAGGGGTCAATTATATCTTCAACACTCCCCTGGCAATTTGGTTTTGCTATGACTCTGCATGACCTTGAAGAAAGGGGTTGGCAACTCAAAGATAAACATCAAACCAGACTTGGTCTAACTACATAAATTCCAGATTGGTGAAGCCTGAGCTAATGAGGTTTCATGCCCTGAAGGACATCTTAATCCTTGTCACCGGGCTTGGGGATGTCTTTCCTGAAGAGGCTCACTCCCCGGGGCGTAGCCTGCCCCACGAGGCCATGTTCTAACTTGCTCTCCCTCTCTCCATCTCCGATTCTGGCCCTTAAAAATAACAAGCCCTTTATGATACTTTCCAGGTAATTTTTCTAGGTGGAAGATTCACAAAAGCACAGGATTACCCATGAGCCTTGTTTGGATGCTGCTGCCCTCTCTCATTTCTTTCTGATACTTAGGCATCAGCCATGGTGTTGGGGGTGGGAGGGTTGTCCAACTTGAGTTTTGAAGTTGGGTGAATCTCTCTCACAGTCAGGAAGCTAGACTCAGATTAAGAATTGCTATTTGACTTCAAATTATGTTGCTTCTATTAAGCATGTTGGGGGGAAACCATAAATAACAATCCTAGGCATAATCTTCCAAAATTAAATAAGAACTGATTTCAATTTCTTAAACTCATGTCTTTTAAGGAGCAGCTTGCTCTCAGAGTGAGCCTGAGATCCTGGTTTTTTGTCTACATAGATCCTATAGATAATAACACAAATCACAATAATTCAATAGAACAACATGTTATTATACCAATACAGTAGATGAGGAGGTTATGGTCATCACTCAGAGCCATGTAGTGAATGGTCCTCTGATCTTACTTTAAGAAATACATGTGGCCTTCATGCAGGGTCATGTTTTCTCTTGTTTCCAAGTTCATAATGAGGTGACCAGGAGCTCTCTTAGAAATTGAACCATGGTGGAATATCCAGGGCATCTGTTCTGCCCAATTAAAGACTAGACTGCATCCCAGTCAGCCAGGGCAGAGGCCTATGGACTGTTAAAGACTCCACGAGAACATCTGAGATCTGAAAACAATATAATGGACTGGTGATGTTGCTTGCCTTTTCACAAACACGAGAGGAGAATCAGAGAAATTGGGGCTGTAAGTGGGGACGTGTGGAAGGAGACGTACGGTCAAGGGACATATTTTGTCAAAGTAGGTAATGCTTAGGCAGGTGTGTATGCTGGCCACAGCGGTCCTACAGGGAGAGGAGAGGATGAGGCAGGACAGAAAGGAGCCTGTTGTAGGGGCGAAGTCCCTGAGAAGGCAGCAGAACGTGGGATGCACAGCACATGGGGATGCTGGGCCAGGGACGTGGAGTCCATGTAATCGGGGCTAAGCGCTTTCATCAAACCTTGGGTTCAAATCTAGTCTCTGTCAGTTTGTAGAAATGTGTGAATTTGTGCAAGTTAACCTCTTTAAGTAGCCATCCCCTCATGTGTAAAATGGAGGAATAAGATCTCAAATTTAAATTCCTCCCCGAGTCACATATACACACACACACACACACACACGCATACACACTCACTCGCATACAAATCACTCATATGTGAAGAAAGATTACGTCCTCAGTCTTTCCACAGCTTGCCTTCTGGAATTTCTCTGTCTTCCCAGCCCACATTGGCTCTCACCCCAACTTGAACACGCCGATTGCTGCTGGTCCACCGGGTGCCGGAGGGCAAGGGTTTACACCTGCCTGGGACATGCCTGTGGATTGTGCTGGAAGCGCAGGAAGCCCCCTGGCAGGATGATGGTGGGGGGACAGCCTGGGGAGAGGAGGGGCTGCCGGGAAGTGGGCGGGGGGTGAGAAGGGCTTGCTGTGGGTTTGTCGGACATGGTGCTGGGCATGTTCCCATTCCTTGTCTCATTGAATCCTCACAGCAAGGCCTGATCCTTGGCATCTGGGGGCAGGGGGTGAAACAGGAGACATTAGGGCCTTGGGAGGGCAGGGCCAGCCCAGCATCCTTCCCTGCTGTCCTTCCTGACCCCTTAGGAAACACACGGTCCAGACTTAGACAGTGGGTGGTTTTGTGGCAAGGGAGGGAGAGGGGTCTTCCCTCATCTGTCTGTAAACCTAATTGCTCTGTGAGTGGAGGTGGGGCCTTCTGGTAATAAGAGGAGTGAAAGGGAGGGGGAATGTTTTCATCAACACAGAAATGACGGACGTAGCAGAGGGGCAGGGGGGTGACATTGGAGGGACCGTGCCCCTCAAGTAAAGGAAGTCACAGCTTCCAAGGAAGAAGTGAAAAAACAGGAGTGCCTGGGGATGCTCAGGAAAAACTTTACAGACTGCATGTCACCTGCCGTCGACGCCATGGCCGATCTATGGATTTAGGAACCAGACAGTTCTGAATTAGAATCACATTTTGTGACTCACTAGTTTTATGACCTTAGACAAGTTCGTTAGCCTCTCTGGACAATAGATTTTGCACTTGTAAAATGAGAACAAGCCCAAATGACTAAAACCCTAAAGGACAATCCTAAAATGAAGACTGAGTTTTCTACGACAATCATATGCATTAGAAAAAAAATATATATGAATTAACGTATATATATGGAATGCTGAATAGCATCTGGCTTTTAACCGTTGCTTAAAAAAAATCATTACTGTATTTTCATCATCATTTAAACATTTCAAATCAAGGTTGGGTGCAAAAAAACCCTGCTTGGCTTCTAGGGGACATACCCAAACCGGAAACACGGGCCTGACCCTCCTGGTGCTGAGAGGGGCAGAACTTCTCAGGGCAGGGCTGGCATGGGCGATGCTGAGACATGACGCACGGTCCTCAGATACGGACTCCACAATCGGGTCTGGTGAGACCAAAGTATCTGCCTCTACTTGTCCGAGGTCTACCTGTTAGTCTCAACCCTGTGGGGTTCCAAGAAGCCCCCAGTGTCATCAACCCACGTTCCCTTTTGATTTCAAAAGACTTTTGCCGGGTGCCTGCTGTGTGGCAGGTTTCATTCTAGAAGCTGTGGGTACAAAGACTGAAGGTTTGCGCTTGCACCACAGCGCAGGAAGATGGAAGGAAGCCACCGGCCACGGCCCCGAATGCGCAGGCTGCAGACGAGGGGCTGTAGCCCTGAGCCACGCAGGAGACAGTGCTGAATTTCCCAGAAAACAGCTTACACAACACGGAGTATCAGTTTTCTCCTTGGCTCCTTCCCCCATGTACCAAGATAACTGAACCAGTTACACAGAACACTCGGCTTATGTGATTGTTGGGAAAAACCAAAAACACCCCAAGGGAAGGAAGGCCAAAGTGCCTGGTGCAGAGAGACTGGCAGCTAGCGGCGGCCTTGCCCACAGGCTCCCTGCCCACCCGGGGACCAGGCCGCCTCCGCGCAGGGCTCCCCTCAAGGCCAGGCTGAGGCCTCCGTGGAAAGTCCCTGAAGGCCTCCCTCGGGGATCGGGAGATTTCCGCTGGCTCAGCGGAGCCAGTAAGTGCCTTCCGTGGTCTAACTGCGGGAAAAAAAATGGAAACAAGGGAACGAAGGAGAAGAGAGATGAGACAAGGGACGGAAGACAGCCAGCGTCCTGGACGCCAGACTTGCAAGCGAAGTCAAAACTACCAGGCTCCCGAGCTCTACAGGCTTACAAAACACTCCAAAGTATTGCATTTAATCTTTTCTTGAAATTCTCATTCCCTCACCTCTCTTTCTGGCCGCATTGGATGTGACTCCCAGCTCAGGCCTGCGGGAGGTCTGTTATTTAGCCTTGGGGGGCCTGTGTTTTATCACAAAATAAATAAAATGGGCATAATGACCTTGTGGGGGAGAAGGACAAGAGCCGGAGTGGGTAAAGCATTTCACGCAGTGAGCCATTTGGGGGTTTCCTGCCTTGAGTTACTTTCAAGCTCTCAGCAGCCAATGGGAACCTGAAAGGATGATGGAACAAAATATGTGGGTCCAGGAAAGACTCACCAGGATTCTGAACTCATTTTGAGACCCAGTTAAGTCAAGGACACCGACACGGATTCCCCAGCGAGTGTGCGCGCGGCACGGTCTTGGCAGCAACGGGCTGTCTTCCCCCAGGACTTGCACCGAGTCCGTGGATGCCGTCGGGCCCTTCCTCTGCGCTTCTGGGCTGTGAGCTCCTTGCCGGGCCTGTCTCTGCAGATACTCACTCAACAACAGGCACTGACCGCATTCTTACGTGTGGGCAACGTCAGGGACACGACAGGGTTATGAGGATAAAAAGCAACATGGAAACATCTCGGGAAGCTGTGAATAGCCCGCAGAGGCTCTGTCCCGGCAGGAGGGAAGCTGAGAAATCCTCTCCATGTCCCTATGCCAATTATTTTACTTGAGTTTACTCAATCTTTATCACAAAATCTTGCATCGTAGGAATTTTTAGCACCGTTTTAGGGATGAGGAAATGAAGGCTCATGGAGCTTAAGTCACTGGTGCAACTTTGCGCACGGAGCAAGAGCGGGTCTGGACCTGAATCCGATTCTGAATGCAGTATTTGTTTCTCTTTTATATCGTGCCACCTTTCCCTGGAAGCCTCAATTTATGGAAAATAAATGAACTCCAGGGATAAAATGGCACATTTCCCCAAGTTCTTTGCTCTGCACTCCCTTTCCTACCCTCTCTCTCTGAAAAGAGATCATGAAGACACCAGGACCCCCGAGGCGGCCGTGGCCATCAGCACCGTGGATTTTTGGCATATCTGCCAGCTCAGTCCGGCACATCCTGGCTCTGATTTCTCCCTGCAGGAACCTGAGAGTCTGTCTCTGTATGTGTTATCAGACCGGCTAAAGAGTTACACATGTCAGCACAGAAGAAGAGAACTTTGATGTTGGCTCCGCGTCCAGGAAAGTCTCGCAGCTCCCCTGCTCAGGCCGGAGCTCTGTGTCTTTCATCAAGTTCCTTAAGAGACTTTGCTGCCTGCCAAGATGAAGGCAAATGAAGCAGGACGCTCCCGGGGTCGGGGGGTGGGGAACGCTCCTCCCGGGGCCCTGCCTTTGGACAGGGTGCTGATTATTCTGTGGCTCCCAACCTTCCTTCAGAGGGAGAGTATCTGGATTCTTGCTGGGTCTACAAAGCCCATGGCTCCTTGGGACAGGAAAGGTGACAACGGTGAGGGGCGTGCTTGTTACAAGCAAGGCTCAGCACAAAGGGAACACTTCCCTCTGACCAGAGTTTGCAAAGTGTACTCACATTTGTCATTTCGTGCCCTTCTTGGGGGAAGCCTATGAGCTGGGCACAGCAGGAAGAAGTATCCCCAACAACACGTTCTTGGCTTGCTGACCACACTGAGCTGTGCTCCTAGTAAACCTCCTGGTGAGACTGTCCTGCAGGGGATGGATGCTCCTGGGTGACACCTCAATCTCTCTGTGATGAGATCTCCGCAATTCTCCATCACAGGCACCTCTTTTTTTAATCCTCAAGTTGGCCCCGTCAGCAAGAGTCCCCTGGGTGTGCGCCCAGCGAGGCTCTTTTTCCACTTGTCCTCATTGCCTCTGAGCCTTGAATTCCTTCCTGGCTGGCATACTTTCCCCGGCTGTGGTGTTCAGGGCTAACGAGCGTCCGGACCTCAGGGAGCAGTTACCGCGTCCTGTGCGCTTGGAATGGGAGGATCCCTATGACATGGGCAATGCCCAGAGTGAACAACCGTGCCACGGGGGGACTGGTCTCAGGATGCCGCTGCCTCCTGCTGGGAAACAAGTTTACAGTCTCGTCCATCTTTCCCACCCTCTTTTTCTTCCAAGGGCTCCTTTACTGCCTAAGCTATTTGACGTGCCCTCTTGATCCTCTATCACACTGGCATGTGATCTGGGTGTACTTACAGCCTCTCTATTCTGCTTCTCTGAGCGGTTCAGCTATTCACTCACAATACTGCTTTTAAAAAAAAAATCTTTTTATTGTTATGTTAATCTACATATTTATATTTATATTTTTTCCCTCCTGCCGAGACAGAGCCTCTACGGGCTATTCACAGCTTCCCGAGATGTTTCCATGTTGCTTTTTATCCCCATAACCCTGTCGTGTCCCTGACGTTGCCCACACGTAAGAATGCGGTCAGTGCCTGTTGTTGAGTGAGTATCTGCAGAGACAGGCCCGGCAAGGAGCTCACAGCCCATACATTACATCATTAGTTTTTGATGTAGTGTTCCATGATTCATTGTTTGTGCATAACACCTAGGGCTCCATGCAATACTGCTTTAATTCTTACAGCTTCATACTACATTTTTTCTTATCGGGTTGGTATGCTTGTCCTTCCTTCCTTGTCTTTTCAGAGTCTCCACAATTATTCTTGCTGTTGTTTTTCTATTTGAATCTTAGGATACAAAAAGAATCTTGTTGGCATTTTAATGGGAATTACGCTAAATATGTAGATTAACTGAGGAAGCTTTGGGAACTTCAGGATGCTGTCTTCTTAGTCAAAATATAGTAGGTCTTTCTACTTGTTCACCCCCTTGAGGCCCTTAGATTTCTGCTGTGTATCAGGCACAGTTCTTACGTTGACTCCTAGAGATTTGACTCGGTCTTGTGGTTGTGGTAGATAACGCCTCACCTTCCATTACATCTCCGACCTGGCTCTTGATCTCTACACACCGCACTGTCTTAGTAAACTCTCTTATGTTTGAAAATAGTTTTGCAGCTATTTCTCAGGTTTTTGTGTATATAGTTTGATTTACCTACATAAATAAGATATTTATTATACTCTGTTAATATATTACTTCCAAATGGACTCTGTAATTTACTTGCCTTTTTAAATTAGAGCTAGTACCAGGGCGCCTGGGTGGCTCAGTTGGCTAAGTGTCCAACTCTTGATTTCTGCTCAGGTCATGATCTTGGGGTGGTGAGATCAAGCCCCACATGGGGCTCTGTACTCAGCCTGGAGTCTGCTTGAGATTCTCTGTCTCTCTCCCTCTGCCCATCCCCTGCTCATGTTCTCTAAATTAATTAATTGATTAATTTATTTATTTGAGAGAGAGTGAGGGACAGAGAGAGAGAGAGAGACCAAGCTGGGGGAGGGAGGGACAGAGGGAGAAGCAGGCCCCCTGCTGAGCAGGGAGCCCAGTATGGGGCTCCATCCCAGGACCCTGGGATCATGACCCAAGCCAAAGGCAGCTGCTTAACTGACTGAGCCACTCAGGAGCCCCGATAAATAAAATCTTCAAAAATTAGAGCTAGTGCCTCCAGAATAATATTAAATAATAGTAATGATATCATCCTGTCTTGTCCCCGACTTCAGTACAAATGTTTCTTTTTTTTTTTTTTAAAGATTTTATTTATTTATTTGAGAGAGGGAATGAGAGACAGACAGCAGGAGAGGGAGGAGGGTCAGAGGGTGAAGCAGACTCCCTGCTGAGCAGGAAGCCCGATGCGGGACTCGATCCCAGGACTCCAGGATCATGACCTGAGCTGAAGGCAGTCGCTTAACCAACTGAGCCACCCAGGCGCCCAGTACAAATGTTTCTAAATTCTAAATTAGTAGCATGATAGACTCAAATAAATATCTTTTATCATTTTAAGAAAGTATCTTTTTATTTCTTTTTTTAAAGAATTTCTTTTTTAATCAAGAAAGGAGGCTATCCTATACTTTGAAAAGTTCTATGTGTGTATGTTTTATCCTGAATATTTTAATAGAGTTTTAATATTTGTAATTTATAAATAAATGAATGTAAATATGTTGGGGGATGCCAACTTTTAAAAACTGATTGAATCAAGCATGCAATCAAAAAAGTTTGGACACCAATGGGCTTACAAGATTGCAGTAAAATTACTTATATTAAAATATTAACATTTACCACATATAATTTAGCCTTTTTTTTTTTTTTAAATGCAGAAGGCACTTGAGGATCTTGAATGCTTTAGGTTCATCGTTATGGATACTGGTTATCTTATTAGTTGATGGAAGATTGGCTAACTAAGCATCAATCATTGGAAGGTCTTAGCTCACCTCTGAAAAAGTCTGATTTCTATGGCCCTCTGAATGTCTTCCTCTACATCAGATGGTTTCAGGGAAGCAGCGACATGCTGGGTTTCCCCAGCCACACCCCCCATCGTGGAGGCACCATAATATGACAGAGGAGGGATGGAGGGTGGGCCTATGTAGCCTGGGTCCTGCTACTCTGAAGCATGCCTTGGACAAAGAGAGTGTCCTGGTTGAAAGACGCTCTTTCTGGCAGAGGCAAGGTGGTGACATACCTATGGGCAGACCACTCAAAGGATGGGAAGGAACCAGACCTCATAAAGACTCATTGCTTCAGCACAGTGAGACTTCCTGTCGGGGCCACTGCCAGAAGTCTTCTTGAGTAGATGATTCTGACAAGTAAAGAAACACAAGTGTTCTTTGTAGTCATAAAAAAGAAAAAGATGGCTAGAGGGATAAACATCTGAAACAACAAATTCTTTTTATAGGATGTCTGGCTTTCTGCAAATTTTTACTGAACCAAGACGTGTTCTTTTTAAATTAATACATGCAGTGCAAAAACTCAAAACAATATGCTGATTTATTCCATAAAGATAATACCCAGGCTAACTGTGGTTTGTTTTACATTGTCAACAAGAGTAGGGAGTTGGGGGAGGAATCTTGTCAAGTCCTGGAGATGAAAAGTTTGGGTCCACATAGAATGAATACTCTATAATCTAGAGTAAGTTCAATCTCAGTCTCCTTCCTTCCCTCCATGTCCCTCCCTCCCTCCCTCTCTTCCTTCTTTTCTCTCTCTCCTTCCCTTTTCCTCTCTCTCTCTAAATATATACATATACATATACATACATGTTTATATATGTGTATATATATATATAAAATAAACATATATGTTGAAAATTGCAAATTTAATTCAACTTTAAAAGTACTCATTGAGCACCATGGGAACACAAAAGCAAGATAAAATGGAGTGCCTTTTAATCTATTTAAGGAGTGACTACATGTGCATATGGATTCAATAACAATTCAAAGAAATTCAGAATTGTGGGGCACCTGGGTGGCTCAGTCGGTTAAGCATCTGCCTTCAGCTCATGACCTGAGCTGGGTCCTGGGATTGAGCCCCGCATCAAGCTCTCTGCTCAGCGGTGAGTCTGCTTCTCCTTCTCCCTCTGTGCTCTCTCTTGCTTTTGCTCTCTCTCAAATAAATAAATAAAATCTTTTAAAAAATACAGAATTGAATAACGAAATCAGAAGCGTGGACTGTGTTGCAAGAGGTCAGAAAACTCATGACTGGTTGTCGGGATTGTATCAGTGGGGGTTCCTGTAAGTATAGCGGAGCAAAGTGGGGAAGAGGGACATATAATTCATCTTCCTTCTCCCAACTTTGTTCCAATGTCACAGGCTCAATCTGGCTGCTCACCTTTATTTCCGTGGGGTTTCTGAAGGTCTGTTTTTATGACCTCGTCCCGGGATGGGAGGCAAATCAGAGCTCCTGTCAGCTTCCTTATGTGCTGTCAGTGTTAGGGCAAGAAGGAAAAAGTGAAACCTACCAGCAGGTGAGAAGGATGTTTTTGGCTGTAGGATTATTGAGTTTAGTGCCATCCGCTAGTCAGAGCGAGTCAAGGAAGAAAGATACCCAATGAGCCCATGAAAAGATGCTCAGTCATTAGTCAGCAAAGTGCAAATTAAAACCACAATGCAATGCCACCACACTTCTGTTAGAATGGCTAAAATTAAAGACAGGCTGACTGTGCCAAGTGTTGGTGAGGATGTGCAACAACTGGAACTCTCATTCATTTCTGAGAATGCAAAATGGCGCTGCCCTTGGAAAAGCAGTGTGGCAGTTTTTCATAAATCGAACATGTGACAACTTCATGCCTAGGTTTTTGCCTCCTCCTTCCAAATAAAAACATGTCCTTGAAAGACTAGTATATGAATGTTCACATCAGCTTCATTCATAATAGCCCCAAACTGCAAACAATCCCGAATAGGTGAACTGATAAGCGATTTATGACATTCGGGTTATGCAGTATTACACAGCCACACAATGGGATGAACTACTGATACACCAAATAACATGGATGGATCTCAAAAATGTGCTCAGAGAAGGAATGATTCCATTTATGTGATATGCTCAAAAACAATTAACCTATAGCACCAGAAAGTGGTTGCGGTTGCCTGAGACTGGGGTGCGGGCCAGAGATGGAGTGGGAAGGGACCCAAGGGAACTTTCTGGAGAGATGCACCTATTTTATATCTCGAATGTGGTAGGGCTTAAACTGGTGTATGAATTCGTCCCGATGCATCACACTTGACACTTAAAATGAATGCATTTGGTTGTATGTAATGTATACCTCAATGACGCTGATGTAAGAAGAGAAGGAGGAGGCCCCTCCTCTGATGAATGGGCTTTCAGGACAGGGGCACCAGTGAGAGATCACACTCACTTGTGAGAAATGCCTGGGGGTGATGGACAGTGAGCAGCTCGGCCCCACATCTGCTACAGTGCTGTTCAAGGGTAGAGGCTGAGTCAGAGCCTGGCAGGCACGGTGCACAGTCTGCTTGGCTGGATGCTACTTTTGAGACCCAACTCAGTTCACTGGCTCCTCCCTTGGACAAGAATCTTAAGTTGGGAGTCTAGCTAACTGTGGTTCGGAAGAGCATTCTTCGTGGGCCCTGTGCATCTTGAAGAGTGTCCCTGCTTGGAGAGCATTTCCGGTCTGAGACAAGGTGGGAGGTCAGAAGGAGGTGGGCAGCTTTTGCGTCTGCACCCCCAGCAAGTTATCCTCTTTGTAAAGATACCGGCTGTTCATAATACATGGCTGAGTTTGGGAAAATCCAAATAAACTTCCCCTCACCCCCAAGCTTCTCAGCCAACTCAGTGAGCCACATTGGAACAGTCTAGATTTGGGGAGGGGAGATTTGCAACTGTGAGACAGATCATAATCTCCACTAAGTCTGTTCTGAAATGTAAATCATAGTTATGGAACAGTGATGATTCACATAATTACACTCAAATTAAACCGGAAACAAAGTGAGACTGTGAGCAGCATCTTGTAGAGAAATCACCACAACCAGATGTATGCAAATTGTTCCCTAAATAGAGTAAGGCACCTTTCCAGGACATTCCCATGAATTTATATTCTATGGACATCCAAATCCTATCCAAAGCCCATCTTAATTACTGTTTTCCTTTCCAATGAACCATTTCCCCCACTGTGGGAGATACTTGTGTGTCGTTGGCTAAGTTAACAATTACACGAACTTCCAGAAGTCTTTGTTTTTACAAATAAAGGAGACTGCTATAGGCACTTTTTAGGTAAATAAAAACAAAGGAAAAAGAAAGAGTTCCTAAGTACAATAAATCTAAAATGGTTTTAGGCTGATTGTATGGATCTGAATATGATTTCCTCCCTCACTGCACATGCCAGGGCTGGGAGTCAGGGCACCTGGGTCCAGGCTCCACTCTCTCATGAGCTAGGTATGTGACCTCCAGCAAATCTAACCTCATTCCAGTTCCCTCACAGGCAAGTTAAGATGGCACCATGTCCTTCCCAATCTCAGCAAGTAATAAGTTTGCCCTGAAATGTTAAATCTGGTGCTAGCACTTTGAAAAAGCAGAAGTTTGATATGAATATAAAGCAGAGACTTTTTTGCATTTAAAAGACAACTTTTACAATGTTATAAACATAGTATATGTGCTATCACTAGATGTACATGCAGAAGGACTGGTCCCTAAAGCAATAAAAATCATCTCATTTTAAAATTTTCCAATCTGTTAGCAGCAAGCTCAAGGGCTAGGTGTCCTCCAAGAGCAGTGCTCACTGTCACTAGGTTGTCAGGAACGGTCCTCTGTCACCTCTCTAGATCGTTTTAAGTTCCACACTGGGGGATGGCAGGAGTTACTTTATTACTAAACCAAGAGACTACAAACTGAAGCCTGGAAATGGAATATGAATTAAAATTTCAAAAAGAAAAAAACAACAACTGGGTCCTAGAAATGCCACAATGATTAAGTCTAGTATATGGTCCATATTCCATTCAATGCAGGCGGTAGTAAAAAATAAAATGGAACGTCCACGTGTCTGTGTTGTTTTTAGGGGAGAAAGAGAGTACTAGGAATTTGAAGTCAAGGGCTGGTCTTGGCATTGCCTTGAGCTTACTGCCTCAGGCCTAGCCCCTGAGCTGCAGGGTGGCTCCATTTCCTGCCCTGCTTGCCCCTCCTTCCTTCTGCTCGCTCCCACATCATCTCCGAGGGTAGAAATGACCCTTAATTTTCTCTTTTAGGAACTGTAGGAGCTGTGAAGTGCTTTTGTGTTTCTTGAGTTGTTTTATTTATTTATTTATTTATTTATTTATTTATTTATTAAAGATTTTATTTATTCATTTGAGACACAGAGATACAGAGAGAGAGAGAGAGAAAGCATGAGCAGGGAGAGAGACAGAGGGAGAGGGAGAAGCAGGCTCCTCGGTGAGCCAGGAGCCCGATGTGGGGCTCGATCCCAGGACCCTGGGATCATGACCTGAGCTGAAGGCAGACACTTAACCATCTGAGCCACCCAGGTGCCCCTTGAGTTGTTTGATTTAGTTGAACACATGTTAATTGAGTGCATATGGCTAGACAGAGCATACAAAAGTGACGAATACCTGATTCTTGTCCTCGCCTTGCTGAAGATCTGATGGCTGGTCAGGCTCACAAAGGACACAAAAAGTGCCTTGCTATTTTGAGGAAGGAGAGAGCACATCTAGTTATGTGGATCAGGAAGGTTTTATGGTGGAGCTTCTGTCACTTGAGCCAGGCCTGGGGTGGGGAGAGAGATGTCCGCAATGCGGGGCTTGATTGCAGGACCCTGAGATCATGACCTGAGCTGAAATCAAGAGTTGAACACTTAACCGACTGAGCCACCCAGGTGCCCCTGACTGGGACCTTTTAAAAATTAGGACAGCCAACTTTGGGCTCCAGATGAATTTCATACACACCACGGTGGGACTAGTCCACCTGACAGGAAGTGGCTGCCCACTTAGGGCTCTGTGAACAGCACAGCTAAGTGACATTAATAATTCCTAATGCTGTTTCTACTTATAATTTTTAGCAGATTCTTTTCCCCAGTCAAATTTCCCAAATTTAAATTCGCTGGGTTGTGTAAATGTAAAGTATTATAGAAGGAAGAAAGGTATAATTTTTCATATGCAAACTTTATTTGCCAACGCTTAAGAATGCTGTTTAAAAACAAATTATCTGAGTTGTAACCAAAGTCTAATTAAATAATTAATTTCATAGTACAATTGTTCAACTTGTTTTATATTATAGAATGGATACATTTGAACATTATAGAAACTTGTTTTAAAAAGCAATTTAATATGTTTGAGTTTGTTGTATACAAAATAATGGTTTAGAGGATTAGAAAGTGCTCCAGAATGACAAGTCCCTGAAGTTACAATTTCTGTTCTTCAAAATCCAAAACATGGACGAAATGTATGAATCAATGGTTTTCAAGATACTGGACAGTGGGAAAGAAAGGACAGTAATTCCTGAGAGACTGTAACAAACAAGGTGAGCTTGTTTGTTACAATTCCCTGGGGTTACTGCCTTGAGAGAGTTTCCAGGCAACAATGCACATAAGGGGAGCCTGAGAGGAGTCCCACAATCTCCTTGAGTTGAGGAGACAAATTGGTCAACAAAATGCCAATCAAAATTCTAGCTAGATTTTTTTTTTTAGAAATTAAAAAACTGATTCTAAAATTCAGATGGAAATGCAAAGAAGCTAGAATAGCCAAATCAAGTTTGAGAAGAAACAAAGCTGAAGGAATAACAATATCTGATTTCAAGATAATATAAAAGTACAGTAATCAACAGTGTGGTGTTGGCGGTAATACTAATGAATAGATCGATGGAACAAAATAGAAACCACATACATATATGGAAAACTGATTTTTGACAAAGGTGCAAAGGCAACTCAGTGGGGGAACAAGTCTTTTCAACAGATGGTGCTAGAACAATTGTGTATCCACATACACAATGAATAAACTTCAATCCCTACCTCATGCCATATACAAAAATTAACCCAGAATGGACCACAGGCTTAAATGTAAAACCCTAGGTATAAAATTTTTAGAAGAAAATACAGGAGAGAATTTTTATGACCTCAGATTAAGCAAGGATCTTTAGATACACCACCAAAAACAATATACATGAAAGTATAAATTGATTCATCAAAATGAAAAACTTTTGTCCTGTCAAAGACACTGTTAAGGAAATTAAAATCCACAGACAGAGAGAAAACATTGGCAAATTACCTATCTAATAAAGGACTTCTATCATACAGAATATATAAAGAACTCTCAAAATTCAATAAAAAAGAAAACTAGTATCTCAATTAAGATAATGGACAAAAATTTTGAAAAATACTTCACCAAAGATATACGAATGGCAAATAAGCACATGAAAATATGCTCAATGTAATTTGCCATTAGGGAAATGCAAACTAAAACCCCAATTAGATATCTCTACACACAGAACAGTAGCTAAAATTTTGGAGAATGACGATACCAAATGTTGTTAAGAAGGTGCACTCTCATTCATAGCTGGTGGGAATATAAAATGGGATAACCACTTTGGAAAACAGTTTGACTATTTTTTAAAATGCTAAACATCATTAGCCATCAGGGAAATTCAAATCAAAGCCACATCGAGATACCACCTTACACCAGTTAAAACAGCAAAAATTGACAAGGCAAGAAACAACAAATGTCTGAGAGGATGTGGAGAAAGGGGAACCCTCTTACACTGCTGGTGGGAATGCAAGTTGGTGCAGCCACTCTGGAAAAGAGTATGGAGGTTCCTCAAGACGTTAAAAATAGAGCTACCCTATGACCCAGCAATTGCACTACTGGGTATTTACCCCAAAGATACAGATGCAGAAAAGAAGGGTCACCTGCACCCCAATGTTCATAGCAACAATGTCCACAATAGCCAAACTGTGGAAGGAGCCAAGATGCCCTTCAACAGATGCATGGATAAAGAAGATGTGGTCCATACATGCAACGGAATATTACTCAGCCATCAGAAAGGATGAATACCCACCATTTGCATTGACATGGATGGAACTGGAGGGGATTATGCTAAGTGAAATAAGTCAAACAGAGAAAGACAATTATCATATGGTTTCACTGATCTGTGGAACATAAGGAATAGCATGGAGGACATTAGGAGAAGGAAGGGAAAGATGAAGGGGGGAAATCAGAGAGGGAGACAAACCATGAGAGACTATGGACTCCAGGAATCAAACTGAGGGTTTTAGAGGGGAGGGGGGTGGGGGGATATGTGAGCCCAGTGATGGGTTATTAAGGAGGGCACGTATTGCTTAGAGCACAAGGTGTTATATGAAAACAATGAATCGTGGATCACTACATCAAAAACTAATGATGTATTGTATGGTGACTAACATAACACAATAAAAAAAATTATAAAAAAGTAAAAAATAAATAAAATAACTTGAGAGCTAAAAAAAATAAAATAATAAAATGCTAAACATAGATCACATGATTCAGACATTCTATTCCTATGTATTTATCCAAGAGAAATGAAAGCATATGTCCATTTATTTTTTATTTTTTTAAATGTTTTATTTATTCATGAGAGTCAGAGAGAGAGAGAGAGAGGCAGAGGCAGAGGGAGAAGCAGGCTCCCCACCCAGCAGGGAGCCCGATGCGGGACTCGATCCAGGACCCTGGAATCATGACCTGAGCCGAAGGCAGACGCTTAACCATCTGAGCCACCCAGGCGCCCCAGCATGTGTCCATTTAAAGAATTTATATGAATATTCATAGATTTGTTTGTAATAATCAAATACTGGAAACTCCCCAAATGTTCATCAACAGGTGAAGGGAGAGAAACAACTCTGGTATATCCATTAATAAAATACCCCCAGCAATAAAAAGGAATGAACTCTTAGTATACACGATGAGATGAATGAATCTCAAAATAATTTTGTTGAGTGAAAGAAATCAGACAAAAAAAGAGAAAACATAATGTACAATCCCAATTATATAAAAGTCCAGAAAACGCAATCTATGATGACAAGAAGGCAGGTCAGTGGTTGTTTGGGGATGGGAGGTACAGGGAGAGTCAGGAGGGAGGGGTTGCAAAGGGTGTGAAGAAACTTTTGGGGTGACGGAAATGTCCATTATCTTGTGATGATGGTTTCAGGGATATATTTATATATCTGTATCTATATCTATATATATCTCAAAACACATCAAGTATCCACCTTAAATATGTGCATTTTGGTATGCCAATTACACCTCAGTAAAGCTATTTTTAGAACTTAATGATGTGACTTCGGGCACCTAGAGCAAAATCCTGGTTTGGGAGCTGCAAAAGTCATGGAGCATCAAGATATTAATGATACTTGGTTCTAAAATGTGACCTTGTCTTTAACTGTGACATGAAATATTCTTGTTAACTGCCCAACAATAGGTCATAAAGTTTCTCCTGAGGCTCTCCCGCCACACAGATCGAGGGGAGCGAGTCATTGAAAGCAGGTTTCACCACCTCCTTTTTTCTTGCTTCCTTATCTTGGGAAAGAAGGGGGGGAATATGAAAACAGACTTAATATAAGGCGAGATACACAACAGGTTGTTGGAAATATATGTGAAACCAGAAAATGGGTATCAATATCCAAAAAATACAAGGAAAGATTTTTCTTTGCCTTTATTCTCTTCTTTTCCTTCTTTCCTTACCATCTCTCTCTACCATTCCTTTCTTAATAAACCCTTTCTTCCTTTCCTGTCCTTTTCCCCCTTCTCTCCTTCCACCTTTTGTCTTTTAACCCCACATCCCCTTGACCCCCCATTTGCTGGCAGGATTGCACGGTGGTTCAGACTACAGCACGGACTGGAGCAGACTGCCCAAGTTCAAATCTCATGCTGTGCTCCATATGGTATTTAATATCTCCTGCTTTAGCTGCCCTGTCTGTAAATAGAGTGAAACAAAAGTTCCTTCTTCTCGGGCCACTGTGAGATTTAAATGAGTTGATGTAGGTAAAGCACTTAAAACAGGCAGAACCACGGGTTAATGCCATGCAGTATTACTGTTCCCAGAGCCCCTAATCTACAACAGACATGCTGGGCTTCAATCAGTTGAACGTAAAAAGCCCTGGGCTCAGAGAAGAGGGCAGAAGGCACGAGATTCCGAGTTGGAACCCAGTCCTGGCTCGGCCAGTCCCCAGTCCCCAGCTCCCTGACCCCTTCCATGTGGTTTACGCATCAGAGCTTAGACTGTTTCCTGGGGAAAATGAGAAGGCTGGTCTAGAAGACTGTCTCCACGGTCCCATCCAGCTGTTAACACTGCTTTTTACAATTCAAAATTACACCCATATTATCACATGAAAAGCTTTTGGACCACTGTTAGGCACAATGGAGTTTTTCATGTTCCAGCGAAGGTCATTCGTTATTTAGTAAGAAAGATAACTAAGCTTGCAAATTACATTGATAGGACGATTGCTAAAACTTTAGCAGAACGCTGACTTCTTTAACGTTTTATGAGAAATTTTAACATGCAGTTTATTATCTTCTGAAATTGAATATATTTGAAGTTCTGGATCAGAACCTCCCCTTTTCAAAGCTGTGCGTCAAGTCTCTTGAAAGGTTAGGAGTTGGTGCATTTTGTTGTGGTGGATGGCGCACCACTGGCTTGGCCTTAGAGACCCCCCAGGATCATTTCGGAAGGGCTCTGGAGACATAGCGTCTTCTCCCAGGTCAATAGCACGAATGGCGAGTGAAGTAACCATAGAAAGCAAGCTACAGTCAGTTCACATGACTCACTTTGTGGGAAATTCCCTGGAGTAAGTATACCAAACTACAAATAGTGCTGCCATCTGAGAAAAATACTCAGCTTTTAAAAGGTTTAATGATTTTAAAAGATTTAATGTGGAGACTGTTCTGTTGTGACCTAGACAGCCGGGCTTTAATGTTCATTTGAAGGGGACCCAGTATAACCATGATGGGGAGGGAGATTTCCTCTGCTAACATCCTACTGGAGAAATTGTCAATTTCTCAAATTTAAAGCAATTGTCAATTGCTTTAAAGGTTCAAGTAACTTTTGGGAGTGTTACACTCCCATTGTAACATGTTGACTCCAGGGACCAAAGAGGAATTTTGTTAAAACAAACGGAGATTGGTTAGATGTCCCTCATAATTCCTAGCAGAAGTCTTTGCACTGCTCTCTGCTGGAATGAGCTGCTCCCACAACGTGGTTGATTCTCTCATTTGCTGTTAGTGACAGTCACCTGTCTCAACTGGCACATTCTTGGAGCTGTTCAGAGAGAGCCAGAGGCATCCTATAGCCTGTGGACACCGCTTATCTGTGCAGGAAACTGCCAGACTCCTGTCCCTTCCAGCCAGTGCTGTCAACATTAGACCAGGTGTCAGAGTTTGGACAAGAGTCAGTTGAACCGATTCAGGTATCTCCATGGGTCAGTGTAAAAGAGAGAGGAACTAGCTCAGTTTGATTAAATGGCATCTCTAGGCCAGGGCTTGAAATCTTGAGTGTATAAGTGCATGCATATATTTGGGATAGCAAGAAGGAATTTCAAGTTTTGATCTGATTTCCAGGATGAGGCTGGTTAAAGTGTAGTGAGGAATCTTTACAGATCACTGCTAGCTAAGTTCAATGAAAAAAATCCTTTTAGTTTATTAAAAATCGGGAAATAGAAGAAATAAAACACAACTCCACAGAAATATGAACTGCTACCAGATTAGTGTCTTTCCGATTGATGGTTTTCTGCACACATTTTCATATAGCTGAGATGATATGTATACACTATTTTGCCTTGTACTTGCACTTAAGATGCTTTGTGCATTGCACAATTTCGGTAATTTTTTCAATGCCAAAATAATATCCTGTTGTAGTTATATTTTAATATGGTTAGATTCTAATACGGTTACCTGCTTTTTTATTGTTGGACATAGTGTTCTGCTATAATAAATAATGCTGTTATAAACATTTGTGCATAAATAATTGTCCTTTTCTCCTTAGGACTATTTCCCTGAAATGACATTACAAGATTCAAGAATTAATACATTTTTAAGGCTCAGGACACATTTTACCAAATGTTTGTGTCAAAATACCCTCTCACCAGCTGTGGTTGAGAATGTTCCAACTTGTGGGCATCATTACCAGCACTGAATATCTCTTGAAAGAAAAAAATCCTTGCTAATTTGATGACAAAACAGTATCTTACTGTAATTTTATTCACATTTCCGATTACTAGTTACCATGTGTTTACTCTTTCGTTTTTCCTCTTCTGTCAACAACTTGTTCATGACCTCTGCCTGTTTTTCCCTTTTTTTATCCACATTAATGAAATTTTGTTTTGTAAAGTCTCCATTGAAGCAGTTCACTTTATTGAATTGATTTAAATATTTTATTTAAAGAAATACTCTGAAGACTATAGCTAATTGATAGGAAAAATATAAATCATACATGTTTAAAGATAATTTTGTACTGACATTATGGGAACTTGATTTCTGCCAACAACATGATTAGTTTTGTCATGCTACTATTGGAATGCACTCTGCAGAAATGTGGTTTTACCTTCAAATCTGAGCATACTACCCTTACGTCAAAGAAGAAAAAAGGATAATAAAAAAACACAACTTGGATTAAAGTTTAGTAGACCACATCTGATTTGCTGAAGAGTAAGTTCTTCTATTTACCTCTTCAAGGAAGTGCTTATTTTTTTCACTTCTTTCTGTGCATCTTTATCCTATAAAGAAAATACAAGCACACAATGAAATTTCACACATTGATCCTGCTACTCTGGGTACTTTGAAGCAATCTTTGGTGGAGTGAGGCGATACTGTCTGAAGGACCATTCCAAAGAAATTACACATTTCTTAGATCCAGGCATGATTCAGATCTCTGAGAATACGTGTCATGTGGAGAGCTATTTCCAGGGTTTCCCCCACCAGGTCTGGAGTGGTGGGAAGACAGCGAGAAGAGAGCCTTTCGTGTAAGCGGACACATTCGATCTCACTAGTGTGTTAATGGTTAACATTGTTTTCTTCTTCAACTGTACCATGTGGAAGAAGTCCCAGCCCTAGCAGCAGGATTTGAAGAAATCTCAGATTCCACTGCATGATCCAGACTAGCAAATATACTTTTCATTATTGACTCTATCAAGTAGTTTATATTTAAGATGAAAAACCATGTAATATGTTCTCTAGTACTGCACATGTATTGTTATTTCTTTAAAACAAGTGTGGTGGTTAGAAACAGTGGCGATAAATTCAGATGGCAGGGTACTCCTCTACACTTTTGCATTTAACAAACATTTATTGAGAGGCGCTTGGGTGGCTCAGTTGGTTAAGCTCAGGTCATGATCTCGGGTCCTGGGATGGAGTCCTCCATCGGACTCCATGCTCGGCAGGGAATCTGTTTCTCCCTCTGCCTTTCCCACCTACTCGTGCTCTCTCTCTCTCAAATAAATAAAATCTTAAAAAAACAAAACAAACCCCCAAATATGTATTAAGTACCTAATCAGAAAGAATTTAAGGGATGTAACAAATGAAAATAAACAGATGAGGAAAAATGAACAAAGTAATATTTGGAAGTAGCTATTAGATTTTTTTTTTTAAACCTGGAAGCTCTTCAATAGTTTTAATCATAATGTAGTGTCTGGTCAGTAGGATGTCTACTTCTATCAAATCAATATTTTTTGAAGGTTGTGAGAAAATGTGATTAATGAATTTAGGGTATTAATGTATTATTTAAAAAAACTTATACAAAATAAGCTGTAATCCATGTTTATCTTTGTAACCCCATGGCTAGCTGAGTGCCTGGCACCTAGAAGTCCCGAAATGGATGATGTCTACTATTAGTGGTTTGATGCTAGAACATACAGTAACATTTCCCATCAATTTCTAGGAATCAATTTCTTACAGAATAATGACATCAATGAGACAATTATTTCAATTAGATGCCTAAAGAAATGAAAATGCATAAGCCATAATGAAAGATTCAAAATTAAGATCACAGCATAGCAATATTTATACTCATGCACCACAAAGAAGAGTTCCTCTAACCTCCACCCCAATTCAACTGGCAGCAAATGTGCACACCCACACACTCACACTCACACACTCACACCACACGCCTCCCATTTCACCTCTTTCCCAGGGCTTCCATCCAAGTATTCTACTTATTTATGTTTTTATGTATAGAGGGCACTGGCAGGGCTTTTTAGCCCAAAAAGCCAGCTAAAACCACCACCTCCAATTATGCTTTCCTCTGTTATCATCCAAAATATACATCCTTTACACCATCAATCCTCTTTGGTACTCCCCCCAATACTGTCCTCCTATGAATTCTCCTCCTTGACTCAACCTCCCACTTACCCCCTTTTTCTCAGACATTTCTACATAGCTTCCTAGCACTCCTGCTAGTAGACTTGTTTTGAAGTCACTTTTGCATAACCAGTAATGCATTTGCTGAGAGAATATATTTTGGGGGGAAGAGGAGAGGATGAGGGATATTACTGGTGGAGGGGTTGGAGCCAATGGTAGAAGATAATTGCCCTCTACCATTTCTTCTAGCTGTTAAACTCCTGGTCACTCTCCTTTTACGTTTATTTTTTTGACTTCGGCACCTGGGTCACTCTCCACACCGTCTGCCATCACTGTTGGGACATCCTTGCCCCATGGCCCGTGGATCCCAGCGTCCCAGGAGTTGGTCTCCTCATCTCCGATGTCCTTCCCCACCACCCCCGTAAGCACACCCTGGGCTGCGTCATGACCTAGAACTGCTCTACCTCTGAAACAGGCAGTCTGCTCTCTGAACACAACTGCCTACCTTTTTGGGTCATTTATCCAATCACACCAATTTTTCAACTTCTACAGGTTTATTAAGTGATTTTTTCCTTATTGTTCTCTATCAGCTTTCTCCTGCTTTGACTTATTTTCAACCCACATTAGGTTCTACATCCAACTACCCTCTTAGCAAAAGATCAAAACCCTTTCTCCCTCTGTGGCACCTGCCCTGGTTCTCTACGAACCCACAAGTCTACAAACCCATCGAGTTTTCTATTGAACCCACGACAAAAAAAAAAAAAAAGAGGACCATGATGTGCTCTAGATCCCTTTCTGACTTCCTCAGGACCTTATTCTATCAATTATCTCCTCTCTCCCCAGTCTTTCTCGAACCCTGCCTTCTTTGCTGGCCCTTTCTCATCATTTAAGTATGCTTCCCCATTTCCCATCTAAAAAAACATGATTTCTCAACTCCAGCACCACTTTAACTGCCACCTGACCTCTCTCCTCTCTTCCCCACCAAATTACTGGAAGGGCGCCGACATGCACTGACTGCATTTTCTCACCTCTGGTGCTCTGCACTGTCTCTGCTTCTCTTGCTCCACTAAAACAGTCTGGGTGAAGATCACCAGTAACACAGACATCATTCAATTCAGCTCATTCCATCCTGACTTCTCCAGAGTGTCTGACCAAGGTGACCACTCCCACCATCCTTTGGCTTCTGAGGCCCCGTCTCCTGTGGCCACTTCTTTCCATCTCACCTGTAGCTTCCTTTTCCTCCTCCCCTTCCCTTATGTTGGGGTTTCTCAGAGTTGATCCTTGGCCCACTGGCTTTCAAATACTCTCACTTTACTGGGTGGTCTCTGCCATCTTGTGGCTTCAGACATCAGTTATTTGACAAATATACAATCACTTTATGGATTGGAAAACCTAACAGACACAAACTCAAAAGGTTCATAACTGAACTCACCTTCTCTACCAAATCTGGTTCTCCAATGTTCCCTGGATCCTTAAAGGGTACCTCCCTCTATCCTGGACAGTTTCTAAAGCCGGAAACCGAGATCTCATTCTTGAGTCCTTTATCTCCTGGAAATTCAATGTCTAAGTCTTGTAGAGACTACCACCCACAAATCTGTTAAATCTGTGCTCTCCTTTCACTCCTCACTGTCATCATCTTAGTCCGGGTCACTGGCTCATGTCTGTGTTATTGCAGGAGTTACCTAAATGGTACTCCTTCTTCCAGTTCTATTCCCCTCCAAGCCAAGTCAGTCTCCACATGGTAGCTAGTGTGCCCTCCCCCAAATCTCATTGTGTTACTTGTTGCTTAAGACCCTGTAAGAGTTTCCCCTTGCCTTTAAGAAAAAGGTATACAAGGCTTTCATCTCTTTTCTCCCTCTAGGACTCAACATTTCAGCCGTATTGTACATTTGATTCAATCCTTTTAGGCATATTTTTCTATTTCAAGCCTTTGTTTTTAGTGTCTTATAAAGTAGGGCATGTATACCACTCACATCAGTATCACCTGAGATATCTGAATCACATAGTGTTTGTTTGTCCATGTTTCCATTCACCTTTGCCATGTAGATACATATTTCAACATTAATATAATCATTAGAACACATTATTTTGTGTTCTACACTTTTCAGTTACATTAAAAGTTGTTTTCTGATTGAACAGTCTTTGTAAATACGTTTAGAGCTGCATAAAGAATAGAAACTGATCAGCTTTCAACAGTGATGTAACAAAGGGAAAATGGCCTGATTACTCAGCATAACGTTTCATGATTTTTTGAAGACAAATACCAATGTATCAGATTTTTTATCAACAACTTTTATTAATCCGCTGAGGAGGGATTATCTTACTGCCTATTACGTTTTACCAAATTCTGCATTCTACATTTCCAAGAATGCATTACAGTTCTGCATTTTTACACTACATTATTTTCAGTGCCATGTCATTTGCCAAAAGTCTAAATTATATGTTGAATTGTATTCTAAGGGTTCTTGATAGTTTTGTTCTCCAGTCTGAGTTTCCTTATATAAACTGCAGTTAAAGGCATTTCTACTTGGATTGAAGGCTGAGGGACTCCCCAGTGTGAGAACTTGAAGGCTGACTAAGGTATGTGTGGTCACTGAAGACTTTCCTTCATTCACGATACTGAGAGTGTTTAATACAGTGAGAATCCTCACATGTCCTGGAATGCTACTCTGTGAGGAAAGGGTTTCTCCTATTTACTTCATTGAATTGCTTCTCTAACATGAATTATCTGGTATTTCTCAAATGGCTTCCTCCTCCTGGTAAAGACTTGCTGTTCTCCTTCTTGTTTTGCTCAGTGTTCTGTGCCTTCCAAGGCTTGAGCTTTGGCTGAAGGCTGTAGGGTGCCTCCCCTGTGGGAACTCTTGTGTAAAGGTTAAGTCTGAGGCTGAAGGTTCTTCTACACTCATTACATGTATAGGGTTTCTCTCCAGTATGTGTTCTCATGATGGCTAAGCTTAGAGCATCAGCTAAGGGCTTTACCACATAGATGACATTCATGTAGTTTCTCTGCAGTGTGAATTCACTCATGCTGTTTAAAGGATAAGTTGTTACTGGAGGCATTTCCACACTGATTACAGGCAAAGGGTTCTTCTCCCGTGTGAATTCTCTCATATAAACAAAAGTTAGCTCTCTGGCTGAAGAGTTTGCCACATTCATTACATTTGTAGCGGTTCTCTCCAGTACCACAGACTGAGTCAGCTGAGCTGTGGCTATTTCCCCATTCTCATTATAGTCAAAGAGCTCCTCTCCAGTGTGAAATCTCTGCTACTAAGGGGGAGAGGAGAGGCTGCTAAACGTCTGCCTACATCCATCCATCAATTCATTTTTCTACATATGAATTCTATGCTGACCCTTCAGTGATAATCTCCAGTTGAAGACTTTGCCACATGAGTTATACTCACATGGTGTGATACTCGCCTGTATGTAAGTTTTTTCCTTCATAGCATGTCAACTGCACAGCTATCTGATTAATTCTGAGGTCTTCATTATGTTTCAAGCACTCGATATATTGGCCATATTTGTGTAAACGTTGTCTGCTGAGGACTCGGGTTATGGTTTTGAGTTCAGGTTATTCCTTTCTTCCTCAGATTCAAACTATCCAAACCTTTCTGCTGAGACAGCACACTTTCTCTCCGTAAAACACTGTAGTTTCAAATTCCGGGAATGTAAAGTTGTTCACATGCATGAATCTAGGCCCCAGAGCCCAAGGGCTGACACTCTCAATAACAAGTTCAGTGTGATGAGCTTAGAGCTCCCTGAAAGGGACAGAAGACATGTCACAAATAACTATCATGCCAGGAAGAGATTTCAAGTGCCACAAGAAAGAAGCACATATGGGAAAATATATCAATACTCTCTGCTGAAGACTTTGGATAAGTAAGAGAGAGACCTACTTATATTACATTGTTATACTGCTGGCATTTGGGTAATGATTATCAAACATCAACTTGACTAGACTGGGTACTGCTTAAGAATGACTGATTCCAAACCAATGTTGTGTCATCAGTTATTTTAAGAAAATTATTAAAAGGAGGTCTAAGAAATCTCTTTAAGGTGTTTTTCAAGATCAACTTAAAAAATACAACCAAGGCCATTATATATCAAGAAAGCTGAACGAATAATATATTTTGGAATGCCAAACAACATAAGAGAAGAGCCAAAAGAGTAGAAATAGGGAGTTGTAAACAGAGTAGCACCCCCAGCCGGCAGCTAATGAAAATGTCTGTTCAGAGAGTGAGCAAAGTCTGTCTATCCTTTAGTGGCCTTATTACTTTCTTTTAAAATGTACCAGGAAAGGGGCGCCTGGGTGGCTCAGTTGGTTAAGCAACTGCCTTCAGCTCAGGTCATGATCCTGGAGTCCCGGGATCAAGTCCCACATCGGGCTCCCTGCTCAGCAGGGAGTCTGCTTCTCCCTCTCCCGCTCCCCCCTCTTGTGCTCTTTCTCTCTCTCAAATAAATAAATAAAATCTTTAAAAAATAAATAAATAAATAAAATGTACCAGGAAGAATGAATTCTCCAGGCATGGATGGCACAGATGAGTTAATCTATAAGAAATAAATCCAAACCAGAAATAAATAGGTAAATCAGAATTTCTAAAAAATGAGATGCTGAACAACATTGCTGGCTTTCAGTAAGTAACCCACTCATCACTCTGAGCTGTTGTGTTCCCTTAACAGGAAGGCAGAGTGAACATCTGTAGACTAATTCTATTTTATAAACTTATCTGAAAAACCAATCTCTTAATGAAGAAAATCAAATATGAGGTCTTAATTAAGACAGAAAATTAAAAGCAGGCTTAGGATTTTATTGCTAAGCATGGTGACTAATAAGAGGGATGATTCTTAATCTATGTAACAGCATGGAGGTACAGCCCAGGATTTTAAACAACAGGTAACTTCCAAGAACTTGTGAGCCGGGACACAGTCGTCTTTACTTTGAGCGCTTCTGGTGTCCTCTTCTTCCTGGAGTTGTTTCTCATATATTTTATTTACTGTCCTATAAGACTTTGTCTTAGAAGAGCAATTAATGTCACTTCAAAATATTACAGCCGTTTAAGAACAATCTGTTTCTTTACCAGACTAGCGCACCCCTCGTCATAACACACAATACTACATACTGCTTCGCACCCGGAGCGCTTGCAGCCTAGTCCAGGTCAGTCACTTGGACCCTTCCTCCAGGCAAAGAACTCCCAGGCTGCTGTGTGGTCATGACTTCATTCATCAAGCATTCTCATACTGCCTTAGACATAGGAATCCTGGTTTGGTTTTGTTTTTTTTTTAAAAACAGAATGTTTCTCAGGACCTGAGATTACCTCCCTGGGATCAAGAAAAGTCCACATGAATAATAAAATACTGTAGTTTCAAGTTCTGGCAATATAATGCTGCTCACATGCATGAATCTGGGCCCTAGAGCCCAAGGGCTGACATTCCCAATATTGAGTGCAGTGTGATGAGTTAGCACTCCCTGAAAGGGACGGAAGACAGGTCACAAGTGACTACATGGCCAGGAAGCAGTTACAAGCACCACGAGAAAGCAGCACACAGGTCAGGCAAGTTCACGTGAGGGAGAGCGCACCAATGGCCCGGTGGCCGTCACTGTAATGAGTGGCTCTGCTGGACATTTTGGAAATTAATAGACGGGTCAGCAGAATCACTAATGAGGCATATTTCCATCAGGAAAACCTTACAGGGATAAGGGGTACTACAGATTACTCTCCTCAGCTTATTTGCTAATTGAAAAAGAAATGGAGATATTCCTGACAGTACATTTAATTCCTTGAAAAAAACAAAACAAAACCAAACCTCCTAGAAAATACAAATGGAAACATCACTGGAAAAAAAAAAGTAACATGGGAAATATTCATTAATGCTATTTTGCTTATTACATAAGTATTTCCACAGGGCCCAGCTCTCTTAGTTACATTCATATCCAGTCCTACTTATTAGCACTATTAGCACTAGTATTTTTATTTGCGTGCTATTAGTCTTCTGATTCTTCCTACCAGGACTCATGAGTGCTTATTATATGCCAGGCATGGCACCTGGCACTAGGAATAGAGGTATGGATGAGACCCACCTAGCCGAGATTCTTGTGGAACAATCACACACATAACGAGGCAACCACAGCCCTGCTCAATGACTTGAAGGAAAAGCACAACGTACTTTCTTGCCTGGGAGCATCAAGGAAGTCTTTCCTAAGGAAATGACATTTGTGGTGAGGCTTAAAGGGTGAGTGGGAATAAAGGTGGTGAAGGGGGTGGAGGGCTTGGGTGGGAGTGTTTCCAGAAGAGGCAACAACAGGGCCTGACGGTGTGAGGCAGGGAAGAGCATGGTGCAGAGGTGAGGAGAGTGGAGAACATGCATCAGAGCCGTGAAGGACATGCTACATACTTAGGACTTTCAAGTAGGGAAGGGACAGATTGAGGTTTGTTTAATCTGTTGCCTCAGCTGCTATGGAGAGCCAAGAATGACCTGGAGGGAGGAAGAAAGCTGTGGGGCCAGTGGGAGGCTCCCACAGCGCAGTTTGGGTGAACTCGGGTGGTTTCCTGTTTGGAGTGGTGGCAGCAGAACGAGAGGTCCGTTGGGTGGCTCATGGCATGTTTTAGAAGAGGAATTCTGAGAACTTGGGGGCTGGGTGGGTGTCTGGGTTGGGGGCCGAGGTAGAAGGAGGGGTCAAGGATGATTCCCAGCGTTCCTAATTGATGAATGAACATGCTGTTTAGTAGATGGGAAGATGGAGAGGAACAGATCCAAAGGCCTGATGACGAGTTAAGCTTGAGATGTCTCTGAAACATCCAGGTAGAGATGGCACACGGGAAGGTGGACAATCAGGTCTAGAGCTCAGAAGGGAGGTCTAAAGATACAAATTTGAGGACTCCCGGCAGGGAGATAGCATTTGAAGTCATGGACAACAGGCTTGTGGGATAGGGAGGAGGAAAGGGGAGAGGAGAGGGGAGATTTAGGAACCAAGGACCAAACCTTGGGGGTCATCGATATTTAGCCCTTGTGTGAGAGCACTAAATTCCGTGCCCAAATGTTTGCATGTCACACCAGGTATTAAACTTCATTATCATACTGTAGTCTAATCTCAAATTCTAATAAGAATGCATAGATACTCAGTTTAAGATGACTGCATGTAACCTAAGTGACATCATTCAGGAGAGATGGGAAAGATGGTAGGGTCCCCATGACCGATATGGAGCAGGCAGCCAGAGGGACAAAATGTATTTTTCTGCCCCCAAAATTACATCAAGTGTCTTCCGTGGGGAAGTGCCGCTACTGAGTCTGTGCTGTTGAGCTCAGAACTGACCAACGGAACCCACCGAGGGATCTGAGGGAGAAGGACAACCAACCTCATAGGAAAGCCCAAATCTAGAAGCCATCCGAGACCTAGTGCTGGCAGTTGCTGGGAAGGCCCCGGGGGAGGCTGGCCAGCCCTGTCTACAGACACGGCCCTCCCCGAACCCTGAAGCTCCGGGAAGGTCTTGTTCCCCTTCTCCATCATCCATATTTCCCATGACTGTCCTGAACACCCCCTTCCCTCAAGCACACAAATCTTCGCTTTTCCACCACCGCGCCTTTGTTCATGATCTGCGATGTGCTTCACTCACACCTCCATGTCATCAAAACCCACCTCTGATGCTACTTAATCTCTTCTAGGTGAAAATAATTTCCATCTTCACTATTTCCATAACCAATTATTTGTACCTCTCTTAGCACTTCAGGCTTTCCACCCTGACCTATAGTTATTTGGATATATAACTTATATTCTAGGCTATAGAGGGCTGTGGGCTATTCTAGAGGGCTGTGGGCATGCCTTACATGCTTATATTTGAGATCACAAACATTGGAGCCAGCGTTGCTTCAACAGAGAAGAAGAGGGATGCTTATTTCTGAGGCAGCATTTGTTTTCTTTTTCTTTTTTTAAATGTAGGCTCCATACCCAGTGCAGAGCCCAACGTGGGACTTGAACTCACGACCCTGAGATCAAGACCTGAGCTGAGATCAAGAGTCAGACGCTTAACCGACTGAGCCACCTAGGCGCCCCTTGAGGCATTTCTTTTAGCTGTGATTCAGAGGATGATAATGTTTGATGGTATGAGAAGGGAGAAGGAAAACATTTATCTATTTTCTTTTGTTCCCACAATACCAATATATAGCTCACAGGAACGCAGGCTGGACTGTTAACTCTGAAATTCCTAAAACAGAGTACATCCAGAACCCTGAATTAGTGAACAAAAGGGCAAGAAGCAATGCGATAGTTTCTTCTTCATTAGTGGTAGGTGTTCAAAGACTGAGAAAATGCTAATACCTTATTTTTAATCTTCTTCCTGCTAGAGGATAGCCCTCCCCTGCTGCGAGCTAGGCCTGAAGATCGCAGCCACGTGGACAGTTCTCTCACTCCAAGGTGGGCAGCCTGCTTACTTGTCTGCTGCCTATCACAGCTTCATCATCATCGGCTCCCCAGAATTAGGCTGTCCTCCTTCCTTCCCCCAGAGGGGTTTAGCCTAATCCCTTAACAAGCATTAGGATGTTTTAACTGCTAGCCCATGATTTGTGTGTCCCTGAAAGATACAGGGAGTCTGCTGGTGAAGGGTTACCTGAAGCAATTTTAAAAACTTCATACTACATGTTAAATCCAAAGTTTTAGTATGGAAGAAAAATCCAGACGTTTCTAAGCTATCTTTGAAGCCAGAAAAGGACTAATAAAATAACAGCCCTCATTGTCACTGTTGGGACTTACCTCTTTGGTAACACAAGGAAGCAACACTGCCAAATTACAAAACTTCATAGCGTCATCTGTTTGTTCAAGATCGATGTAACACTAGAAATGAAAAATAGTCAATATGAAAGGCAAGCACATTTTTATGTAATGGACTCAAAGTGATCTTAAAACAGTGCTCTTCCTGGGGCGCCTGGGTGGCTCAGTTGGTTAAGCGTCTGACTCTTGGTTTCGGCTCAAATCATGATCTCAGGGTCACGGGATTGAGCCCCAAGTAGGGCTCCCCGCTCAGTGCAGAGTCTGCTTGAGATTCTCTCTCTCCCTCTGCCCCTCACCCCGCTTGCACTCTCTCTCTTTCTCTCAAAAAATAAATAAATAAAAAATATATATATTTAAAGATTTTATTTATTCATTTGAGAGAGAGACAGAGAGTGTACAAGCAGGGGGAGAGGCAGAAGGAGAGGGAGAAGCAGGCTCCCCGCTAAGCTGGGAGCCTGACGTGGGGCTCAATCCCAAGACCTGGAGATCACGACCTGAACCGAAGGCAGGTGCTCCACCATCTGAGCCACCCAGGCGCCCCAATAAATAAAATATTAAAAAAAAATAACAACAACCCAAAACAGTGGTCTTCCTCACCTTGGCCAAGAACAAGTAATTGGACTTAGAAAAACCAGGGTGTAGTTCTTCAACCTGATTTTAAGAGAAAACAGAAAAGAGAATAATGGGACAATATTAAAACAACCACCACCACCACCAATAAAGAGGACATATTTCAATAAATCAAATACTAACCAAATTGTCCTAAAAATTTAGGTTGATTGTGTTACATCAGAATCATTTTATCAGTTCAAGTATCCTCTGAGTGGAAATAGAACTTTTGAGATTGTCTATTAAAATCAAGTTATTATTATGTTCATAAAGCTTACGAAACAATGCGATGCTTTGAGATTTCGGGATTCCTTTGTACAACCTATCCTTTCTCTTTTTTTCCTTTCAAGAACAAAAACAATTGGTGATACATCTCCCAGGACAAGTCCTATCCAATTCACAATCTATTTAGGAAATGAGGAGAGGATGACTGGTATCCCATGACAAGCATCCTCCACTGCATTAATATTTGATTTCTTAGGATTTCAACACATCCCATGAATTGAATCATATCCAAAGTCCATTGCATCAAGTGTTTTTAAAGCAAATACTGACCCGTGAAACAACCAGTCCAAGTAGCAGACCTACTTGCAGATTTTAATAAGTGGGTATTATGCAGGCACTTTACTCCTCATCTACTAAACTCTTATGCATCAGTTCCCTTTCTATATCTCTGGTGAATAAGAATTTTTTTCAGGCATCTGGCATTGCTACTAGAAAGCACTTCTTAGAACCTAAGTCAATCTTCGGTCAGAGTCATCTTCTGCAGTTGTAAGGGCCTATGCAAATATAAGCTCCCAGTCTGACCCCAGAACCCAACCCAGAGAGATGCAGAACCCAAGAGAAGAAGGTTACTTTAAAAAATTTACAAAGATATGTTTATTTTACAAGGTACAAATAATACGGACATTTCCAAAATTAAAAAGTGATAGTTTCTTTGTTGTAATTTTATTTTCAATTTCAATCTCATTCTCCAGGGGTAAGCACTATCAATAGTTTGACATGCATCCCACCAGACCTTTAACAAGTATACACAAATAAAAAAAATTCGCTTTTGAAAAAAAAATTAATATGGGACCATTTTTACTATTGGTCCAAAACTTTTTTTCCCACAACACACCACAGATACATTTTTGCGTTAGCATACACAGATCTACCTCATTGTTCTTAAGAGCTGTATTTCATACTGCACAGATGCCATAATTAAATTAAGAATTCTCTATTAGACATTTTTTTACTCTTACTAATAATGGCTGATGAATATATTTGCTCCTATATGGTTGTGCACATGTGATTATGTCTGTAGAAGAGATTCCTAGGAGTTGAATTGCTGAGTAAAAGGATACATACATTTTAAAGATGGATACTAATGGAGGGAAATCTAAGACCTAGGCACTCCTGTGCTGAGGAGTGTACATCTTTGGTAAAGGACATTTACTCTCTATAAAATCCAAAGGCAAAGGTCCTAGGAGGAGGAGGAGAAGAAAGTCTCTTTGGCTGGGGAGCCAGACTGGGTGTAACTCTTTAGGACCAAATAGATGGAACACTGTGTGGATCTGGCCAAGAACCTGTTAGTGAGACTGCAAGGCTGCCAACAGATGCAAGGACATTGTCAAGTCCAGTCCTAGCCAGAGCCTTGAAAAGCCTAGAGAGCCATCCACAGTGCTGATGGATTCTGGTTCTGTTGCTTCTCTCTTGTCCAGTTATTTCCATCTCAACTCTTTCAGTCTACTAAGTGCATTTCTCAAATCACTCTAATAAGGAAGACCTCAATTAAACTTTGTTCAATTGTACCTTCTTCTATGTCCAACAGTTGCCCAGTTCTTTTCAAATCCTGTCTGGAAAACTTACTGAGCACAAGCAGCCTCTTATTTTTTTAAAGTTGGCATTTTAATTCTGCATACACACCTTAGCACTTATGTTTAATTAACTATAATAACTATAAATTAGAATATCTCCTTTTGTGCTCATGGTTAAAAAAAAGAAGCCAAAGGAACATAGGCTACTCACAATACCAACTTCCTAAAATGGAGCAGATTCTGACTTTTTACCAAAGGGCTTACCTGAATAACAAGGAAGGTAGTGTTGCTCAGTAGAATGTTCTAGTTAGGAAGCAGTTTCTAGCTAGGCTCTTAGAACACTCTATAATAATACAGGGTGGAGAATATTGTAGTTGTTAACTTGGTCATGGCTGTACAAGTTCCCTGGAGGCAGGAGCTGTGTTGACCATTTCTGTATTCCCTGTATTTGACACTGTGTTACCAGGTATGTGCTTAATAAACATTACTGAATAAATTAGCATTGTTTTAAGAACATCTCATAACCTCAAGCAGCAGCCCTCCATCATATCAGGACATAGATGAAGGCTCTGCAGGTGGTAAAACCACTAAGGGGGATCCAGGGATCATATGTTGCAAACAGCGGGGGGACACCAGGGCCACCGATCTCCCAACATTGCTACAGCTGTTATCCTACTACACACACTCAAGGCACTGGGCTCTCTACCATGCCATTGGCTGCACAGGAAGAGCTTTGAGAGCTTTAAAAATGCTGATCAAGCTTTTAAAATACTTCCCTTATGACCCAAGTCCATTCCCAGGTAACTTACCGAAGAAAATTTACAACATGTCTACATAAAAGCTTGCATATGAATGTTCATAGAAGCTTTATTCATAATAACTCCAATAGCCCACTGGACACAACTCTAATGTCTACCAATAGGCAAATGCATAAGTAGACTGCGGTATATCCATGAAATGGAATATTACTAGGCAGTAAAAAGGAACTGCTGATACACCAATAAAATGAGTGAATCTCAAAACATTGCATTGAGCAAAGGAAGCCAGATACACACAAAATACAAGCTCTATGATCCCATTTATATAAAATTATAGAATAGGCTAAACTAATCTATAGTGACAGAAATCAGATCAGTGGTTGCCAGGGGCAGAAGGTGAGGGAAATTGACAGCAAAGGGGCAAAGATAACTCTTGAGGGTGATGGAAATGTTCTGTATCTTAAAATGGTGGTGGTTACACGAGTATATAAATTTGTCAAACTTCAGTGAACTGTATCCTTAAAATGGGTGCATTTTATTGTATATAAACTATACCTTAATATATTCAAAGATTCTGAAATAATTAGTCTGGGTGGTGGCCAGGGCTGGCATTTTTTAAAGCTCTCCAGATGATGCTAACGTATACCCAAAGTTGAGAACCACTGCCAGAGGGAATCATGACAGAATTTTGGATGAGGTGGGAAGCATACAATAGTTTGAAAGAATTCCCACAGGGGATTCACAGATGACTCCTGTCTAAAACCACATTCCCAGATGCTGTGATGCTGTGGAGGATCAGATTTCACCAGTTATAAGAGCAAAATAATAGCAGCTAACATTTACTTTTAGTTAGAGTACTTTATGTGCTAGGCCCTGGGCTAAGAAAATTACATGTATTATCTTATGTATCTTCACAAAAACCATATAAAGTAGGTATTATTATGCCTGCTTTACAGATGAAGAATTTAAGATTAGGAGAAATAAAGAAACATGGCTAGGTCATATAGACAGGAAAAGGCTCAGGTCTCAAACTGATTCTAAAGCCAGTGCTCTGGATCACTACAGAACTGAGCTGGATGGCCTGGGGACACATTCCTGGCCCCTGTGAACACTCTTTGGAGGGAAAGAGTTGGAGACAGGAGTCGGGTCCAAAACCACAACCTCCTGCTGGGACCAAGGGTTGCAGACTCCCCTTGAGTGTGGGAGCCAAGTTCCTTCCACCTCCCAGTTTTCTTACGTACTCCCCAGCCTTCGTCCTTAGCACCCTGGGCTCCTAAGGACTCTTAGCTGTGGCAGTCAGTACAGGGGGAGGCTTTCTTGATGCCTTCTCACTCCTTCAACAAACACCACAAAATGCATTTTCAGACAGAATCTAAGTCATGCTGAATGGAGAGGTCCCCAAGATGGTTTGCCAGCATGTTTACAATTTAATGGAGTTAAAATTCTGTGAGCTTTTATTGAGCTTACTAGGTGATGGGCACTCACTAAGCAATTTCCTTGTATTAACTTATTGAATCTTGACAACACTATGAGTCAGGTACTATTATCTCCATGTCATTGATTAAATTGAGAGAGAGGTTAAGAAACTTGTCCTGTCCAATGCTTTAACACCCCGCCTCACTGAAATGGACAGATCATCTAAGCAAAAGATCAACAAGGAAATAAAGGCTTCAAATGACACACTGGACCAAATGGACTTCACAGGTATATTCAGGACATTCCAACCCAAAGCAACAGAATACACATTCTTCTCTAGTGCCCGTGGAACATTCTCCAGAATAGATCACATCCTAGGTCACAAATCAGGTCTCAACCTGTATCAAAAGATTGGGATCATTCCCTGCATATTTCCGGACCAAAATGCTTTGAAACTAGAACTCAATCACAAGAAGAAATTTGGAAAGAACTCAAATACATGGAGGCTAAAGAGCATCCTACTAAAGAATGAATGGGTCAACCAAGAAATTCAAGAAGAATTGAAAAAAATCATGGACACAAATGAAAATGAAAACACAACTGTTGCAAAATCTTTGGGATGCAGCAAAGGTGGTCCTAAGAGGAAAGTATATAGCAATACAAGCCTTTCTCAAGAAACAAGAAAGGTCTCAAATACACAACCTAACCCTACACCTAAAGGAGCTGGAGAAAGAACAGCAAATAAAGCCTAAACCCAGCAGGAGAAGAGAAATAATAAAGATCCGAGCAGAAATCAATGAAATAGAAACCAAAAGAACAGTAGAACAGATCAACAAAACTAGGAGCTGGTTCTTTGAAAGAATTAATTAGATTGATAACCCCCTGGCCAGACTTATCAAAAAGAAAAATGACCCAAATAAATAAAATCATGAATGAAAGAGGAAAGATCACAACCAACACCAAAGAAATACAAACAATTATAAGAATATATTATAAGCAACTATATGCCAGCCAATTAGATAATCTGGAAGAAATGGATGCATTCCTAGAGATGTATAAACTACCAAAACTGAACCAGGAAGAAATAGAAAACCTGAACAGACCCACAACCACTAAGGAAATTGAAGCAGTAATCAAACATCTCCCAACAAACAAGAGCCCAGGGCCAGATGCCTTCCCAGGGGAATTCTACCAAATACCATTTAAAGAAGAATTAATACCTATTCTTCCGAAACTGTTCCAAAAAATGGAAATGGAAGGAAAACTTCCAAACTCATTTTATGAGGCCAGCATTACCTTGATCCCAAAACCAGACAAAGACCCCATCAAAAAGGAGAATTACAGACCAATATCCCTGATGAACATGGATGTGAAAATTCTCACCAAAATACTAGCCAATAGGATCCAACAGTACATTAAAAGGATTATTCACCATGACCAAGTGGGATTTATTCCTGGGCTGTAAGGTTGGTTCAACATCTGTAAATCAATCAATGTGATACATTAATTAAAGAAAGAACAAGAACCATATGATCCTCTCAGTAGATGCAGCAAAAGCATTTGACAAAGTACAGCATTCTTTCTTGATTAAAACTCTTCACAGTGTAGGGATAGAGGGTACATACCTCAATATCATAAAAGCCATCTATGAAAAACCCACAGCAAATATCATTCTCAATGGGGGAAAAACAGAACTTTTCTCCTAAGGTCAGGAACACGGCAGGGATGTCCACTATCACCACTGCTATTCAACATAGTGTTAGAAGTCCTAGCCACAGCAATTGAACAACAAAAAGAAATAAAAGGCATCCGAATTGGCAAAGGAGAAGTCAAACTCTCACTCTTTGCTGACGATGTGATACTTTATGTGGAAAACCCAAAAGGCTCCACCCCAAAACTGCTGGAACTCATACAGGAATTCAGTAAAGTGGCAGGATATAAAATCAATGCACGGAAATCAGTTGCATTTCTGTACACCAACAACAAGACAGAAGAAAGAGAAATTAAAGAGTTGATCCCATTTACAATTGCACCCAAAACCATAAGATACCTAGGAATAAATCTAACCAAAGAGGCAAAGAATCTGTACTCAGAAACTATAGAATACTCATGAAAGAAATTGAGGAAGACACAAAGAAATGGAAAAACGTTCCATGCTCATGGATTGGAAGAACAAATATTGTGAAGATGTCAATGCTACCTAGAGCAATCTACACATTTAATGCAATCCTTATCAAAATACCATCCACTTTTTTCAAAGAAATGGAACAAATAATCCTAAAATTTGTATGGAACCAGAAACGACCCCAAATAGCCAGAAGAATGTTGAAAAAGAAAAGCAAAGCTGGTGGCATCACAATTCCGGACTTCAAGCTCTATTACAAAGCTGTAATCATCAAAACAGTACGGTATTGGCACAAAAACAGACACATAGATCAACGGAACAGAACAGAGAGCCCAGAAATGGACCCTCAACTCTATGGTCAACTAATCTTCGACAAAGCAGGAAAGCATGTCCAATGGAAAAAAGACAGTCTCTTCAACAAATGGTGTTGTGAAAATTGGACAGCCACATGCAGAAGAATGAAACTGGGCCATTTCCTTACACCACACACAAAAGTAGACTCAAAATGGATGAAAGACCTAAATGTGAGACAGGAATCCATCAAAATCCTAGAGGAGAACACAGGCAGCAACCTCTTTGACCTCAGCCGCAGCAACTTCTTCCTAGAAACATCGCCAAAGGCAAGGGAAGCAAGGGCAAAAATGAACTATTGGGACTTCATCAAGATAAAAAGCTTTTGCACAGCAAAGGAAACAGTCAACAAAACCAAAAGACAACTGCCAGAATGGGAGAAGATATTTGCAAATGACATATCAGATAAAGGGCTAGTATCCAAAATCTATAAAGAACTTATCAAACTCAACCCCCACAGAACAAATAACACAATCAAGAAATGGGCAGAAGACATGAACAGACATTTTTCCAAAGAAGACATCCAAATGGCCAACAGACACATGAAAAAGTGCTCAACATTGCTCGGCATCAGGGAAATCCAAATCAAAACCTCAATGAGGTCAGTTAGAATGGCTAAAATTAACAAGTCAGGAAATGACAGCCACTCTGGAAAACAATATGGAGGTTCCTCAAAAAGTTGAAAATAGAGCTACCCTACGACCCAGCAATTGCTCTACTAGGTATTTATCCCAAAGATACAAATGTAGTGATCTGAAGGGGTACGTGTACCCCAATGTTTATAGCAGCAATGTCCACAATAGCCAAACTATGGAAAGAGCCAAGATGTCCATCAACAGATGAATGGATAAAGAAGATGTGATATATATATATATACAATGGGATATTATGCAGCCATCAAAAAAACAGAAAATGAAATCTTGCCATTTGCAACAATGTGGATGGAACTAGAGGGTATTATGCTAAGTGAAACAAGTCAATCAGAGAAAGACAAGTATCATATGATCTCACTGATATGAGGAATTCTTAATCTCAGGAAACAAACTGAGGGTTGCTGGAGTGGGGGGTGGGGTGGGAGGGATGGGGTGACTGGGTGATAGACCCTGGGGAGGGTATGTGCTATGGTGAGCGCTGTGAATTGTGTAAGACTGATGAATCACAGACCTGTACCTCTGAAACAAATAATACATTATATGTTAAAAAAAAAAAAAAGAAGATAGTAGGAAGGGAAAAATGAAGGGGGGGAATCAGAGGGGGAGACGAATTATGAGAGACTATGGATTTCTGAGAAATAAACGAGGGTTTTAGAGGGGCGGGGGTGGGGGGAATGGGTTAGCCTGGTGATGGGTATTAAGGAGGGCATGTACTGAATGGAGCACTGGGTGTTATTAAGGTAACATAATTAAATTAAAAAAACAGAAACTTGTCCAGCGTTAATCAGTTGGTAAGCAGCAGAACTGAGATTTAATCAGGTGGCTGGTTCTAGAGGTTGCAATCCTTACCTCTACAATATTGTGCCTCTGATCATTTTTTATCTTATCTGGCTAATATTTCAGGTACATTAGCACCTTAAGAACTTCTGTGTAACATCCTGAAAACCTGAGCTCCCATTTATAACTTTGATACTATGAAGAAATGAGTTTCAAGTCCAAATGACATTTTTCCTTAGCTTAGCACCATCTATGAACTATCTTAAATATACCATGATCTATATTCTTATAAAATGTAAAATGAAAGAACTAATTCTCCGTGGTAGATAAAAGGTAAAGAAATGGTGATGATACAGTCTTGGACTACATCCATATCTTCGGTCTGCCATTGTGTGACACTAGAAAAAATTAAGTTCCTGAGGTCTTGATTTCCTCTTTATAAAATAAAAAAGATCACGTTAAATAAAAAATAAGACATGTCTGGCCCCTGTGCTTTTACATCCTGCAATCTTTTCCACTGGGCTCATGCTTGATCTCAGAACAATTATTTTTTCCACAGGGCATTGTAGGTAGCTGCTAACGATTCATTCGTTCAGAAATGGCAAGTGCAATGAAACCTATTTCCGCTCTTAGAATATATGTTCTTTAAATTCCTTCTTAGTTCTACAAAATCAAACCCTGAGATACAATAAAAAAGTATGAGCATGTATAATATGTTGGACAATACAGTTTAGAGCCTGATTTTGTCTATATTGTTACAGAAAAGACATCTTAGTGTCTATAAGATTCTATAATTGCTTCCAGAGAAAGATAAAGGGATTAGCCCATCAGGAAGTTGATTATATGCACACATACATTATTACTGTTTAGAGTTTTATTAGCCTAGCAATTATACATTTTAAGATAGGAATGAAAATACTGGTTTGGTCTGATGCCCCATGTTCCATAGAACTGTCTGCAACTTATGGAATGGCTTTTAAAATATAACTCTCCCTTTTGGTATCTTTTAGTTCTTCAAGATCAAACTGCTTCTATATTAGGCTAATTGGGAGTATTGCGGAACAAGTCTAATAATCAGGGCATGAATGCTTTTGCACATACTCACACAACCTGGAGAGCTGCTCTTGGATTTGGTAGCAAGGGCTGTGCACATAGGACCTAGGGCATAACTAGCTGCTCGGGGAAGCAGTCTGGACACGCCAAAACTAGGATTCAACCCGGGGCTTGTGTTAGAGATCTACACACGGAGAAGGGTAGGAGGGATTGGTGCAGGTAGTAGCCAGTTAGATACTAAAATAACAGACAGACAAAATATACCTTAAGGAAATTTTGCAAAGCTTCTTCTACAGTTGAGGATGGTATTTTTCCAAACAGAGTAGCAGCCATTTTTTTCTCAATCCAGCTCAGTTTCGAGACCTGCAAACATGGAGGCGACATCATTCTTAGAAAGTGGTTCCCCTTTTGAAAGAATCATCTCTCCTCAATTAGACGTGTGTGTGTAGGTGTATATGTATGTATATGCATAGAATATATAAATATAAACATATCCATACATAATATACATGACAGAGATCATCTTTATGGTATTAATATTTTACCTTCCTTTTTTTATAGTTCTAATAAACTATGAGCTCTAAAAGCACTGGTTACCAAATCAATCTGAAATACTCATGATAAGATTTGTGTTCAATCAGAGAAAGGGATGGGGAATAATGCTGATCCTGTTTGTTTATGTGATTCAGCATTCTGAGATGACCACACAGTATTTCTTTGCACAGAGTTTCTTTGCACAGAGTGGAGGAGACCCCAACTTTGCTTCCTTCCTGCCAACCTGACCCAGAACACAGCATCTCAGAAGTGTAAATAGAAGAAGGATTCTTAACCCAGAGGGAGTATAGAGTGAGGGCCCAGTATACATATTTACAATCCAGGAGAAAATTTTTTTAACCAGCAACCACCAAAATTAAATTTCATATTATCATTTATTTTTTGCTTCCTTTTATCCCCCATTTTAATTCCAGTATAGTTAACATACAGTGTTTTATTCTTTTCAGGTGTACGATATAGTGATTCAACAATTCCATATATTACTCAGTGCTCTACAATAGAAGTGTACTCTTCATCCCCTTCATCTATTTCACCCACCTCACTTTTGATAACCATCTATTTGTTCTCTGTAGTTAAGAGTCTGCTTTTTGGTTTGTCTCTTTTTAGTTCCCTTGTTCATTTGTTTTGTTTCTTAAATTCCACATATGAGTGAAATCATATGGTATTCGTCTTTCTCTGACTAACTTATTTCACTTAGCATTATAGTCTAGGTCTATGTTGCTGCAAATCGCAAAATTTCATTCTTTTTTATGGTTGAATAATATTCCATTATGTGGTATAATATACCACTTCTTTATCTATTCATCTATTGATGGATACTTAGGTTGCTTCCATAATTTGGCTATTGAAAATATGTTACAATAAACATTGAGGTGCATGTATCCCTTTGAATTAAAGTTTTTGTATTCTTTGGGTACTGAGTAGTGCAATTACTAGATCATAGGGTAGTTCTATTTTTAATTTTTTGAGGAACCTCTGTACTATCTTCAGTGTCTGCACCAGTTTGCATTCCCACCAATAGTGCATGAGGGCACCTATTTCTCTACATCCTCGCCAACACTTGTTATTTCTTGTGTTTTTGATTTTAGCCATTCTAATAGATGTGAGGTATCTCACAATGAGAGACGAGATATCCCATTGTGATTTTGATTTGTATTTCCATGATGATGAGTGATGTTGAGCATCTTTCCAAATGTGTCTGTTGGCCATCTGTATCTCTCTCTCTTTTTTTTTTTTTAAGATTTTATTTATTTATTTGACAGAGATAGTGAGAGCAGGAGCACAAGCAGGGGGAGTGGGAGAGGGAGAAGCAGGCTCCCCACTGCGCAGGGAGCCCAATGTGGGGCTTGATCCCAGGACCCTGGGACCATGATCTGAGCTGAAGGCAGATGCTTAATGACTGAGCCACCCAGGTGCCCTGGCCATCTGTATTTCTTCTTTGGAGACATGTCCGTTCATGTCTTCTGCCCATTTTAAATTGGATTATTTGGTTTTGAGTGTTGGGTTGTATCAGTTCTTTATGTTAGACATGAGCCCTTTATTGGATATGTTATTTGCAAATACCTTCCCCATTCAGTAGGTTGTCTTTTAGTTTTGTTGGTTGTTTCCTTCCCTATGCAGAAACTTTTTATTTTGATGTAGATCCAATAGTTTATTTTTGCTTCTGTTTTCTTTGCCTCAGGAGACACATCTAGAAAGATATTGTTATGGCCAATGTCAGAGAAATTACTATCTGTGCTCCCTGCTAGGATTTTTATGGTTTCAGGCCTCACATTTAGGTCTTTAGTCCATTTTGAGTTTTTGTGGTATATGATGTAAGAAAGTGGTCCAGTTTCATTCTTTTGCATGTAGCTGTTCAGTTTTCCCAATATCATTTGTTGAAGAGACTATCTTTTTCCCATTGTATATTCTTGTCTCCCTTTGTCGAAGATTAATTGACCAAGTAATTGTGGGTTTGCTTCTGGGCTTTCTATTCTGTTCTATTGATCTATGCATCTATTTTTGTGTGAGTAACACACTGTTTTGTTTAATACAGCTTTGTAATATAACTTGAAACCTGGAATTGTGATACTGCCAATCTTGTTTTCCTTTTTCAAGATTGCTTTGGCTATTTGGGTGGTTCCATACAAATTTTAGGATTGTTTGTTCTAGTTCTGTGAAAAATGCTGTTGGTACTTTGCTAGGGATTGCATTAAGTCTATAGATTGCTTTGGGTAGTATAGACAGTTTGACAGTATTTGTTCTTTCAATCCATAAGCATGGAATGTCTTCCTATTTCTTTGGGTCATCTTTAATTTCTTTCATCAATTTTTTATAGTTTTCAGAGTACAGGTCTTTTTACCTCTTTGGTTAAGTTTATTCTTAGGTATTTTATTATTTTTGTGATTATAAATGGGATTGTTTTCTTAATATCTCTTTCTGCTTTTTAGAAATGCAACAGATTTCTGTACATGGGGATTTTGTATCCTGTGATCTTACTGAATTCATTTATGAGTTCTAGTAGTTTTTTGGTGGAGTCCTTAGGGTTTTCTATATATAGTATCATCTCATCTGTGAATAGTGAAATTTTTTACTTCTTCCTTACTAATTTGGAAACTTTTTATTTCTTCCCCTTATCTGATTGCTGTGGCTAGGACTTACAGTACTATGTTGAATAAAAGTAGTGAGAATGGGCATCCCTGTCTTGCTCCTGATCTTAGGGGAAAAGCTCTGTTTTTCACCACTGAGTATAAAACATTAGCTGTGGATTTTTCATATAAGGCCTTTATTATGTTGAGGTATGTTCCCTCTAAACCAACTTTGTTGAGGGTTTTTATCATGAATGGATATTGTACTCTGTCAAATGCTTTTTCTGCATCTATTGAAATGATCATATGGTTTTTATCCTTTCTCTTAATAATGTGATGTATCACACTGATTGATTTGCAAATGCTGAACCACCCTTGCATTCCAGGAATAAATCCCACTGATCATGGTGAATATGATTTTTTGAATGTATTGTTGGATTTGTCTTGCTAATATTTTGTTGAGGATTTTTGCATCTATGTTCATCAGAGATATTGGCCTGTACTTCTTTTTTGTTGTTGTGTCTTTAACTGGTTTTGGAATCAGGATAATGCTTACCTATTAGAATGAATTCGGTTTTCCTTCCTGTGCTATTTTTTAGAAAAGTTTAAGAAGAACAGGTATTAGCTCTTCTTTAAATATATGATAGAATTCACCTGTGAAGACATCTGGACTTTTTTTGTTGGGAGTTTTTTGATTACTGATTCAATTTCATTGCTGGTAATTGGTCCGTTCAAATTTTCTATTTCTTCCTGTTTCAGTTTCAGTAAGTTTTATGTTTCTAGGAATTTATCCATTTCTTCTAGGTTGTCCAGTTTGTTGGCATATAACTTTTCACAATATTCTCTTATAATCCTTTTTCTGTGGGGTCAGTTGTTATTTCTCCTCTTTTTGTTTCTGATTTTGTTTATTTGGGTCCTTTTTTTTTTTTTTTGGATGAGTCTGGCTAGAGATTTATCAATTTTGTTTATCTGTTCAAAGAACCAATCCTGATTTCATTGATCCATTCTATTTTTTTTTTTTAGTCTCAATATCATTTATTTCTGCTCTAATCATTATTTCCTTCCTTCTGCTGTATTTGGGTTTTGTTCTCCTTTTTTCTAGCTCTTTTAGGTGTAAGCTTAGGTTGTTTGAGATTTTTCTTGTTTCTGGAGGTAGGCCTGTGTTGCTATACACTTCCCTCTTAGAATCACTTCTGCTGCATCTCAAAGATTTTGGATTATTGTGTTTTCATTTTCATTTGTCTCCATGTGTTTTTTTATTTCTTCTTTGATTTCTTGGTTGATCCATTCACTGTTTAGTAGCATGTTATTTAACCTCCATGTAGATGTGGTCTTTCCAGATTTTTTTCTTTTAAGCCTAAACAAATAATGTACATTCAAGCCCCAGACTCATGTGAGGTTGGGTCAATGGTTTTTAAGCTTGAGGGGTCTTCTACCTTAATGAAGACTCAGATTCCTAATATTTAAAACTGGCATAATAAAAACTGCTTACAGGGATGCTTTAAGGATTTGACACACAGTTGATACATAGCAGGTGTTCAATAAAAGAGCTTCCTTCTCCATTCTTAATCCTCAAACCTCAATTAAAAAGCTTCTTCTTTTGCTTATGCTAATTTTTTCATTCAGAAATAGCATTTCTCTTCAGAATAATTTTTCATGCATCTCTTAAGATAGATTTTCACATTCTGTTAATTCTCTATAAACTAACGTCATTTAAGACACTGGATCTTAGACTAGCTAGCTGCCTTGATTTATTTCTATATGTTTCATGTGTCTTTCTAAATTCAGTTCTTTGAAGACAAGAACAGTGGGCACATAATTTATGCTCAACATGCTCTGATAAATAAAAAAGCCCTCTCACAAGACAAAGAGTAGTACACATGTGTGTAGGTGGCTGATCACCAACTGAGAGCACAGAGGGGACATGTGATTGCTGCCAGGGGAAACAGAGAGGTGGTCAGGCGAAAAATACAGATATATATGTGTGTGTATATACACACACACACACATACACACACATATATATATATAAAATCATATACTGTATGTAACACAGTATATAAACAAATCAATCATAAACTCATAAAATATGTACTCATTTTATCATTTTCCCTACAGTAGGCACTAGGTAAAACACTTAAAGAATAAGTGTTCATTGGAAATATATCCCGTAATCATAGTATATTTAAACAAGATTTATAGATCAAAACACTCAACTCACAGTATAACAGTATCTTCCTTTGAGGTAATACAAAAAGGGTTCTTCAGGTAAAAATTGGATTGCTTTATCTAGATGTTCCTGAAAAAAAATCCAAAACAAATACCATCACTCAGATTCCAGGTAGCATTGAATGGAAGTATGCCTAGTAAGTTCAAAGGGGCTTTACACTGTTGTTTGGTTCTCCTCCTCAATCCCTATCATTAATACAAGTAAGTCTTATCAATAATTCAATTATCAGGAATGACTGCTCACAAGTAGAACCAGATTGTGACTATGATTTAATTAAACTATGGATAATTTAAAGGCAAATGTCACATAAAAATAGAAAACATCCGAGTGACATTTTTGTCTTCCCATGCCTTGCCTAGCTAATACTTACTATTAGGAAGCATGTTTGCAAATATCAAGTGATGGGGATATAACGGGGGAAAGAATAGCAGAGCTAGGTGGTGGAGGAATCTACTCCCCTGACATTATTATAATTGTTACAGGGAGCTGGAAGGCAAACTCTGACCATTTATATTGAGCTATCAAAGCTAGAGGTACATTATAAATGATGTACATATACATTATTTATTTTATTCACTTATCATGTTAAGTTTAAGTCTTAGATTGGATTCTATTCCTCCCACCAAATCAATACGCAAGAAGTGTTGACTAATTAGTTCCAGTCATGTTGATGATGTTGGTGAGTTCATGACCAAAAGACTAATCCTCAGTCTTAGAAAAAGTAATACTCATCTGCTATGTGACTTCTTTCAAGATCCAGAATAATAATAATCCTCAATCTCCCATATAGTTTCATTCTTTTTCACACAGTATGATGAAAAAACTGTCGCTTCATTTAAATAAAAAAGATAAATTCCTTAAGATTAATTCATTGAATAATTTGATTTATATCTTTTAAGGGAACATATAGCTACATTAAAATATTTTTAATATCAAGAAATACCTTGAAGCGATGTCCATAGTTGATTTTGTTTTGTAAGCCCTCAAACTCAGATACATAGCCACACAAAACCGCATACCTGAAAAGGGTAAAAACAGTGAATAGCGTGTGAACTTTTAATCAAATACCACCAAATGTAACATTTAAAAAATATCTCTAAAGCATTCATTAATATTTGAGAGAAGTAGTCATATAGATGCAAGGGCCCTAAAAATAAAAAACACCTGACATGAACATGAGGCCAGTTTCCTCACCTATAACTGGGGAGACTAACACCATCTATCTCATATGTATGTCGTGAGGGCAAAACACCCAAAACACATAAGTGTTTAGACTACTACCCGGCACATAGTGAGTTCCAAGAAATATGAACTTCTGCTATCACCATCATCAACAGCAAAGTCACAAAGAGGCTCTCTGAAAAGGTCTAGTCACACAAGTAATAAATTGAAAAATATATTGTATCATGATATCCCTGTTCCTCCTTAATAAAAAGAAAAAGAAAAATTTCACAGCCTCCCTTAACGTCATCTGAAAACAAAAATAAATATCATGACTAAAACAATGTCAAAGGTAATTTCAGAATACACTTTTCCGAAAAATTCCCCATGACCTTCAATCTTTCCTTGGAAACACTGCATATTAGAATAGCGCATCCCATTAATTGTTTACTTCCCCCCCCCACGGGGAATACAAAAGTTACATCAATAATTATCTGACATAGGGCGCCTGGGTGGCTCAGTTGGTTAAGCGACTGCCTTCGGCTCAGGTCATGATCCTGGAGTCCCTGGATCGAGTCCCGCATCGGGCTCCCTGCTCGGCGGGGAGTCTGCTTCGTCCTCTGACCCTATCCCCTCTCATGTGCTCTCTGTCTCTCTCATTCTCTCTGTCTCAAATAAATAAATAAAATCTTTAAAAAAAAAATAATTATCTGACATAAATTGGGTGCAATATTTGTTCAGCAATTTGCTCACTCCAAAATCTGGGATATATTACTTTTTATATCTAGAATGTTTCTGTCTGTGCAAAATCTCCAGAGTATTTCAGAGTGTTTCTGTCTGAGGCAAAATATTCATTTACCTAAATATTTCAAGAGTAAGTATTAATTTTTACTTGCATTGTCATAACTGAAATGAAAGATGTAATTTTGGGTATTTATCTCAATCATTTCTGTAGATAAGCATAACTTTCAAGTACAAAAATGAAGTGAACGATTTTCTTAATTTGGAACAGTAAGACCCTTCCTGAACACAAAAGATCACATAATTCACACAACTTACGACAACCAATAAAACAGCCACTTTTCAGTTATGACTAGTTTGACCTCTGAATTTTCAGTTTCTATATAATCAACCAAATCTGCTAGAGTACAAACAAGAATGATGACTAAACCAAGCTATCAAAAGTGATCTGAGAACTTAACTAGATTAGGAGATACTACTACTCACAAATTCCATAACCAGACTACATTACACATACATCTCTGCACCCACCAGAGATCGAGCATGTAGGAAAGATGACTGGAAAAAGACTCATGAGTTTCCTTGTAAAACTGCTATTGTCACCTCCAGCCTCACCATGTTCTTTTGAAATTCTCTGGCATTTTGTTCTATCACTCCTCCCGGGGAGTTCCAGAAAGTGGAGCAAAATTCCATACAACTACTTCCCCAAATTCTCCCATTTTTGTATGGGCATTATCATTTTCTGACGCATTTGGACTTAAAACCTTAGGCCACTTTTTAAAAAAATAAGCTTTTATTTTAAAATAGCCTGAGATTGCAAAGATGTTAGAGAGAGTTCCCATATACCCATATTGGGTTTTCCCTACTGTTTACATCTTACATTACTAGAGTACATTTATCACAGGTGTACCAATACTGTCAAACAATACTGATACATAATTTTTACAATGTACCAATAGTAGTACATTATTATTAACTAAACTCCATGCTTTATTCAAATTCTTGTCTGTTTTTCCCTAAGTTAAATGTTGACACTTTTCTCTCCATCCCTCCTTCCACATTTATCCCTATTAATTCACACATGTGAAAATCTTTTGAATTACTATTGTCATTTGTCATACATCCTCTTCCTCCTAGTTCTGTGTTACTTGCAACTTTTATAAACATATCTATTATATCTTTACCCACTGACAAAATTACCGAACACTCTAGTGTCTAAGATACAGATCTGAAACCCTAGAATCACCACCAGCTTGACAATGATGTTGCCAACAGTTATTCTGTTGAATAGCTGAGGCTTGAACCCTTCTCTCTATGTGGGTAACCCAGAGGCTTGCCCACATTTTTACATCTTGTCCACAAGAATGTTATTGGTAAACTTACATGAATGCCTTGCTTAAATCCAGATATACTAGCTCAATTTCCCTACTCTACATGCTGGCAAAGAAATAAAAAACAAATCATGTCACATTTTTAGAAAAATCTGAAGGATCTATTTGAACTTTCTAATCCAGAGATTTATAGAACAACTCAAATATCTGTGCTGGAATCAAAAGAAAATAATGTATGTTCACTGATCTGGAGTGGTGGGATCCATTATCTACTGATGCTAAACATCAGCGTCAGAATGACTTCGTGCGCAGCATTAGGCACAGACACTGCTCTGTCACCAAACTCTCTTTAAGCTACTCTGAGTGAGGACAAAAGGGAAAAAAAAACCCCTAGGACTTATGAATACCATTATATGAAATATGAGTATTTCCCTTATAAATAATCAGTCTTAATGCTTTTCATAATCTTTTTTGAAGTCTGTTTCTTTCTTTTCTTTTTTTTTCTGAGCTGAGATCAAGAATCGGATGCTTAACCGACTGAGCCACCCAGGCACCCCTTGAAGTCTGTTTCTTTAAAGTCTAAAATATTGTCTATCTTCTGTCATATCCTAAGTTCAAAGTTCATCTGACCACTTTTTCTCAAAGGATCATCACTTCTTTTCTGGCGATCAGTTCCACTTATGTCTCTGTGTATCTCTGTGTTTTTGTTCTTTTATGCTGTTCATCTTTAAACATGTAATTTAAAATTTTATTTTGTGAACCATCTCAAGTGGACCGGAACTCTGAAGAATGTTAATTCACAATATGGTCTATTACCTCCACCTAGAGGTCATTCTCACCATACAGGCTTTGACAAAAATTCTGATTTTCTTTGCATTGATATTGAATATATCTTTAATAAATGACCAACATTCTTGTTTTAACAACTACTAAAATAACCCCATTAGTTTCCCTGCATACTTCTGATTCAGCACAAATGCTATTTATACTGTGGGAAAGCAGTGGAAAAATAATGTAATAGAAAAAATACTGAGTAAGAATAAAAGATCTGGTTTTTGTTTTTCTATTTATTGTGTGACTCTTGCATACTAATCAGCATATTCCCCCCATACACCCCCTAGACACACTACCTTATCTATAAAATGGAAACAGGTTGTTCTGTGACTCATGTGCTGTAAGGCATGTGGATATAATTTGTGAACAGTAGAGCACAACAAATATGTAAGACATTATTTGTAATTAAGGTCAGGCCTATTGTGCTAACAAACTGTAAATCCACAGTGACTTTACTCTCTTGGTTCTAGAAGTATTTTAGGCTGGGTACAACAAAAACAACAGAATTTGTAGCAAACATTTTAAGCTTTGGGGTCAGATAGTCAAGGTCGCAACTATTCAACCTCATTGCTATACACAAATGCACAGGTGTGGCTGGGCACCAATAAAACTACAAAAATAGGCAGTTGGCCTTGGACCGTAGTTTGTCATTTATGCTGAATGAATGAGAATATGTCTTAACATCCTGAAAAAGATTTTTTAATGATATTTTACTACAATTAATCATGGAATCAGTTAAGCTAAATTTTAACCACTGCTTCTCAAGTCAAAATTTTAATTTCTCTTTTATAATGACCCTAAACCTCTCCTATGTAACTGAATGAAAACTCTTGTATTCGCTACATACATTATAATACATTCTAAGAACTAAGATAAAATTGACATTTGAATTTGTTAAATTTTATCAACTGAATAGATTTTAACATTCTTTTTTAATTTAAAACTGATACTGAATAAGAAATCATGTGCAACACAATTGGATCATTACTCTGTGTGTGTGTGTGTGTGTATATATAAGATTTAAATTTGGAGTCAAATACCATAGTTGTAAACAAGGCAATCCATTCACAACAAAAAGTGAAAGAAGATGAACAAAAGAAAAGTAGCCAGGCTAGCATACAACAGACTGGGTAGCCTACTAGGGCAGAGTTATGTATAATTTCTTCTTACAAGATAGATATCAAGGTACTTATGAAGCCCCCAGAGAAGACACAACATTGTTCCTCTATGAAAATTTGAAGCTTACACAGATAAATGCCCTCAAACTAAGGATTGAAATCCACTGTACATTTTAAATGTGATTCTTCATGGATGCAGATCTATGTGTGGGAGAAGGAAGAGGACAACAGAGGAAGAGCAATGCCGTGGGAGGGGGAGGATGTGGATGAGGAGGAGGAGCTCAGAGTTAAGAGTAGGGCTTGGGGATATGATCCAGCAATTGCACTACTGGGTATTTACCCCAAAGATACAAAAGTAGGGATCCGAAGGGGTACGTGCACCCCGATGTTTATAGCAGCAGTGTCCACAATAGCCAAACTGTGGAAAGAGCCAAGATGTCCATCAACAGATGAATGGATAAAGAAGATGTGGTATATATATACAATGGGATATTATGCAGCCATCAAAAGGAATGAGATCTTGCCATTTGCAACGACGTGGATGGAACTGGAGGGTATTATGTTGAGCGAAATAAGTCAAACAGAGAAAGACATGTATCATATGACCTCACTGATATGAGGAATTCTTAATCGCAGGAAACAAACTGAGGGTTGCTGGAGTGGGGGGTGGGGTGGGAGGGAGGGGGTGACTGGGTGATAGACACTGGGGAGGGTATGTGCTCTGGTAAGCGCTGTGAATTGTGCAAGACTGTTGAATCTCAGATCTGTACCTCTGAAACAAATAATGCAATATATGTTAAGAAAAAAAAAAGAAGAAGAAGAAGGTAGCGGGAGGGGAAGAATGAAGCGGGGGAAATCGGAGGGGTAGACGAACCATGAGAGACGATGGACTCTGAAAAACAAACTGAGGGTTCTAGAGGGGAGGGGGGTGGGAGGATGGGTTAGCCTGGTGATGGGTATTGAGGGCACGTTCTGCATGGAGCACTGGGTGTTATGCACAAACAATCATGGAACACTACATCTAAAACTAATGATGTAATGTATGGGGATAATATAAGAATAAAAAAATTAAAAAAAAAAAAAGAACATGCCCCATCTAGGTGGCTCATCTCAGAAAGAGGCTGAGAGGTGTACAGCAGGGCTGTGCAAGCCATGCACATCCCGAAGGATAGATGACTGTGGTTTAAAACCATATGCACCATTCAGCATTATTGTGACAATAGCTCACTGAAACAGTTTATTTGCTAATAAACTGTTGTTCTTCCTGGATATCTGTTGAAAATTAATAATATCAGCCATCTTTGTGATGAAAATATAAAGCCTATGTTTTAATTTAAAAAAAAAAAAAAAGAGTAGGGCTTGGGGGTTCTTTCTGCATCTAAACCTGGCCAACCAGCTCCCAAACAGCTCCAGTATCAAAGGAGATGAAGAGCGTGTGGCTTATCAGTACAAATTCATTAGTTACGACTAAAAGTGGAAGAACAGAAGTACCTTAATGCATACATATGTTAATTTATTAATACTAATGTGCAAATTAGATGGGAAGGTATATTTGGCTATATAAATAATAGCCAAGACCCTTGCATACTGGGAAAATGATCTTAAAGATATGTACCAGGATGTTAACTGCAAAACTGCCTTTCTCCTAGAGTTGTGGCAGAGGTACCAGGGGCATAGAACAATACTTTATTAGGTGCTCCAGTTCCTAAAACAAGATGCTCTATTGCCAGTACATGACATGCTAAGGAAATGATTCACAGGTTCTGCCAGGCTCAGCCCTTCACCCTTCTCCAGGCTATAGAAGGGAAAGTAAAGGATTCCTGTGGATAGCATTGTTAGGGGACTGTGGGTTCTACCTCCCACCTTCTCATGGGACGGGGTTAGGAGGGAGGTTTCCGCCTCATCTTAAGCCAAGTGAGGGCAGATCAAAAGACTTGATTATTTTGGCCCGTGTCCCTTAGGGGACTCCGAACCAGAGAAGCTTTAAGATGAGCGTGTGAGTGGAGCTCCCCCTGCTGGTGGCAGAGTAAAGAAACAGGTCTGCTTTGGGAAAATGGTTTGCATTTCAGAGTTAGCTGGTGGAATGAAAATGAATTTCCTATGGGGCAAATGCGGACCTGCAGAAAGGGAGCCATTTTGAGAGAGACTTTTTTCTAAAAGTGCTCCAGAAGAATAAAAATAATCCTGAAGAGAAGTAGATTTTTGGAAGCCTAGGTCTGAGAGAAGGGTCACAAATTAATTTATTATTGTTATCTTCCTAGCACCTGAAGTACCAGTATTGCCGTAAGGAACTAAAAGATGTAAAAATGCAACCACAGGGGCGCCTGGGTGGCTCGGCTGGTTGTGTCTGCTTTTGGCTCAGGTTGTGATGATCCCCGCACTGGGCTTCCTGCTCAGTGGGGAGTCTGCTTCTCCCTCTGCCCCTCACCCGGCTCATGCTCTTTTTCTCTCTTAAATAAATAAATAAAATCTTTAAAAAAAATGCAACCACAGAGTGTTAATTTAAAACAATATATTTCTTCTTATTTGTGTTTTATAATTTTAAACATACAAAGGATCCAAAACAAAACATATTCAAGAATAATTTTGTTTCCCCAAGGATATTCACCTACCCCACAAATTAAATTCCCTTTGAGCTTTCTTATATTATATTTCTTATATTAAAAGTGGCTTCTCTTTGACCTGTAGAATTTGTACACATGGACTCACTAAGGTATAAGAAATGAGTGACATGCTTTTATTCTTTGAAGCATTCTTCCAACATTTCATTTAGGAACATGGTATCACTTCAGTAGTTGTTTCCAAACAAAACGTTAAATTATATTTAATTAGAATTTATCATGTTCAAAGGCGCTGCACTTGGTAGATTCACTTATGAAATTTTCAGTGAATGTATTTAAAATGTACATACTACAAAATACATAAGAATAAGAACAGTTACTGTGCTATCTACTAAATAGATTTTTCAGTGAATGTGACAGGTAAAATGAGTCAATAATACCTTAAAAATCAATTGTAACTTATATAGAGGTATATGAAAATTTTAAAAGACTGCGTAAGTTCTATGTACTTACCACAGATGACAATGTCCATTCGTGGGTGCTGTAGTGATCGCTCTTTCCCCTAACGTCTTTCCTGAAAGACAAATATTCTTACATTTAGTACCTTCATGCGAGTTGGTGGGAGGTGAATTACTGAATTAAGTCAGTGGTTCCCAAAATATGGTCCCCAAAGCAGAAGCATCACCTGGGAACTTGTTAGAAAAGCAAATATGGGGCTACAAGGGAGACCCATTTCCGAACAAAGTCTGGGCTCAACAATCTGTTTTAACTAGCCTCTAGAGATTCTGTTGTATGCTCAAGTTTTAAGCTCACTGGATTAAGTGATGTAACCAAGTGCAGGAAAAGTCATTCAATCATTATTTGAAAGCATTAATAAAGACTGTTCTGTAATTAACCAACATTTACTGCATGCCTTCTAAGTGCCACATCATAACCTCTAGGAATAAAAAGTCAAATTAAGACACAGTTTTTGACTTCCAAGGGTTCACATTTCAGTAGAAAGCAGGTATAGAAGCAAACAAAATGCATGCAAAAACTAAAAGCGAGATGAAGAAAGAGAGAGCAAGGCAGAGAACAGAGTAACTAAGTCCATCTAAAGAGAAGGCTTCCCAGAGAAGTGCCTACCTAATCATGCACAACAATGAACAGGCTCTGTACATAAATAATCGTCCCAAATCATTTCCCTTAGTTTTAGGATAACTTTTCATAAGGTCATAATTACTTTGGATAGGTTTGTCTATTGGCCTGAAAAGTCAAAATGCTTGCAACAAAACTGAGCAACATTCTGAAAATCTTTTTCAAAAATGGGCTGCTTTGTCTTATACCATCTCCTTTTACTCTGCCCCACATTTTTGTTGTTGTTGCCTTGAAGAGAATATCCAGTGATCTGCAAAATGCTCTTCTAAATAAGGGGATGAGATAATCTTTATAAATAAGGATCTTTTATTCTAAAATTATTCTATTTGTGAATTTGTTACAGCAGAACACTCTGTATTTTATAGCTCTATCCATTAAGAGGACCATCCTGTGTAGAAATCTACCTAAACTGGAAAAAATTAAAAAGTGAAGTGTTTTATGGCACTAAATTCATATCTTTCAATATTTACCCTGAATGTAAATGGGCTAAATGCCCCCCAAAAAGACACAGGGTATCAGATTGGAAAAAAAAATAAGACCCATTGATAGCTGTCTGCAAGAGACTCATTCTACACCCAAAGACACCTCCAGATTGAAAGTGAGGGGGTGGAAAACAATTTACCATGCTAATGGACATCAAAAGAAAGCTGGGGTGGCAATCCTTATATCAGACAAATTAGATTTTAAACCAAAGACTACAATAAGAGATGAGGAAGGACACTACATCATACTTAAAGTAGATCTAACAATTGTAAATATCTATGCCCCTAACATGGGAGCAGCCAATTATATAAGCCAATTAATAACAAAATCAAAGAAACACACCAACAACAATACAATAATAGTAGGGGACTTTAACAACCCCTCACTGAAATGGACAGATCATCTAAGCAAAAGACCAACAAGGAAATAAAGGCTTTAAATGACACACTGGACCAAATGGACTTCACAGGTATATTCAGAATATTCCATCCCAAAGCAACAGAATACACATTCTTCTCTAGTGCCCATGGAACATTCTCCAGAATAGATCACATCCTAGGTCATAAATCAGGTCTCAACCAGTATCAAAAGATTGGGATCATTCCCTGCATATTTTCGGACCAAAATGCTTTGAAACTAGAACTCAATCACAAGAGGAAAGTCGGAAAGAACTCAAATACATGGAGGCTAAAGAGCATCCTACTAAAGAATGAATGGGTCAACCAAGAAATTCAAGAAGAATTGAAAAAAATCATGGACACAAATGAAAATGAAAACACAACTGTTGCAAAATCTTTGCAGCAAAGGCAGTCCTAAGAGGAAAGTATATAGCAATACAAGCCTTTCTCAAGAAACAAGAAAGGTCTCAAATACACAACCTAACCCTACACCTAAAGGAGCTGGAGAAAGAACAGCAAATAAAGCCTAAACCCAGCAGGAGAAGAGAAATAATAAAGATCCGAGCAGAAATCAATGAAATAGAAACCAAAAGAACAGTAGAACAGATCAACAAAACTAGGAGCTGGTTCTTTGAAAGAATTAATTAGATTGATAAACCCCTGGCCAGACTTATCAAAAAGAAAAGAGAAACGACCCAAATAAATAAAATCATGAATGAAAGAGGAGAGATCACAACCGACACCAAAGAAATACAAACAATTATAAGAACATATTATGAGCAACTATATGCCAGCCAATTAGATAATCTGGAAGAAATGGATGCATTCCTAGAGATGTATAAACTACCAAAACTGAACCAGGAAGAAATAGAAAACCTGAACAGACCCATAACCACTAAGGAAATTGAAGCAGTAATCAAACATCTCCCAACAAACAAGAGCCCAGGGCCAGATGCCTTCCCAGGGAAATTCTACCAAATACCATTTAAAGAAGAATTAATACCTATTCTTCTGAAACTGTTCCAAAAAATGGAAATGGAAGGAAAACTTCCAAACTCATTTTATGAGGCCAGCATTACCTTGATCCCAAAACCAGACAAAGACCCCATCAAAAAGGAGAATTACAGACCAATATCCCTGATGAACATGGATGTGAAAATTCTCACCAAAATACTAGCCAATAGGATCCAACAGTACATTAAAAGGATTATTCACCATGACCAAGTGGGATTTATCCCTGGGCTGCAAGGTTGGTTCAACATCCGCAAATCAATCAATGTGACACATTAATAAAAGAAAGAACAAGAACCATATGATCCTCTTAGTAGATGCAGAAAAGGCATTTGACAAAGTACAGCATTCTTTCTTGATTAAAACTCTTCACAGTGTAGGGATAGAGGGTACATACCTCAATATCATAAAAGCCATCTATGAAAAACCCACAGCAAATATCATTCTCAATGGGGGAAAAACAGAGCTTTTCTCCTAAGGTCAGGAACACGGCAGGGATGTCCACTATCACCACTGCTATTCAACATAGTATTAGAAGTCCTAGCCACAGCAATCGGACAACAAAAAGAAATAAAAGGCATCCGAATTGGCAGAGAAGTCAAACTCTCACTCTTTGCTGACGATATGATACTTTATGTGGAAAACCCAAAAGGCTCCACCCCAAAACTGCTGGAACTCATACAGGAATTCAGTAAAGTGGCAGGATATAAAATCAATGCACAGAAATCAGTTGCATTTCTATACACCAACAACAAGACAGAAGAAAGAGAAATTAAAGAGTCGATCCCATTTACAATTGCACCCAAAACCATAAGATACCTAGGAATAAATCTAACCAAAGAGGCAAAGAATCTGTACTCAGAAAACTATAGAATACTCATGAAAGAAATTGAGGGAGACACAAAGAAATGGAAAAACGTTCTATGCTCATGGAACTGGAAGAACAAATATTGTGAAGATGTCAATGCTACCTAGAGCAATCTACACATTTAATGCAATCCTTATCAAAATACCATCCACTTTTTTCAAAGAAATGGAACAAATAATCCTAAAATTTGTATGGAACCAGAAACGACCCCAAATAGCCAGAAGAATGTTGAAAAAGAAAAGCAAAGCTGGTGGCATCACAATTCCGGACTTCAAGCTCTATTACAAAGCTGTAATCATCAAAACAGTACGGTATTGGCACAAAAACAGACACATAGATCAACGGAACAGAACAGAGAGCCCAGAAATGGACCCTCAACTCTATGGTCAACTAATCTTCGACAAAGCAGGAAAGCATGTCCAATGGAAAAAAGACAGTCTCTTCAACAAATGGTGTTGTGAAAATTGGACAGCCACATGCAGAAGAATGAAACTGGGCCATTTCCTTACACCACACACAAAAGTAGACTCAAAATGGATGAAAGACCTAAATGTGAGACAGGAATCCATCAAAATCCTAGAGGAGAACACAGGCAGCAACCTCTTTGACCTCAGCCGCAGCAACTTCTTCCTAGAAACATCGCCAAAGGCAAGGGAAGCAAGGGCAAAAATGAACTATTGGGACTTCATCAAGATAAAAAGCTTTTGCACAGCAAAGGAAACAGTCAACAAAACCAAAAGACAACTGCCAGAATGGGAGAAGATATTTGCAAATGACATATCAGATAAAGGGCTAGTATCCAAAATCTATAAAGAACTTATCAAACTCAACCCCCACAGAACAAATAACACAATCAAGAAATGGGCAGAAGACATGAACAGACATTTTTCCAAAGAAGACATCCAAATGGCCAACAGACACATGAAAAAGTGCTCAACATTGCTCGGCATCAGGGAAATCCAAATCAAAACCTCAATGAGATACCACCTCACACCAGTCAGAATGGCTAAAATTAACAAGTCAGGAAATGACAGTGTTGGCGAGGATGTGGAGAGAAGGGGGAACCCTCCTACACTGTTGGTGGGAATGCAAGCTGGTGCAGCCACTCTGGAAAACAATATGGAGGTTCCTCAAAAAGTTGAAAATAGAGCTACCCTACAACTCAGCAATTGCACTACTGGGTATTTATCCCAAAGATACAAATGTAGTGATCCGAAGGTGCACCCCAATGTTTATAGCAGCAATGTCCACAATAGCCAAACTATGGAAAGAGCCAAGATGTCCATCAACAGAGGAATGGATAAAGAAGATGTGGTATATATATACAATGGAATATTATGCAGCCATCAAAAAACCCCGAAATCTTTCCATTTGCAATGATGTGGATGGAACTAGAAGGTATTATGCTAAGCGAAACAAGTCAATCAGAGAAAGACATGTATCATATGATTTCACTGATATGAGGAGTTCTTAATCTCAGGAAACAAACTGAGGGTTGCTGGAGTGATGGGGGGTGGGAGGGATGGGGTGGCTGGGTGATGGACATTGGGGAGGGTATGTGCTATGGTGAGCGCTGTGAATTGTGTAAGACTGATGAATCACAGACCTGTACCTCTGAAACAAATAATACATTATATGTTAAAAAAAAAAAAAGATAGTAGGAAGGGAAAAATGAAGGGGGGGAATCGGAGGAGGAGAAAACCATGAGAGACGATGGACTCTGAGAAACAAACTGAGGGTTCTAGAGGGGAGGGGGGTGGGGGGATGGGTTAGCCTGGTGATGGGTATTAAAGAGGGCACGTACTGAATGGAACACTGGGTGTCATATGCAAACAATGAATCATGGAACACTACATCAAAAACTAATGATGTACTGTGTGGTGATTAACATAACATAATAACATAAAATTTAAAAATAAATAAATAAATTAGCTCATAGAGCCTATTAATAAGATAACAAAAAAAGTGAAGTGTTTTAATACTAACTGACATTATATCGTACACATATATTAAAAGAGTAATCTTTAAATAAATGATTGAAAAACATAATTTTAAACATACATTTAAATATAAGAAACAAAATCAATATTTTAGCTACTTGGCCAAATGAACAAAAATAGCTTTGGGTGCACTCTCTCGAGCCTAAAACAGAGAGTCCATTACCCTGAGACTATAAAAGGAAGCTGGGGAGCATGCAGCCTCACCCATGCACCAGAAGTCTGAAAGGAAAGCTGTTTCCTTTACAACACTGTACTTTGTGGTCTATTTGAGGCACTTGTATTGATCATTTAATTCTGGAAAGTATAATAATGTTCCTTTAGATATAGGATTCATATTTTATTTGGAATACAAATTAAGATCAGAGTACTTCGAAAGATGTGCTGCATAATGCTCCACCCCAGCATGAGTACCCTGAAAGAATTCTGCACTCCTCAGCGATCACATCTTCCTCCCCTGGCATAACAATTTTATTTTTTACTTTTATTTTTTTTTAAAGATTTTATTTATTTAAATGACAGAGAGAAAGCACAAGTAGGCAGAGTGGCAGGCAGAGGGAGAGGGAGAAGCAGGCTCCCCGCTGAGCAGGGAGCCCGATGCAGGACTCGATTCCAGGACCCTGAGATCATGACCTGAGCCAAAGGCAGATGCTTAACTGACTGAGCCACCCAGGTGCCACCCCCCCACTCTTTTTTTTTTTTTTAAAGAATTTTAAGTATGCTATTATGGGGAATAATATTTCGCACTTCCTCCTCCCTCATGCTGAGGTCCAGTGTCCTCCAACACTGGGCTCAGCTCGAACCTATTTTTGTCATCACCTTTCCCAAGCACTTACTACCGGAACCCTGAGGTATGATGGGCTGTCTCTATGTTGATCTTTCTAGCAAGTTCCTTGGTGTAGAATCGTCTTAATCACCTTCACCTCCCTCCTCTCTCCCTTCTCTCCTTCCCTCCACCCCTCATTTTAACATTGTTCCTGGACACGGTAATTTCAAATAAATATTTCTTAAATGGAGAGGAAAAATAATTCTTTTTTAATATATTTCAATATATGAATGAATGCTTCTGAGGCTTTCACTCCTTTTTCTTGACATCTTAAACGTTTCTCTCTTTTTAAAATAGATCCTATTCCAATCTACGCTCCATTTTTGTCCGCCAATTTCCTCCAGCCTATTTCTTTTTCCATTTTTACCACCTCATATATTAACTCAATTACAATTCTACTCCATTTAAAAATAGAGATCCCCAGTAATTTCACCTCTGTGAGACTCTTACTTCCCCAGGAAAGCCTTCTCTTCATCAGCCCCCAGCCCCTGCCTTCAAATCCTTGGTGTTATCACCCTTAACGTCCCATATTCTCCTTTCCTCACAATGGATTTCCGTCTGTTTCTTTATATGTATGGTTATTTCAATAATACTGCTTCCCCACAAAGCCATCGGCTTGTGTAGAGGCTGAGAACATGTGATTTTTTTTTTTTTTTAAAGATTTTATTTATTTATTTGACAGAGAGAGAGACAGTGAGATAGGAAACACAAGCAGGGGGAGTGGGAGAGGGAGAAGCAGGCTTCCTGCCGAGCAGGGAGCCCGATGCATGGCTCGATCCCAGGACCCTGGAATCATGACCTGAGCCGAAGGAAGACGCTTAATGACTGAGCCACCCAGGCACCCCAGAACATGTGATTTTGTTACCATTTCTACCTCCTATCACACACAGGAGGAGCCCTGATGCCCATGATGCCTATGGGAAATAAAAGTAATATGGATGAATGTTGAAACAGTTTACATAGATATCCTGTGATTTTCTCAGTAGATACAAACATAAATCAGTTTTTTCTCTTTGTGCAAAAGTCACTGGGCAAGGAAATCTACAAGTGGAAGGAATGCAATTACAAGGAGTTTGGAGATACTACCTTCTTGGAAATAAAAATGACAGTGAACAAGACTGGAATGAGGTCTGTGGTATCATTATGTTTTGCTGTTTCTTCCTTATGCTATCTTAGAGAAAGAAAGCTTGGAAAAGAGGAGGTTTGGAATAAAAGAAGAATTAAAGAAGTTTTGATGTCAGATTACTATGCTGAAGCTCAGAGAAATGGCAGCTACGGGGCTTTTTGCAAGAAAGGGTTTTGATATTCAGTGAGAGTCAAGGTGAGATATATATAAAAGATTTGACATTCCAGCTGTTATACTTTTGTTGTTACTATGGAAAATTTCAAAAATATGCAAAAAAGTATAGAGGACAGTATAATAAACCACCATATGCTGTATCCCTTAGCATAAATGAGGATTGACTCAAGGCTAATCTTGTTTTATCAAGATGAATTTTGAAAAAAAGCATTGAACCCTGAGTAGCTATTTCTCTGTGGCACCTGAAGTTCTACCTTACAGGAATCAGGGAGGGTTATTTTAATTGTGCTGAAGACAACTATCCTCTGCCTCTTTTGCTCCTCAAATATTACCTCTGAATGTTTTGTCTGTCTGTGATTTTATAAACTTTAATATCTGAAATTTGAGTTTTTCAGTTGCTTATTCTTTCTTTCTTTCTTTTTAAAGATTTTATTTATTTATTTGACAGAGAGAGAGACAGCGAGAGAGGGAACACAAGCAGGGGGGAGCGGGAGAGGGAGAAGCAGGCTTCCTGTCAAGCAGGGAGCCCAATATGGGGCTCGATCCCAGGACCCTGGGATCATGACCTGAGCCGAAGGCAGACGCTTAACCGACTGAGCCACCCAGGTGCCCCAGTTGTTTATTCTAATATGCTCAAACATTTTTAAAGAATATATACTTTAGTCCTAAAAAACCCTTTCTGTCCTTAGACTATGTCTATTTTTCAGTACTAGGATATATTAAAATGGATTAAACATATTGGTTTTAGCTAAGATACTTTAATTAAAATTCATTAATGGGTTGTTATAGATAATGCCTGTCTCTTGAGGATAGATTGTCACTTGAGGATAATCAATCTTTACAAAATACTTACCGATATTAGCATAATGTTTCTTTTCTTGTGCGTTAGTAGATAGCTCATACATGTCTCCGTAAGCACGAACTAACCGCCAAATAAACTCTATTTCATCTCTAAACTGAAAAGAAAAGATAGAACAATATATTAGATTAACTCAGTAACTTGACCAGACTATAAATGCTTTCCACTGCAACTTTTAAAAAATTAGGCAGGTGAACTGATATTTATGGATGACTGAATCTATTCATGTGCATACATTTTAAATTCAAATACTCATGGCTACAAAATGTGATTTAATATAGTGTTACATTTAGATCTTAAAACTAAGGAGTGTTACCCAGACATTAGCTCTACACCAACATATAAGAGAGAACTGATAGGTGCCAGAATCTGCGAGTTTTCCCTGGATTATAGTATCCTCTTTTTATTTTCCTTTCTAAGTTACCTACCTTCATTATAATGCCTCAGTGAGCATTAAAGATCACATATACTCAAAAGAGCAGTCACATTTTTTACCTACAAATATAATCATAATTCTTGTGTTTGGAGTTGCTAAATCCTCAGACAAAGGATTTAAGACTTAAATTGCTCACAGGAAAGAAAGATTGATTGCTCATTGGGATACTGAGAACTTTCTCCCTCCCTCCCTCCCTCCCTTCCTTCCTTCCTTATCTTCTCTTCTTTTCCTTCCTTCCTTTCTTTCCTTCTTTCTTTCTTTCTCTTTGGTGGTAGTAGTGGGAGGGATGGGCTTTCTCAATTCAGCCCAACCTTAAATGTTGAAAAATGACCATTAGTAGAAACACATTGAAACTGATGGCTGTTATTCTAATAACTCTAAGACAGTAAACTTAAAATGTAGCTTTTCCTGCCCCAACAGAAGCAACAGGTCTTATTCTTTGTTATAAAGTACATATCAAATATGGCAAATTAATAATCAAATAAAAATAGATGTGTATAATCATACCTCTGGTTCTCATTTTCATGATCTTAGAGCCTAATAAACTCTTATAATTTACTTTTTAAAAGTTTCAGTTAGATTATAGAAAAATTTGCATCAACCATTTAGCTTGTGTAAACTGTAACACAATGTTACAGTCATAACATGAATAGGACAGCAGATTAAATTAAAAATTAAAACTATACAAACATTATTGTCTCATATCTCTTACCTTTTCTTTGTGATCACAAAGTAGTTCAAAACTCTCCATTTTGCTACATTCATTCATACGTAAATTATCAGCCTTCTGAAGAAGGACATCTAAATTTAATTCCTCTATGTGTGTGTTAAATGCCTTAGGGACTGGAAAACTCTGTTCTTCTGTGTCAGTATTAGCTGTAATATACCTAAAATTCAGAAATAATAAATAATGATCAAATCTCTTGAAAGTTATATTATAATAGGCAGAGTGATTCTTTTAAAATACAAGCCAGTATGCTATGAATACAAGAACAGATAAGCGACTGATGAAATAAGAGGCCAGAAGCAGATCTGTATATATATGGAGCTGTGGTGCATGATGGAGTTGGCCTGCCAGATCACTGGGAAAGTAAGGGAATGGCCAGGAAAAAAAATGGCTATTCCTATGGAAAACAATGAAATTGAATCTCTACCATATAATATTATAAAAATATCTCTGGATGATAAAAGGAATTAAGTGTTAAAAATAATTTTCTAAACTCTAAGTAGAAACTATAGGTGAATATCTTTCAGTCTTTGGAGAAAAATTTTTCTTTTTTAAGATTCTATTTTTTTATTTGTCAGAGAGAGAGACAGAGCACAAACAGGGGGAACAGCAGGCAGAGGGAGGATCAGGCTCCCTGCGGAGCAAGAAGCCCGATGTGGGACTTGATCCCAGGACCCTGGGATCATGACCTGAGCCGAAGGCAGACGCTTAACAGGCTGAGCCACCCAGGCATCCAGGAGCAAAAAATTTTCTTAACCAAGATAGGAAAGCATTAACTATAAATGATTAATTATGAATGACTAATCAGTTTAACTATATTAAGATGAAAAACTGCTGCTAATCAAAAGACAATTTCAAAAATATAAGAACACAAATTAAAAACCAGGAATGGATGTTTTGCAACACACCCACATGGAGAACATTGATGACAAGAACACATAAATGCTTTCCTAAAATTAGGTAACAAAAGACGCGGTGAACTCAATAGAAATATGCTTGAGAGATATAAATAGGGTTTCTCAAATGAGAAAATACATATAGTCAATAAACATAAGAAAAGATGTTCAATGTTCACTAGCAATTACAGAAATACAAATAAAGACCACAGAGAGATATTATGTAAAAAGTCTGACAATACCAAATGCTGGGGATGAAGTTAATCCACAGGATCTGATGTGAATCCAAACTGGTGAACCCAGTTGGGAAAGCACTTTGGAGTTATCTTTTAATAGTGAACTTCCACATGCCCTAGGACCCAGTAACCTGGTCTCTTGCTTGCATATGTGCAAAAAAAGATATGTATAATAGAGACAGCAGTACTTTCAAATAGCAAATACCAGGAAACAACCTAAATTCCCACCAAAGAGTGAATGAATATTATACAACAGTCAAAATGAAAGACATACAGTGATGTGCAAAATATGAAGGAATCTTAACAAACTTATTATTAAGTGGAAAAATAAGCTCTTAAAACTATATACAACACAATCCCCTTTCCATAAAAACAATCAAAATTAAATGTGCATCTTAAGGAATATACACACACCTGCAATAAAATGATATTATTAAAAAAGGAAGGAATGAACAATATAGATTATACACTCAGGGTAACCGTTACCTTCAGATGAGGGAAGGCACGGGAGCCAAATGGTTTGATGAGGATTCTTGTCTAGGTCCTATCCTTTGTTTTAGGAGGTAGTTTCATGGATGCTTTTACATTATTCATAATAACTAGCTAAATGAATAAAAGTGGCACATGCATGGACCAGTCCTTAGAGTTTGTAAGAGCTAAAAGTAGTTTTTTTTTTTTTTTTAAAGATTTTATTTATTTATTTGAGAGCGAGAATGAGAGAGAGAGAGAGAGCATGAGAGGGGGAGGGTCAGAGGGAGAAGCAGACTCCCTGCGAAGCAGGGAGCCCGATGTGGGACTCGATCCTGGGACTCCAGGATCATGACCTGAGCTGAAGGCAGTCGCTTAACCAACTGAGCCACCCAGGCGCCCCCTAAAAGTAGTTTTTAATCCAATTCTACATACCTGAGATATAATAAGAAAATGATAAACAAAAGGAAGTAACTAGTTTAATATCAGACATAATATTCTTTAGAGCAAAAAGCATTAAACTTAAAGAGGGACACCAACACTAAATGGTTCAATTTATGATAAACAAAGAGCAGTTTTAGACTTCTATGCATCTAAAAACACAAGTCTCAGATACACAGAAAACAAAAATTAACATATACAAAGAGAAATTGAATCTACTATCAGAATGGGAGATTTTTAACACATTCTAAGTAACTGATAAAGTGTAAGAAAAAGTAAGGATACAATTTAAATGCCAAAATTAACAAGCTCAAATCCAACTAACATATATAGAGCTAGACATTGAGCCCCTGGAAAACAATGTCGTATCTATGACATATCTATGAAAACAGCCACATACACAAGGCCACGAAGCAAGCCACAAATGGTAGCAATCTGTGGTGTAGAACATATTCTCTGTTCACAATGCAACTAAGTCAGAAATCACCACTAAAAAGTAGGTGAGAAAACCTTCAAAGTTAAAAATAATTGAAACATTTCCATCTACATGCCCACTAGAATGGCTAAAATGAAAAGACAAAAAATACCAAAAGTTGGTGAGGATGTGGAGCCAATGGAGCTCTTATATATATATAGCTGATGGGAGCATAAATTAGAACAACCACTTTGGAAATATGTTTGGCAATATATCCTAAGCTGGCATACACATACTCTATGGATCTAGTCATTTCACTCCTAGGTATATACACAAAAGAAATGTGTACAGATATTTATCCAATCATAATAGTCTATAATTGGAAAAGTACCAAATGCCTATTAGGAATAGGAAGTTTCCACATCAAAAACTAATGATGTGTTGTATGGTGACTAACATAACATAATAAAATTAAAAAAAAAAAGGAATAGGAAGCTTACATATTGTGGTATATTAACACAGTGCAAGAGTAGTTAGTAGTGAGGATAAATGGCCTTCAACCACACACAACAAAATGGATGAATATCACAAGCTAATATCAACTGAGAGAAGCTAGACACAAAGGAGTATGTAGTGTATTATTTCATTTAGATAAAGGAGAAACATAATTTTAACTCATGTATGCATTTGGAAATCAAGATGGGTTATCCTCTTGGTGCCAGGGAGTGACTGGATAACAGCATGTTGGGAATATCTGAGGTACTAATAATATTCTGTCTCTAAATCTGGGTGCTGACTTTACCACTGTATTCAGTTTGAAAATCCATCTGTGTACTTGTTATTTGTATGCTTTTCCACATGTACTCTGTATGTCATAAAGTTTAAAAAGAATTTTAAAAAGATATATCTCATACATAAGAGAATGTAAGAAAGAAAAGCAGAAGTCATTATTAACAGCATCAGGAATGAAACAAAGAACCATTGTTACTAAAGATAGAGCATAGATTTAAATAACAGACTATGATGAACAATTTTATGCTAATAAATTTAAACTTTGAAAGACAACCACCTAGAAAAATATAATTGGCTAAAACTGCTCAAGGAAAAGCCAATCAATTAGTCCAGAAAATGAAATAAAAAGTATCCAGATTGGAAAGAAGTAAAATGATCTCTAATCACATTTGACATCATCTTGTTCATATAAAATCCTAATAAATCCATAAAAAGCTATTAGAACTAATAAACAAGTTCAACAAGATTGCAAAATACAAGATCAACTTATAAAAGTAAATTGTATTTCTATACATCTATTAATGAACAATCCAAAAATGAAATGAAGAAAACAATTTCACTTACAATACTATTAAAAAAAAGAAAATTCTGGGGCACCTGGCTGGCTTAGTCATTTGGGTGTCAGACTCATGATTTTGGCTCAGGTCATGATCTCATGGGTGGTGAGATCAAGCCCCAGGTCAGGTTCTGCGCTCAACAGGGAGTCTACTTGAGATTCTCTCCCTCTGCCCCTCTCCCACTCATGTGCATGCCCTTTCTCTCGCTCTCCCTTTCTCCCTTTCTCTAATAAATAAATACTCTTTTTATTTATTTATTTTTTTAAATTTTTTTTAAAGATTTTATTTATTTATTTGAGAGAGAGAGAGTGAGAGAGAACATGAGAGGGGAGGGGGTTAGAGGGAGAAGCAGACTCCCCACTGAGCGGGGAGCCTGATGCGGGACTCGATCCTGGGACTCCAGGATCACGACCTGAGCTGAAGGCAGTTGCTTAACCAACTGAGCCACCCAGGCGCCCAATAAATACTCTTTTTAAAAAAGAATAAAATTCGGGACGCCTGGGTGGCTCAGTCGTTAAGCATCTGCCTTCGGCTCAGGTCATGATCCCAGGGTCCTGGGATCGAGCCCCACATCAGGCTCCCTGCTCTGCGGAAAGCCTGCTTCTCCCACTTCCCCTACTTGTGTTCCCTCTCTCGCTGTGTCTCTCTCTGTCAAATAAATAAATAATATCTTTAAAAAAAAAAGAATAAAATTCTTAGGATTGAATTTAACAAAATATGTGCAAGACTTATATACTGTAAACTATCAAACATTGCTGAAATTAAAGAATAGGATCTAAGTACATGAAGTTTCATGCGCATGAATCAGAAGATTTAGTTATTATGATGGCAGCATTCTCCCAATTTATCTACAGATTCAAAGTAATTTCTATTAAATCTCTGCTGACAACATTTTCCCCCAGAAATTGACAAGCTGATCCTAAATTTCATGTGGAAATGCAAGGGACCCAATACAGCCAAAATAATGTTGTAAAAGAGGAAAAAAGTTAGAGAATTCACACTTCCAGATTTCAAAATTTACTATAAAGCCACAGTAGTCAAGACAGTACTGGCATAAGGATGATAGACATATGGAATAGGGATTAAGGACCTATTAAGAATTTAGAGTCCAGAAATAAACCTTTATGTTTATGGTCAATTTGTTTTGACAAGAATACCAAGACAACTTAGTGGAGGATTACAATTTTATTTTCAACAAATGGTTCTGGGCCAAATAGATATCCACATGCATAAGAATGAAGGTGGGCCTTTACCTCACACCATATATAAACATTAACTCAAAATGGATCAAAACCCTAAATGTAAGAGCTAAAATTATAAAACTCTTAGAAGAAAACACAGGAGTAAACATTTGTGATCATGGACTAGGCAATGGTCTAGCACAGGTGACAAAAGAAAAAATAGATAAAATAGATTTTACAAAATTTTAAACTTTTGTGCTTAAAGGAAATTTTCTTTATCAAGAAAATGAAAAGATAATTCAAAAATGGAAGAAAATACTTACAAATCAAATATACTGACATATATCTAACAAGTATACTGACAAATATACTGATGTATATCTAACAAGTATACAGATGGATTTACAACTCAATAATAAAAAGACAAATAATTCAATTTAAAAATGGAAGAAAGGAGTTAATAGATATTTCATCAAAAGATGATGACAAATGGCCAAAGAACACATGAAGAGATGCTCAATATTAGTCATTAGTGAAATGCAAATCATAACCACAATGAATCATCACTTCACACCTTCTAGGATGGCTAAAATAAAAGAGACAATAACAACTGTTGACAAAGATGTGGAAAAACTGGAACCCTCCTACATTGCTAATGGGATAAAATGGTGCATCTAGTTTGGAAAACAATTCAGTAGTTCCTCAAAATGTTTAACATAGAGTTATCATATGACTCAGCAATTACACTTCTAAGTACACATCCAAAAGAACTGAAAAACCTATGTCCACACAAAAACCTGTATAGGAATGTACATAGAAACTTTATTCAAAATAGCCAAAAAATGAAAATGACCCAAATGCTCTTCATCTGATGAATGGGTAAACAAAATGAGTAAACAATGGAATGTTATTTGGTAATACAAAGGAATGAAGTACTGTTGGATGATACAACATGAATGGACCTTGAACACATTATGCTTAGTGAAAGGCCACATATTTTAAGATTCCACTTCATGAAATGTACAGGATAAGCAAAGCCATGGAAACAGAAAGTAAGAATAATGGTTGACAGGGCCTGGGGATGCGGAGAGATAGAGAATGAACGGATACAGGGTACATGGCCTTTTTTTGAGTGATGAAAGTGTTTGGAAATTAGATAGCGGTGATGGCTATACAACTAACTCTGTGAATAAACTAAACCCCACCAAACTGTACACTTTAAAGGGATGAATTATACAGCATATGAAGAATATATCAATAAAGACTTTATTTTTATAAGAAAAAAGAACAAAAATGTGAATATTCCTATAGCCATTAAATAAATTAAACCAGAATCTGTATATCCATTTCAAAACACACACACACACACACACACATGAGGAGAGAAAGACAGAGAGAGAGAGAGAGAGATCTAGAGACAGTCAGTTTCTCCCAGGCTTTACCAAATATCCAAAGAATTAGATTTACCCAAATTCTTCCAAGAAATTCAAATAGAGGGAATACCCCTCAGCTCATTTTTTGAAGCTGGTAAAACTGACACCAAAATCAAATAAGGATAGTATCAGAAATGAACAATATAGACCAATTTCACACGTAAATATAGATGTAAAAATTCAACGAAAGATATCACAGACATCAAAAATATAAAAAAACTGTAACAAACATGAAAGAATGCATCATAACTAAACTGGATTTCTCCTAGGAATTACAAGCACAGTTTAACATTAGAACATTTCTTTAGCACAACAGATAGAATGAGAACAATACATGATCATTTCAGTGATTACAGATTTTTTCTCAATAAATTCAGCTCCATTTTAGGACAAAGAAATAGCAAACCCATGAACAAGGAGTAGAAGGGGACTTCTGAACACAAGGTTATATGACAAAACTATAATACATTTCACACTTAATGATGAAAAATTAGAAGCATTCTCCTTAAAATAAGAAATAGAAAGGGATGTTTAATATTATTGCTTCTATTCAACAATGTACTACAGGTTAGCACAATATTAAAAGAAAACAAAAATTATAAGAATTGGGAAAGAAGAAATAGAACTATTTTTATTTGAAGTTTATGCAATAGAATAAAAATCCTATCAAAATTTACAGATAAGTAAATAAAGCTAATCAATACTTATGATCAGTTTTTGAAAATCAATCATGTCCTTATATCTATAAAACAAGTTAGAGAATGTAATTTCTTTTTCTTTTTTTAAAGGTTTTATTTATTTATTTGTCAGAGAGAGCGAGCGAGCACACAAGGATCAGCAGTAGAGGGAGAAGCAGGCTCCCTGCCAAGCAGGGAGCCCGACCCGTGGCTCGATCCAAGGACCCTGGGATCATGACCTGAGCCGAAGGCAGCTGTTTAACTGACTGAGCCACCCAGGAAACCCTAGAGAATGTAATTTCATAAAATGTAACATTTACAGGAAAAATACACAGTACCTAGGGAAAAAATTCCACAGTTTTTTTTTATGTTTTTATAGAAAATTTAAAAATATTATTTGAGGACATTAAAGAATATCTAAATAGATGGACAAAGATACTATATCCATGGATAGAAAAACTTAACATTAAACCAATTTCACATGGCCCCAAATTTAACTACACTTTAATGCAGTTCCAGCCAAAACCACAATGGTTTTTCCTATGGAACTTATCTGACTCTAAAATTAATATGGAAGAGCAAGTGCAAGAAGAGCAAAGACACTTCTAAATAATAGCTATCAGGACTATAGCATAAAGGATAAAGCTATAAGAAGTCAGAGTGGTACTGAGATTAACAATAGACAAACTGGCCAATAAAACAAGAGAGAACATTAAGCTAGTCTCTTCCCCACATTTAGAAACACTCAAGTGTGGGGAAACTGTTTTCCTACTTTGGACAGGAATCTTCTACGTATAACTGGACATTTATCAAAAGTGATAAGAAAGTTTTAAAAGCAAATTTTATAAATAGGGCATATCTAAATAGGCATGGGAAAATCAAACATATGTATTAATTTTGGGTTAAAGCTGAGATTTGTACAGGGGCAAAAAAAAAAAGGCAATTCATAGATTATCTGATGTCAAACAGAATTTTCCAACACTCTTTTAGCAGGTCTGGAGAGATTCATCTTTCTAAAATGTCAAATTTACTTACAAACATTTGCAACTTCATGTACTTTTCTGGCCCTATTTTCTGCTCCCAATTTGAATAAGAACTATGCCATTTCCCCTATCCCTTCATTTCTTCTGCATAATCAATTACTTGCTTCAATAGCAACAATAGCATCTCTGAAGGTATCATTGCACTATTTAAAGAGAAAATGACATTATTTTCTACGAAAATAAAGTAGTGTATTTACAAAAGTCAATCCATAGTGAGTTCCATCAGAATAGGCAAAAACATGCCTGGTTACAGTACACTGCCATCTCGCCATATCAGGCACCCTGATTCAGTTCCTTTTGCTCAGCCTTATCCAATACCTCACTTCCCCCAACTTTTTTTTTTTTCTTTTCAAAATATACGTGCCAAGAGAGACTGATGTCAGCAAGATGGTGGAGAGGAAGCTATAGGCCCTCATTCCTACATGGAAACACTAGATGGACAATAGACAGAATGAAACAGCTTCATGGGAGATTTAGAAGCTAGTCAAGGATTTGTAGCAACCAAGTGAATGCCAAATCAAGAAAAAAACATACTCAAAATGGTAGGAAACTTCATGCTGTTTTTGTTCACCCTTGCCTCACCCCTCCCTGGCATCATATAGTATTGATGAGAAGTTTGCAATTCCCAGCTCCTCCCTTGGGACAGAAGGGAAAGAGTGGATCTTATTTGCAATGTTCTGGCATGTCTAATGGCTTCCTGAGAGACTGCTTTCTGTTTTGCTTGCCTCAGAGCTCAGACAGAAATGAAGGTATCGTTTGGACATCAGGTTGAAGGTCACTGAAAGCAGTGGCAGGCACTGTGGCATGTGAGAATTAGAGGGGGACTGCAAACTCCTGGGTGCCTTCATGCAAGAGATTATGGGGAGAGGAATACAATGAGACATCTAAGAACAGTGGTAAGATCACTGAAATTAAGATATTTAAAAGCAGTCAGCTATATGGGATAATTAGGGGAAAACACACACACACGGGCCCAGGGAAAACTAGTGCCTAGAAAAGACCTGAGAAATCCTTAAGCCCTCACACTGGGCTAATTAGTGCGGGTCTTCCGCTGCATGGAGCCAATCTACAAAGGGAGGATATATGGCTGTTTTTTCAAATGTGTAATTTTCTTTTCTTTTTTTAAGTAGGCTAATGCCCAGCATGGAGCTCAATGTAGGGCTTGACCTCATGACCCCAAAATCAAGACCTGAGCTGAGATCAAGAGTCAGACACTTAACCGACTGAGCCACCCAGCCACCCCAAAATGTGCAACAAAAGATCACAAACAATACAAAGAAACAGGGTAAAATGGACTATTTAAATAAACAAAATACATTTCCAGAACCTGACTCTAAAGAAATACAGGCTGGGGCGCCTGGGTGGCTCAGATGGTTAAGCGTCTGCCTTCGGCTCAGGTCATGATCTCAGGGTCCTGGGATCGAGTCCCGCATCGGGTTCCCTGCTCAGTGCAGAGCCTGCTTCTCCCTCTCCCCCTGCCACTCCCTCTGCTTGTGCTCTTCTATCTCTCTGTCAAATAAATAAATAAAATCTTTAAAAAAAAAAATACAGGCTGTAGACTTAAAACAAATTTTAAAACAAAAATTGTTGTAAGTGTACTCAAAGAGCTAAAGGAAAACATGGAAGAGAGAACAAAAGGAAATCAGGAAAAGAATATATGAACAAAATGAGAATACCAACAAAGAGCTAGAAACTATTTTTTAAAATCAAACAAATTTTGGAGCTGAAAAAATAAGTAACTTGGAAAATTCACTAGAGGGAATCAACAACATACTCAAACAAGCAGAATAAAGGATCAGCGAATTTGAAGACAGATTATTTTAAATTCTTGAATCTGAAAAGTTAAAAAAAAAAAAAAAAGAAATGAAGAAAAGTGAACAGAGCCTAAGAAACTTTGTGGAATAACATAAACCAGACCAATATACATATTATTAGAATACCAGAAGAAGAGAGAAAGGGATAGAGAGCTTATTTTGGGGAATAATGACCAAAAACTCCCCAAATTTGAGGAAAGATATGAATATATAAATGTTAAGAAGCTCAGTGAATTCCAACTAGGATAAATTCAAAGAAATCCACACTAAGACACATCTTCAAACTGTAGAAACTTAAAGGCAAATCTTAAAAATCTTGAAGGCAGCAAGAGAATAACTATTCATTACATATAAGTAATCTCCTGTAGGATTATCAATGGATTTCTCAGCAGAAATCTTCTGGCCTGAAGGCAGTGGGATAATATATTTGAAGTGCTGAAAGAAAAAAAACCTGTCAACCAAGAATTCTATATCCAGCAAAAACTGTCCTTCAAAAATAAGGGAGAAATTAAGACATTCCCAGATAAACAGAAGCTGAGGGGGTTCTTTACTTCTAGATCTATTCCACAAGAAATGATAGAGTCCTCAAGTTGAAATGAAAGGACATTAGCAGCAACTTGAAGCCATATGAAAAGATGAAGTTTTCTGACATAGCTAAATACATGGATAAATATAAATACCAGCATTATTGTAATTCTGGTTCATAGCTCCACTTTTTATTCTTTTACAGTATTAAAAGAGAAAAGCATAAAATAATGATAAATCTGTTTATGGCTACATAATATATAAAGATATAATTTGTGACATCAGTAACTAAATGATGGGTGGAGCTGTTAAAGGAGAAGTTTTTGCATGCAATTGAAATTATGCTGGTATCAGTTTAAAATAGATTGCTATAACTTTAGGATGTTATAGGCAATGCCCATGGTAAACACAAAGAAAATATCTACAGAATACACACCAAAGGAACTGAGAAGTAAATCAAAATATGTCATTACAAAAAATCAAGTAAATACAAAGAAGGCAGCAACAGAGGAAATGAAGGCCCCAAACCCATAAGACATACAGAAAACAAATAGTAGAATGGCAATAGTGAGTTATTCTCTATTAATAAATTTAAATTAGTAATTATTTGGGGGTGCCTGCGTGGCTCAGTCAGTTAAGCATCTGACTCTTGATTTCAGCTCAGGTCATGATCTTAGGTTGTAAGATCCAGCCCCATGTTGGGCTCCATGCTCTGTGGCGGGGGGGCGGGAGGGGGTTCTGCTAGAGATTCTTTTCCCTTGTCCCTCTCCCCAGTCATACTTTCTCTCTCTCAAATAAACAAATAAATCTTTAAAAAAACAAAATAAATTAGTAGTTATTTGGTAACTCATTTAAATTACTAATTAATTATTTAAATGTAAATGGATTAAATTTTCCAATCAAAAAAGCACAGGTTAGTAGAATAAATTTAAAAAATCAGGATCAACTCTATGCTAGCTATAAGAGACTCACTTTAGAACTGAAGACACATCTGAATTGAAAGTAAAGAGATGAAAAAGATGCTTCATCTAAATAATAACGTTGGCTATACTAGCCTCAAACAAAATGACTTTAAGTCAAAAACTTACAAGAGAAAAAAGAAGGACATTATATAATTATAAAAGATTCAATTCACCACGAGTATGTTAACGATAATAAACATATATGCACTAAACATTAGAGGTTCTAAATATTTGAAGCCAACATTGACAGAATTGAAGGGAGAAACAAACAGTAACATAATAATAGTAGGAGACTTCAATATCTCACTTTTAATAATGGATAGAACAATCAGATAGAAGATCAATAAGCAAACAGAGGACTTGAATATCATTATAGACCAATTTGACTTAACATATACAGAATACTCCACTCAACAATAGAAGAATACACATTCTTCTCAAGTGAACATGGAACATTCCCCAGCATACATTATATATTATTACATCACAAAACAAGTCTTCATGAATTTGAAAGGATTAAAATCATACAAAGCATCTTTTCTGATTGCAATGAAATGAAAGTATAAATCAATGGCAGAAGGAAAACTAGAAAATCATAAATATGTGGAAATTAAATAACACACTTAACAAATGAGTCAAAGAATAAATCACAAGGAAAATTAGAAAATACCTTGAATCAAAAGAAAGCAAAACAGAGTATACCAAAATGTACAGGATGCAGTGAAAGCAGGGGTAAAGGGAAATTTATAGTTGTAAATGCTATCTTTAAAAAGATATCAAATCAACAACCTAAATATATAGTTTAAGAAACTAGAAAAAGAAGAGCAAACTAAACCCAAAGCTAGCAAAAGAAAGGAAATAAAAAGATTAAAGCAGAAATGAAAATAGAGAATTAAAAAAAAAAGAAAGAAAATCAATGAAACCAAGAGTTGGTTCTTCAAAAAGATCAACAAAATTGACAAACCTTTAGCTAGACTAAGAAAAAAGGACAGAAAATCAAGTAACTAAAAACAGAAATGAAAGAGGAGTATCACTATCCATTTTACAGAAATAAAAAGGGTTATAAGAGTACAATGAAGGATAATATGCCAACAAATTGGATAACCAAGATGAAATGAACAAATTCCTAGAAACATACAACCTACCAAGACTGAATTAGGAAAAAATGGAAAATCTGAACAGATCTAACTAGTAAGGAGACTAAATCAGTAATCAAAAACCTCCTAACAAAAGAAAGCCGAGGACCACATAGCTTCACTGGTGAATTCCACCAAACATTTAAGGAATTAACCAGTATTCCTCAAACTCCCCAAAAAATTGAAGAGAAAGGAACATTTCCTAACTCATTCTATTAGGCCATTATTACCCTGATCCCAAAGCTGTACAAATACACTATAAGAGAAAACTAGACCAACATCTTTGATGAATATTGATACAAAAACCCTGAAAGAAATACCAGCAAACAGGATTTGAAAGCAATTATACACCATGACCAAGTGGAATGCAAGGATGGTCCAACATATGAAAATCAATGTGATACACCACATTAACAGAATTAAGGAGGGAAAAAACCCAAATGACCATCTCAATTGGTGCAGAAAAAAGCACTTGACAATATTCAACACCCTTTCATGATGAAAATGTGTAACAAACTGGGGTCCCTGCATGGCTCAGTAAGTAGATTGAGCATCTGACTCTTGGTCTCAGTATGGGTCTTGATCTCAGGGTTGTGCGTTCAAGCTCCATGTTGGGCTCCATGCTGGGCTCCATGCTGGGTATGGAGCCTACTTAAAAAAAGTGTAAAAAACTAGCAATAGAAGGAAACTACCTCAACATAATATAGGCCATATATGAGAAGCCCATAGCTAACATCATACTCAATGATGAAAGACTGAAAGCTTTTCCTCTCACATCAGGGATGAGACACGAGTGTCTGCTTTTGCCACTATTATTCAGTACAGTACTAGGAGTCCTAGCCAGAGCAATTAGGCAAGAAAAAGAAATAAAAGACACCTAAATCAGAAAGGAAGAAATAAAATTATCTCTTAGCAGATGACATGATCTTAAATGTAGAAAATCCTAAAGATTTTACACACACACACATACACACACACACTGTAAGAATTAATAAATTCAGCAAAGTTTCAGAATATAAATCAACTTGCAAAAATCAGACGTGTTTCTATACATTAACAAGAAGCAATTTAAAAAGCAAATAAAAAATGACTATAATAGCATCAAAAAGAATAAAATACTTAGGAGTAAACTTAACAAAGGAGATGAAAGATTTGTATACTTAAAACTATAAAACATTGCTGAAAAAAATTAAAGAAGACACAATCGGAAACTCCATGCCATAGATATGGAGACTAATACTGTTAAGGTGTCAATACTACCCAAAGCAATTGATAGAGTCAGTACAATCCCTCTTAAAATCCCAACAATGTTTTTTGTAAAGATAGAAAAATCCATCTTAAAATTCATGTGAAATCTCAAGGGACCCTGAATAGACAAAACAACCTTGAAAAAAGAAAAAAGTTGGAGGTCTCACACTTCCTGATTTTAAAACTTATTACAAAGCTACAGTAATCAAAATAATGTGGACTAACATAAAGTCAGACATATACATCAATGGAATAGAATAGAAAGCCCAGAAATAAACTTTCACATATAGGGTCAAATGATTTTTGACAGGGGTGCCAAGACCAGTCAATAGAGAAAGGGTAGTCTCTTCAACAAATGGTGCTGGGAAAACTGGATATTCATAAGCAAAAGAATGACATTGGACTCTCTCTATGCAAAAATCAAAAATTAACTCAAAATGAATCATTTACTAAATGTAAAACCTAAAACTCTAACTCTTAGAATAAAGCATAGGGGAATAGCTTCATGACATTGTGTTTGGTAATGATTTCTTGGGTATGACAACAAAAGCACAGGCAACAGAAGCAAAATAGGTAAACTAGACACCAAAATTAGATAAATTAGATATCAAAATTAAAATGAAATTTTGTGCATCAAAGGACATAATCAATAGAGTGAAAGGCAGCCCACATGATGGGAGAAAAGATTTGTAAATCATATATCTGGTAAAGGGTTAATACCCGAGATATATAAAGAACTCCTACAACTCAACAACAAAAAGCAAACAACCCAGTTAAAAAATGGGCAAAGGACTTGAATAGACATTTTTCCAAAGAAGATATACAAAAGGCCAATAAGCACATGAAAAAATGCTCAGTGTCACTAAACATTAGGGAAATGCAAACCACAATGGGAAACCACCTTGTACCAACTGGGATGGCTACTGTCAAAAAACAGAAAAGAACAAATGTTGGCATTGATGTGGAGAAACTGGAATCCTTATGAACTCTTGGAGGAACATAAAATAGTGCAGCTGCTATGGAAAAAATAAGGCAGTACCTCAAAAAAAATTAAAAATAGAACTGCCATACGATTCAGTAATTCCATTTCTGGATATACAATCAAAAGAATCGAAAACAGGGTCTTGAAGAGATATTTGTACACCCATGTTCATAGCATTATTCACAATAGCTAAAAGGTAGAAGCAACAAAAGTGTCCATCAACAGATGAATAAATAAGTAAAATGTGGTCTATACATACAAATACTGTTCAACCTTAAAAAAGAAACTCTGACACATGCTATAACATAGATGAACCTTGAGAACGTTACGTTGAGTGAAACAGCCGTTACAAAAAGACATAATTCCACTTCTTTAAGGTGCCTAGAGGAATCAAATTCACACAGACAGAAAGTAGAAAAGTGGCTGCCAGAGGCTGGGGGGAATGGGGGGAGTGTGGAGTGATTTTAATGGGTCCAGAATTCAGTTTGGAAGAGGAAAAAAGTTCTGGAGAAAAATGGTGATAATGGTTGCAAAACAATATGAATGTACTTAATGTCACTCAACTTAAAAATGGTTAAGACAGTAAATTTTATGTGATGTATATTTTACTACAATTTAAAAAAACGAAGTAGAAAAAAAGCTTTTTAAGATACATGCTAAAACTTGGAGAAAAACACAAAAGTAAAAGTAATATCTTAGCCCAATGATACAGGTTTAGGAGGCATTTTATCATGATAAATAATTGAACATAATGCCAATTTCTTTCCTCTACAAAGACTATATTCTAACTTAAGTATTTTTAGTTGTCTATATGCATTTTTTCATTCATTAGTCATTCTGATAAATATATCTATAGACTTCAATATAGTGGGAAAAATTGAAGGATACTCAAAAATAAAGTTTTGGGAGATACTTTTTAAAATAAAATTTTTTTTAAAGATTTATTTATTTGAGAGAGAGAGAGAAATAGCATGAGAGGAGAGGGTCAGAGGGAGAAGAAGGCTCCCCACTGAGCCGGGAGCCCAATGTGGGACTCAATCCCAGGACTCCAAGGATCATGACCTGAGCCAAAGGCAGTCGCTTAACCAACTGAGCCACCCAGGTGCTCTAAAATAGAATTTTTATTTAAAAATTTTTTAAAGTGAAAATTTTGGAAAAAAATCTAAAAAATATTCACTTTGAAAAATAAAGACTAATATACGCATTTATTACCTCTGATCTCAGAGTTCTCTGAAGTCTCAGACATGCACACACAAATGTGTATTAAAATTATTTAGTTAAAATACCTGGTTTCAATATATTCTACATATTTCTATTACAATATTTTTTACTTATAATTTGATCCTTGTATTAGTAAAAGTATCATCTGTCCCCAGGCTATCTGGCATGAGAAATGAAGCTAAACAAGGCTGATACAAATGAAAATTTGTAAATTGCTAAGTATAACTCTATAGGTAACATAGGTAGGAATACTGTCTGTAATGACTAGAGTAGGATAAAAGAAGATGTTAAAACTCTCAGAGAATGTCATACATCCAGAAGACTTATATATCAATGCTTGATGGTATTTTTCAGACCACAGAAATATTATAATAATCATCCAGAAATCTGAGGCTGGTCAACCTGTCAGCAGTCAATCTGTTAAAAGCCTGAAAAAGATTAATAACCTTTGACTTCCAAATTCCAATAATGTCAATAAGCTACCTTTCAAAAAAAAACATAGCGATTAAAGTTAAATTTAGACTGCAATGTGGAGGTCTTTTTTTCTGAAAAGGCAGTGAAGCTTAGTGAGATGGGAGACTTCTAGGAGAGCTGAGCCGTGATTTCTACAGAGTGTGCCTTGTGGAAAAATTTTCTGATTTGAGCTACCCTTCTAAGAGAGTGGAAAGTCTGAGGCGACCTTATTTTAGGAATTGCTTTGGATGAAGATGTGTCTTCATCATAAGATGGAATAGCAATGTTTTCATCTTCAAAGGAATCTAAAGAAATGTCCTTTTGAGGTGGGATAAAGTGACTAGCATTTTTTTATAAAGTGAAAATCCAACATTACAGAAAACAGGGGAAGTTACTCTTTGAGAGGGATGCTGCTGAACCACAGGTGGAGAATGATCTGTATGGTGACTTTGAGAACAGGATGAAGGGCAACTTTCCTTGATTGGCCTCTTTCTTCAATATCGGTGGCAGTTTCGTTTTGTTGACAGGTATAGGAAAGAACAGCTGGAAGAGAAACTAAGGTTGCTGTGCTGTGTTGACAGGTGTTTCCGCCAACAGTGTGTGGATAGGTTGAAGGATTAGCTTTTGTTCCAAAACTCATAAAATGTGTAATGTTATATTCAGGAGAACAAGAGCTTAGATATTTTTCAGCACCAGTAATACTTGAGTTTTTACAAACCATTTCAATTTCATCTGTATTATGATGAATGCAGATGCTACGATCACTTGATTGAAGATCAAAAAAACTAGCTTTCTCATAACAGGAAATTATACTTAGTTTAGGGGCAGAGAAAAAACTTTGGAATCGAAGGCCAAAATGGTCTGATTTTAAATCACTGAAGATTCTTTGTTCTTGAGAATCAAAGTTAGCTCTACTGTGTTGATGGTCAGGGAAAATACAGCTTTTCTGAAGTTTAGCAAGTAAATAATGTCTTCTTCCAGAGAAATATGAGTGAGTAGATAAATTTGATGAAGAAGATAAATTTTTACTTTCACTACGTGAACTGACATTACATATTACAGACAGATGAGCTCTTTTAGGATCAAGAGATAGAGTTCGATGAGTGAAAGAAGAGGCTCCATGCTGCACGGGGTCTGAAGTAACTGGATCTGCAGGATAATTTGGTTGCACGTTCTGGTCCTGTTTGCTGCGGCTAGAGTGAGAAAAGTGTCAAATGAGGAAAAAAAAATAGGGAGCAGAGGTGGAGACCTGCCAAGCCTCCTGGAGAGTAATACCCACTTTATCAATATGGAAACAATAGGGAATGAGAGAATTATGGCAGCGGAATTGATGGTCACATAGATGTATCCTCCCAAAATGCCCAAGTCTGAAAGATTATCTCTACCTACACAGTACCTGCCCAATCTATTAAACCTTGGGAAGATCAGATGAAAGACTCAGGGAAACAGGCAGAAAGACAGACCAGGGGAAACATATGACAAGGCACAAGAACGAAAATATCCCCTGAAGGAAAGGAGAGGGCTTCCTCTTTTAAAAATAGTAAATCATAGTATCTGTTTGAGACTCTCGAACTACTATATTTAAAGGAGATAAGTAGAATAAATGTATGCCCTGTTGACTAATACATTTTAAAATATTAACCATGGATGAAGTAGGACCTCTCTGGAGAGAATACTTCAGATAAACATCCAGGTAGTCCTCATACTCAGTTATTGTGGGCAACTAAAGGAAGCGTTAAAGCTGGGTTCATGAACATGCCAATGTTCTTTAGCACATGAAACATATCGAACAGTGGGGGGGTTCTTCTTTTCTTTTTAAAGGCTTACCTTAAGCATTTTCCCATATTAAATTTAATCCAAAGTAAATCTCTCCCTTCCTTCCTAAGCCATCATCCTTAAGCCATAAAATGCCCTGTGTAGGTGGAACAGGTCAGAAGACTGAACACTCAAGCTGCGTGTGGAATTAACATGGCAATAACACAGAATGTGATGACAGCAGACTCTAGAATCTTATGACATCAGGTTTGGATAAAACTGTTCTGTGGCTTGCCTTTCTGAAAAGCTGCAATTCACGTGACGGGGGAATGTGTATTCTGACTTCACCTTGTTCAAGGTGTCAGCCAATAAATCAAGGGACGAGAAAACAGGATGAAGGCAGTAACATATATAATATCTGCACGATCTTTTGCTTGGGACTGTCTCTCTCACTGGCCGCCCAACACACCCCTGGCTTACTAATTCATTCTACTTTCACATGAACACTCTTCACCCCGGGTTTTTATACCCTCCAGTGATATGGAAAAGTCACCATTACAGACTTTGGTCCAAAGATATATGGAGAAGGAAAAAAAACAAACCAACAAACCGAAATAGCCAACATCATTGCCCCCCAGAATGAGATAAGCTTTATCTATGTTGGCAGTAAAGCATGCCATCTGATCATGTGGGCCAGATGCACAGATTACAGAGATCTGCTGTGTTACTGTTTCTAACTCCTTGAAACAACTTATATCCATTTAAAGACAAGGGTAATAGAGTTATCAGAAAAGAAATATTGTCATCTCCTTTTCCAAACCAACTTGAAGCCCTATCCATATAACAGGTATGTGTGTCAAGCCAGTGATGACATAAAACACTGCCTCAAATATAAACGTTTTTACTTCTCGATATCCTGAATACCCTGCTACCACCTTCTGATTTTGTTCCATTCCTAATAATCTTCTTTGGGAAACCTCTGAACAAATTAGTTTTCGAAGGCCTAACGCTCTCTCATTTTCATCATATAATTGTCAGTTTGGTGATCTGATTTTACCCTACATATAAGCTAATACCTTAATCAGTTAATGTCTCACACATGGTTCTTGGGTCAGAAGAGGACTTTATTATGCACAGCAAATCCAGCAGTATGATCACTGGCATATTTGTGCTGGTTCTCCCAGACCTCAGGTCCCACAAGGGCAACGCAGAGGGCCTGGAGACTCCTGCATTTGCACTGATTTGTGTTACAAAGAAAGGAATGCTGAGCTTAGGGAACCCACTACACTTACCCCAAGAAGCAAATCTGCTAAATGTGCTGTTGGTCCTGGAGGGGAACATCACCTCATTCCTCAGGGTTTCTCCCCACAATCCTGACATATGGCCTAGACAAAGAGTGGTCAGTCATGCAGACCTTCCACGCTTCACAAACATTAACTCCAAATGGAACACAGACCTAAATATAAAACGCAAAACTGTAAAACTCTGAGACAACACCACAGGAGAATACCTAGATAAATTTGGGTCTGGCAATGACTTTTTAGATAGAACACCAAAGGCATGCTATCCCACTTCTGCCCTCTCCCTCAGTGCTAGTGCCAAGAGGCTCTGCACTCTACCTTGTCGCTCTTCCCGTGCGACACATTCTGCCTGAGCAATGGCATCTGTTCCTATAGCATTCAGCATCATACACATACTGGTGGGATGCCCGGCACAGGAACGACTTTCCCGGAAGAAATGCTTCCTTTCACAGGCTACTGGTGGGTGAATGCTCACACTGGCAATGGCTTCCATCTTTTGGCAAGTCCTGCCCAGGAGGGTCTAGAATGCAAGGGGACCTGGCCCTTATCACTCTGTTCTTGGCCTTTGGGACTCTGGTTAAAATTAGAACACAGTATCTCTCTTTAACATTCTGTTACATTGTTTAATGGACACGCTCAGAGAATCAATGAAGAGGACACCAACTGTTAGTGTTACCTTCCTTTATTATTTCATTTTTAAAAGAAATTCATAGATGAGAAGACCAAAATACAAATAAACTATGATGAGATGCCCAATCTTATTAGTGTTCGGGGGAATTGCAAATGGAAATAATGATTAGTTACTACTTCATCTCCATCAGGTTGCCTAAAATTAAAAAGTCTAACTATATAAATTTGTATGGGAAAATAAGAATTCTCATATACTGGCACACTCTGAGGAATAGTTTAGTAATATATCATAACACTATATTTGATCTATAACTCAGCATCCACTTCTAAGTGTAAACTTTGAAATTATTCCACATATGCCTAAAGAAATATGAAGGTGTTCAATAAAGCATTGTTTAGAAGAACCAAAAGATGGTGACCTAAATAAACATCCATCCATAGGGAAATAAATTAAGGCATTTCATACAATGGAATGCAAAATAGCAACTGAAAAGAGTGAAATAAATTTATATATGTCAATCTGGAAAAATCTTAAAGAAACATTTGATGCAAAAGCAAGTTATAAAATGTTATATACCATATAATGCCATTTATGTAAATTTTAAGAACCAAGCACCATTTATTCATTGTTGATATAATCACACACATATAGGAGAAACATTCAAACTTTCAAAGGAAGAATCTGTGCCAACTTTAAGATAATGGTTACCTCCAAGAGAAAGGACTACAAAAAGGATTTCATTTATGTGGTAAGGTTTTATTTTTAAAAATCATAAACAGAAAACATTTTTTTGTGTGCAAATGTGCTCTTCTACAACATGAAAGAATACCGAAGTACATCATGAATATCTGAATTTGTCTTTCAAAGGCTTGAGAAATTGAAGTCCAACAGTAAAACTGACTTGGCAGAAGTAAATAATAGTAAGAATAAAAAATGCAAATGAACAAAAAGCAAAGACTACATTTTGGCTCATGAAATGAAAATTCAAGGATTTTTTTAAAAGATTTATTTATTTATTTATTTGAGAGAGAGCACAAATGAGCGAGCAGGGGAGGGGCAGAAGGAGAGGGAGAGAGAGAATCCCAAGCAGACTCCCCGCTGAGCATAGAGCCCAAGGCAAGGCTCGATCTCACAACCCCAAGATCATAAGCTGAGCTGAAATCAAGAGTTGAATGCTTAACTGACTGTGCCATCAGGTGCCCTGAAAATTTAAGTAGTTTTAAATAAAATCTCAAAAAGCCTGTTTCTGCCTGTGGTCTTGCCGGCATCACCATCCTCTATTATTTGTAGAGTAATATCTAAGGTACTAGGTACTGTGGCTTGTATTATGGCTTGGTGTTCTTTTGGGGGTAGATTTGTGGGGTTTTTCTTTTCAAATAATCGTGTGTCTGTTGATACTATCTGAAGCTATCATATGAACTTAACACTAAAAGGAAAATACCTACGTCAAGAAAAAAAGAAAGAAGGCCTGTAGGATTTTTATACAGCCCTGATTTATCTAATAAAAATGTTTCATTTTGAAACACATCTAGTCCTTTTTTTTTTTAAGACTTTATTTATTTGAGAGAGAGAGAGAGTGAGCACAAGCCAGGGAGAGGGGCAGAGGGAGGGGGAGAAGCAGGCTCCCCACAGAGCAGGGAGCCCGATGCGGGGCTCGATCCCAGAACCCCAAGATCATGACCTGAACCGAAGGCAGCCGCTTAACGGACTGAGCCACCCAAGCTTCCTGAAACACATCTATCCTTCGTAAAGCTCACTTAAAACAAAGAACTATGAATTTATTATGGGATATTACTTTAATCTAAAGTGGAACAAGATGGATCTTTTGAAAGAGAGCTTTCTAAAGCTTTACATAACATTGTGATTTTTTAAATATTTTTTCAAATTTTATTTTATTATGTTATGTTAGTCACCATACATCGTTAGTTTTTGATGTAGTGATCCACGCTTCATTGTTTTCATATAACACCCAGTGCTCCATGCAGTACGTGCCCTCCTTAATACCCATCACCGGGCTAACCCATCCTCCCACCCCCATCCCCTCTAACACCCTCAGTTTGTTTCTCAGAGTCCATAGTCTCTCATGGTTCATCTCTCCCTCCAATTCCTCCCCTTCATTTTTCCCTTCCTTCTCATGTCCCTCCATGCTATTCCTTATATTCCACAAATAAGTGAAACCATATGATAATTGACTTTCTCTGCTTGACTTATTTCACTTAGCATAATCTCCTCCAGTCCCATCCATGTTGATGTAAAAGTTGGGTATTCATCCTTTCTGATGGCTGAGTAATATTCCATTGTATATATGGACCACATCTTCTTTATCCATTCATCTGTTGAAGGGCATCTCGGCTCTTTCCACAGTTTGGCTATTGCGGACATTGCTGCTATGAACATTGGGGTGCATATGGCCCTTCTTTTCACTACATCTTTGTCTTTGGGGTAAATACCCAGTAGTGCAATTGCTGGGTCATAGGGTAGCTCTATTTTTAATTTTTTGAGGCACCTCCACATAACATTGTGATTTAAATAACTTTTTAAACCCATGGTTCGATAGAGCAATAGAGATAAAAGTTGGCAGAAAAAAGAGCAGTGAGCAGCTTGAAAAGGAAAACAAGCTAAAAAGTTTTCAGAAATAAGGAAGGACTTCTGTTTAAGCTGAAAACACCAATGTGAACTCATGATGTGGAAAATATTTAAAACTATTTTTCTTTACCCTGACCCTAAATGGGCCCAAACAAGCTCTGGTATCATCCTGCCTACAAACAGTATGTGTCTGCACACCCAGCTGCTACTGTCTAGTACTATTTGTCCCTGAAAGGAACCAGCGCTGCCAAGGCAGTGGCTGACTCCAAGTCTTGGATCAGGGACAAAAACAAAATCCGTCAAAACATAGTATTACCAAGAAGCACAGATGCCTTCCAAGATGTTCTCGCTAGTGCTAAGAAGGAAAAGGAAAAAACTTGACAGGCCCTCTGATGGCCACATTATGAGAATTTGAGCCTCTGGCACCATCACCTCCACCATGAAGTAGATGAAATTAGCTAAGTCCAAAAAAGGCATAAATCCCTATGTCCACAATGATGCTGTGTACGAAGACAGGCATGCAGAACATACTGTTGGCAGAAAATGCATTCTACTGATCGACCCACTCAAGGTTTGGATACCACCTAAGGATATAATTCATTTCTTCCCTCTTTTTGTGTAAAAAGAACAGTGTCAGCAAATTGTGACTGGCACCTTTTTTACTAAAAGAAGTCAAAAAGCTCCAGGAACCTTTGGTAAAAGATAAACTTTACATATGGAATATGCAATTATCATTTGATGTTTTAATTTTGCTGTCAAGGACACTAAGATGTATACATCTCAACTTAAATATGTTAATGGGGCTAGGACTGTATCTTACCATGACCAGTCATTTCTGTCCCCTGGGAGGTTTATCAGGACAGGCAATCTAAAATTTACACAAATATACTTTATAGAGACCTTGTTTTTGTTTATTTATTTTTAAAGATTTTATTTATTTATTTGAGAGAGAGAATGAGATAGAGAGAGCATGAGAAGGGGGAGGGTCAGAGGGAGAAGCAGACTCCCCGCCGAGCAGGGAGCCCGGTGCGGGACTCGATCCCTGGACTCCAGGATCATGACCTGAGCTGAAGGCAGACGCTTAACCAACTGAGCCACCCAGGCACCCCGAGACCTTGTTTTTAAAAAGTACATTATTTATTTAAAAACTTTCTCTCTAGGTTTTTTATTTAGAAAGAGGTATTAAATCTTTCTGTATCTTATTCCTCTCTCAAAAAAAATCCACATTAAGTGTCTGTTTGCTTGTTTTGTTTATTTTATTGAAGTATAGCTAAACAGGAAAAAGTTTCCCTCTGCGGTGTTAAGGGCCATTCACTGTAATCTAGTCCAAGTCATTAGGGCTCCCTTGCCTCTATCCTAGTATTATTCTACTGCTAACAAAGGCACCCAGGATCGAGCAAGAAGAGGGAATGTCTTACCTGACATCAGTCTTAAAGTTTTTATTAGCCATCTGTGACTCTTACTTAGAAATTTCACAAATCCTTCTTGAACTCACATAAACAGTGAATGCCTATACCATTACTTGAAGTTAATTAAGTCCCACAGTTACCTTGTTTTCATTTGTCCAAACTTACCTTTTTTTAAATTTTAATTTCAATTAGCCAACATATAGTACATCATTAGTTTCAGATGTAGTATTCAATAATTCATCAGTTGCGTATAACACCCAGTGCTCATCACATCACGGGGTCTCCTTAATGCCCATCACCCGGTTACCCCATCCCTCTACCCGCCTCCCCTCCAGCAACCCTCAGTTTTGTTTCCTGTAGTTAAGAGTCTCTCATGGTTTGGCTCCCTCTCTGATTTCTTCCCATTCAGTTTTCCCTCCCTTCCCCGATTGTCCTCTGCGCTATTTCTTATATTCCACATATGAGTGAAACCATATGATAATTGTCTTTCTCTGATTGTCCCAAACTTATCTTAAACTTATGAAAGGTTGCCTCTCTTCCTAGAATTTTAGAAGTTCTTGAACAAGCCTGTGCTCAATCTAACCTGGGTCTTTTTAGATGAAGGGCATATTCAGCCTTTTGGCCTCCACTCCTTTACCGGGACTGCCGTCTCTCCTCCCAGTCTAGGGGATCTTCTCTGGCTAGTCCTTAAGATCGATTATGTCCTTTCAAAGATGTGCTTGCCAAAGTTGCACACAGGATTCCTCATGAGGAAATGCCCTAGATTTACATAAAGGTATGATAACCATTGCTGGTCTTCAATAACTCATCGATGTCCAATGTTGTGTTGGGATCTTTGTCCTCATTAGAGTACAAAGCTGTTGTTCTCTATACCCTTAATAATTTACAGGACCTTTTCAGATTTACAGTTCTGGAATATTTAGAACTCTTTTCAATTCCTTTTAAAGACTCCACTGCCAATTTTAAAATCAGTCTACAACTTGTCGCTGTTCAGGAACACAAATGTTTAAAATCTTCCTGTTATCTAGATCTACCACTTGTGGCTCTTCCCTATCTGAAAGATTTTTCATAGAGTTATGTCTCCAGTTCATATATAAAAATGCTAAGTAATTCCAGTCCTAGCATGATATCAAAGACTTGCTCCACCATTTACATTTCTTTATCTATGAAATCACACTTTTATCCCTACCCTTTGTTTCCTCTCTTCTCCCTTCCCCTCTCTTCTCCCAATTCCATGGTGATTTAGCAGAACACTCATTCATTCGTGAAATATTTATTGGCATCTACTCTGTGCTAGGTACAAGAGCAAGGTGTTAAGAATATAACAAAATAAACATAGTGTCCCTGCCCTAAAGAACCTCTAGTGATTCTTTATTTACTTGCCTATTTTACACCTCAGAAACACTAGCTGGGCACAGGTTTTTTTAAACTCATAAATCATTTGCTTTTCTTCTAAAAGAATATTTTTTATGTTCTTGGTTTTAGAATTCAAAGGTTTACCATTGAGGATGGTGAGGATGAAACTGAATCACTTGTACCTTCTCAGATCTTTTTAGGTCTTCACTGCCCAATTCCGTAAGCCACTAGTCCCATGGCTATTTAAATTAATTACAATTAAATAAGATTAAGAATTCAGTTTCTCATTTGCACTAGCTACATTTCAGGTGCTTAATGGCTAAGGTGGCTAATGGCTACCGTACTGGCAGCATAGATTTAGACCTTTTCCGTCATCACAGAAAGTTCTAGCTGAGAGCACTTCTTGTACAGTTCTTATATAAGGGGTGACACCATGGCCACATATAAAAATAGGTTACACATTTTGGCAAACAATTAATGACTTTTTTATTATTCACATGATGGCACCTGGTGCTAGTAAGTCACTTATATTCTTTTTGTCATTGCAGTCTAAACTATCTTAAATACAGACCACTATTGAATATAGTTTTAATTATGATGTAAGCCAAAAAATCATTTCTTTTTTTAATCTTATTCGTAGCAAAATACATAACTGGAAATGTATAATGAAGGTATCTAAATAATAGCAATAATGAGATAAATAATCAATTCAGCATGGGAAACATCATCAAGAAACTTACCCTCCTTCACTTTCTGCTTCCTCTGAACTATTGCTTGTTCCAGAACTTTGAACTGTGGCAAGCCTTCTTTTTCTAGCTCTGTGCTGAGGACTTATCTTATGAACAGTTATCCTCCCTCCAAGTTCACCTTGTATATATTCCTCCAGCTTTGGAATCGTTTCTTTAAGAACTCTGATTTCCTCTTTGAGTTCTTCCATATTTGTCAGTAATTCGTTTAACTTCTCCAATATCTGAAGCTGCCTTCCTTGAAAGATTGCAGCTGTTCCTTGGCCATTACACATTTCATCTTGAAAAGTCACAGAATCAAACTTATTACCCAGAGAAAGAACGTTAGGTAAATTCAATGTTGTCCTTGATTTACGAACCTTGTGGTACCACAAAAGAAGCAAGCTGATTCCAGTAGTTCCCACCATGATACCAAGTATCAGTTCTTTGTTTGTGGAATGAGGCATTTCTTGGGTTTTGTTTCTAAAATTGAAAGCATAAATGTAAATGAATGTTGTTTCTGTCTTCGCCCAAGACAAAAATATTAAAGCTTTCTCAATCAAGAGAAGTCAAGTCTACATCATACACACACACACGATAAATCATAAACTAAAATTTATAAATAAGTATAATATATTTACCCCTAAAATGTATGTGGCCCCATCGAAAGATTTACTTTAAGGATATCACTGAAGTCCAGTGTAAAGTTTCAATTTTAATTCAGAATTTGTATTCTACATGACTGATCCGAATTTTTAAAGAGTATGATGTATAGTGGTAAAAGCATCATTATACATTTCTGAAAAAAAAAAAGCTATTTGAGAATTCAAATTGTGCTTAACTGTGTTTGCACCCTTTATCTGTATAAAATTAGTATGCTGATTTCTGAGTCTTATCCAGTCTTTAAGGAAGTCCAAGGAGCTTTTTCTTAGTACCCAGTTCACACATATACTTAGAGTAATAAACATTATAAAAGCCCAAGGATTTGGAATATAAAATATATCAGAGAGCTCTGGCAAGTTTATAACCCACCTCATCTCTTTTTTTTTTCAGCACGCAGAGCAAAAATGCTAACACATGCAGGCTTCATCTCCTTTCTCCTTTTGACCCAGAATGCCTCTGCTCTTTACATTTCTATTTCTGTCTGAGGTCTTAATGTTTTTATTTTCTTTCAAATTTTCCTCTTTTTTAAGGTAGCAAAAATGTCCTTTCTTTGACTCTTCTCTCCATCTGAACTTTCACTGTTTTACATTCAAGGCTCAAGCGTTAGTCTGCCTAATTCCACATAAACTCAGCTACTTTGACTAAATGCACCATAATTTTTCTTTGGTATATCCCATCTTCACAAGTTTTATTGTTTATCTCTGTTCTTAAAATCAGAAGACCATTAATGGAAAACAATAGTAAAATTCATAATATATTATTAAATAAACATATATAATATTATATACAAATATATAATATTAAATATATAAATAAGTATATAAAATATAATATAATATAAATATCATATTTATAATAATATAAAGTTCTTTTCCTTCCAAGACTTTAAAATGGCAATAAGTATGTTAGTACTATAATAAACTTCTGTGTTTAGAATAAAATATAGTGAGGCTTCTTTACAGACTTTGAAGTTCCCCAAATTATCTTCCCATCAATATCCAGTACTTTGCAAACACCCTTATTAAATTTTGTTAGCAATTTGAGAGAAATGTTACAAATAATGGTAAACTGTCTGTTATAGGAATTTAAATTCATGAAATTTCTGGTTTGTTTTTCTTGACACTTTCTCAAGGAGCAGACTGATATAGCACTGCTACCCATGATCCCCAAGAAAAAGGAAACAAATGAGGGAAGTCCTATGATCTCCCTGGGTTTTTAATTGGAGGCATTTCTGGACTATGGCACAGGAAGAGGAAAACCAAACAAAGCCTGGTAGTCTATTGAGCTGAACAGAGAACAGAGTTCAGAGCAACTAAAGGACCTAGAATTCGTGTGGCACAGTACTGAAGATGTGGAAAGTATGTAGAGAAAGAGCTCTAGAAATATGCGTAGGAGTCTCCTTAAATCTTTAACTGAATACCAGTCTGAACATGCATAATCAAACCCCATCAGGCCAGGCAAATGAACAATTTCCAGGAAGCTATAAACCTAACTATTCCTAAAGATTACACAAATTCCCACCAGCCAGAGTAGAGAGTGTTTACCAAATATCTGAGACTTTCAGTAGGGATCTCAGAAGGGTGATGCCTTGGAAATGAGGCTTAATTAATCCTAGAGTTAAGATTTATTTAGACTTGCTCTAAAACAGATTAAAAACGAGCCTCCAAAGGATCAAACTAATTCACAAAAAATTTAACTGCATCCAAGAGAAAGTCCAAAACTCTTTAAAGGAACTGAAAACGTTCAGAATGCAATGACATAAAATCGCAATGTTGATCATCCAATCAAAAATTACTCAATACATAAAGAAGCAGGAATATGACAGAGATGATGTAATTAGCAGACAGGATGTTAAAACAACTATTACAAATATGTTCACTACTTAATATAAATATTAAAAATATGTTAAAGAAAAACATCAACATGATGAGAGAAATAGAAGGTATTAAGCAGACTTAATAGAATAGCAGAACCAAATAGAACTTCTGGAGATGAAAAATAAAATATCTGAAATAAAATTTTATTGAATGAGATTAATAGAAGAAAAAGCATTCTGGAGAAAAAAGTCAGCAAACCCGAAGACAAAGCAACAGAAACCATCTACTACAGACTAAATGTTTGTGTCTCCTCTAGATCCATATGTTGAAATCTTAATTCCCATGGTAATAGTATTAGGAGGTGGGGCCTTCAGGAGGCAGAGTCTTCATAAATGAGATGAGGGCACTCATAAAACAGAACCCCCAGATACCCCTCCATCCTTCCACTCTGTAAAGTTATAAGGAGAGGGTGCCGTCTATGAACCAATTGGCCTTCATAAGACAACAAATCTGTCAGTGCCTTGATCTTGGATTTCCCAGCTTTAGAACTGTGAGATATAAATTTCTGTTGTTCTGTAATAAATCTTCTGTTGCCACCCGGTCTATGGTATTTTGTTACAGCAGCTCCAATGGACTAAGACATCATATAAAATGAAACACAGAAATGAAAAAATTTTTTAAATTTTAAATTTAAAAAAAATTTTTTAAATTAAAAAATATGTGTATATACATACACCACACACACATATTAAGACTAAGAAACAAAAAAATGAAAAACCAAGCACAGCCTATGGCAATATCGAGCAGTCTAAATAAAACATATATAGTTCAAGTTATAGGGACGAAAAAGGGGTATACAAAGTATTTGAAAGAAAAATGGCCAAAAAATTTCCAAATTAGACAAAAACACTGAAAACCAGTGATAAAGAAGGAATCTTAAAAGTAGTCAGTGGGGAAAAATGACCTCATGTGTACAGAGAAAAAAGGATAAGATTATAGCGCACATTGTCTCAGTGAATCACCTTAGAAACTATTCAGGCAAAAAAAACAATGGAGTGTCATCTTTAAAGTACTGGAAGAAACTGTCAACTTACATTTCTATACCCAGTGAAATAGTTTCCAAAAATGAGGGTAAAACAAAAACTTTTTAAGTGGTTATTTTTTTTTAAAGATTTTATTTATTTATTTGTCAGAGAGAGAGAGAGCTCACAAGCAGGCAGAGGGAGAAGCAGACTCCTGGTTGAGCAAGGAGCCCAATGCCGGACTCGATCCCAGGACCCTGGGATCATGACCTGAGTCCAAGGCAGACACTTAATGACTGAGCCACCCAGGCGTCCCAAACAAAGACTTTTTTAGGCAAAGAAAAGTTGAGAGAATTCATTGCCATCAGACACACACTACAAGAAATGCTAACAGAGGTTCTTCAGGCAGAAGGAAAATGATAACAGATAGAAACCTGAATCTACACAGAAGATGAATTACATCAGTAGTGGCAAATACGAGGGTGAATATGAAAAGTCATTTTTCTCACTTTAAGATTTCTTTATAAAACATTCGCTTATTATAGCAAAAATGATATGAACCGGGCGCCTGGGTGGCTCAGTTGGTTAAGCGACTGCCTTCGGCTCAGGTCATGATCCTGGAGTCCCGGGATCGAGTCCCGCATCGGGCTCCCTGCTCAGCGGGGGGTCTGCTTCTCCCTCTGACCCTCTTCCCTCTCGTGCTCTCTGTCTCTCATTCTCTCTCTCTCAAATAAATAAATAAAATCTTTAAAAAAAAATGATATGAACCAACTATGGGGCTTATAACATATGTAGAAGTAAAAAATGAGGCCAACGATAGCCCAAAGTATGGGAGGGGATAAAATAGGACATACTGTTGTAAGGGTCTTGGATTATAATGCAGTGTCATAATAGTAAGTTAAAGATGTACAGTTGTAAATCCAAGGGCAAACACTAAACAAACAAGAACAGTTTAAAAAACTCCATAAAGGTATAAATAATAAGCCAAGAGTGGAGATAAAAATGTAATAGTAAAGATACTCAATTAGCCAAAAGAAGTCAGAAGAGGGAGAAAAAAGAACAAATGGGCAAACAGCAAGTAAGGAGAGAAGAAATGATGTCATGACTATATTGGAAAATGGTGCCAAAAAGATGGAGAAATAATAGCATTTCTATTTGGGCATGGACAAGATCCAATTTTTTTTTTAAAAGGAAGATAAAATGATGAAGTAAAAGATCAGAGAATCACTGCAGCAGTAACCTTGAGAAGGCAGAGGGACGGATGGTCTGCAGTACCCAGGCACAGACGTTGACCTTTGATGGAAACACAAACCATTCATTCATAGGAATGAAAGAAAAGGCAGATTATGTGAGCAGATTCAGGAAGGTGGGTAGATGTGACAGTAGGAGCTTATGAAAGTTCTCTGTGGGTGCTTCACTGTTCCAAGTGAACTAGGAAACAAAATAAACAGCTGAGCGTGAGAACAGGGGAAGGAGCACTGGAAAGATGCGAATTCTGAATTCAGTTGCATACCTGAAACGTACCTTCCTATGGTCTCTATCCCATGATCTCACATACTTGAGCAAGCCATTGTTTCTTATACTTTAAATGAGCAACTGAATGTGGTGTTTCAAATGGTGCCACATGGGAGAGTGAATAAGAAGATTATTTCCAAGAAGTCTGCCTAAGAGAATGTCTTCTCAGATTCCTTAAGTAATATAATAGAGGATATGCATTGAATGCAGGGAGGATCCTATTTGGATGCTCCATTTCATTACAGGTCTCAGTGTAAAAGAGGACTAATGATTTTAAAATAGTAACTTCCCAGAAATTACCTCAGATGTTGGTGAATATTATATCCAAGAGAATTAAGAATCCCTTCTTCTAAAGCCAAAGATTCTAGGAGAAAGGCTGTGTGCTTAATCTGGCCTGCCTGACCTCAGGGAAGTTTGCCTGGAATTAATTTTTTTTAAGCAAAAAGCATTTTTACCTAATTGGTAAAACGGAACTGTAAGTCTAACCATTTGTCCTCGCCTATCCCAAACAGGAGACAGGCCAGCAGTAGATTGGGATCAATGCAGCTGAAGTTGTGGGTAATTATTATTAGCTGTATACTTATTTCCACGCACAAAAAATTTATCTCCAAACTAAATTATTTTGAAAGATTATTGCAAAAAGGCAACAGATATTAAGAAAAGTCATTACATGCCCATGACTTCCATTTGTATTACATCTAATAACCATGCATCAAACTTGATCTTCTTGGCTTTTTGTCAATAAAAAGATTAATGCAGAATGTTCATATGCTGATCCGGAGGTCTATTAAAAGAAATCTTCCTATTCTGATTGCTTTCTTGGCTCATTCCTGCTGGGCCTTCCTTGAACTTTACATGAAAAAACATAGCCTAGTTTGAAATTATTTTCATTTAATCAAGTAAATAAATTGAAGTCAAAATCTACCTAGGAAGGCGATCTTATCCCTGAGACTGTCCCAGGTATAAATAGGTGGCCAGGAGCATGAATTTTTGTTTGACCTTTTCTTTTTTTTTTTTTTTTTTAAAGATTTTATTTATTTATTTGAGACAGAGAGAATGAGATACAGAGAGCATGAGAGGGAGGAGGGTCAGAGGGAGAAGCAGACTCCCTGCCGAGCAGGGAGCCCGATGCGGGACTCGATCCAGGGACTCCAGGATCATGACCTGAGCCGAAGGCAGTCGCTTAACCAACTGAGCCACCCAGGCGCCCATGTTTGACCTTTTCTTTAGGAATTATACCGATTCCAAATTATCTCTTGGAGGCAGGTCCTGTTATTATCTCTATTGCAGGTAAGCAAACTGAGGCATACAGCTGTCAAGGGGCCATCTGACTAGGACAAGAAATCTGTTACCCTGATAACTCCTGGATGTACTGCTGCATGAGGAAGATTCAGAAAGCATCCATAAGGATATGAAGGAGGATGCTGAACTGGGCAGAGATGTTCAGGATTTCAGAACTATAAAAATCAACTGGGGGAAAAACAACAATCAATCAGTGGAGCAGGTATTGCTTTTGAATAACCACAATTAGAGACTAATAGAGCAAGCTATGTTTCAATTTTATATCAATACAAAATACACCTGCTTCTAAGCCACCAATCTGAAAAATGTCACTCATTAAAAATAGTAACTAGCAGGGGCACCTGGGTGGCGCAGTTGGTTAGGTGCCAGACTCTTGGTTTCTGCTCAGGTCATGAGCTCAGGGTAGTGAGATCGAGCCCCTCCTCTGACTTACCTTGGAGCCTCAAGACTCTCCCTCTCCCCTTCCCCTCTGCCCCTGTCCCCTGCACTCACTCGCTCTCTCTAAAAATACATAAATCTTAAAAAAAAAAAAAAAGTAGCTAGCAAAGTAATAAATCAGAATACTTGCTTACCTGCAGTATAATTTCAAAGGTTATATTACATTTTTTATGTAACTTTTATATGTTTAATTATCAAATTAGTGTACACTATACTTTAATATAAAAACAGTAATTAAAAAATATATTGACTAGATAATCAAATGTTAAGTATTATTCCCCTTACAAGTTTGGTTTGTAAGGTGCTAGTAATGATAGAAAATGAGACATTATTTTAATAAAAAATATTGGCATCTAAAATTAATGGGTAATACATAATTATTTGCAGATGAGAACCAAGAATCCTACTGAAGTAATAAATCACCAAAATGTTAACGCTAAAGAAATTTCTACATTAAAATTAATTTTTAGAAATGGAAATTGTGCTTTATCAAATTACAATGTTTTCAGCAATATCTAGCATATATATTCATTTAACTCATCAGCAGAATCTTAGGGGGAAGCACATAAAAATGTAACTCTGGTACTTGGAAGATGTATGAAAAATTTTGCAAGAAGGGGAAAGGAACATCATGGGTTACACTCAGGCCTGCGGTTTGTTTCCCAAAGGATTACCTCTGAGACCTTGAATTGGCAATCAGATTCCTCACGGCGACCTGGATAACCTAGTACTTTCTAAGTGAATTCTAATACTCCTATTTCATTAGGTTCTCACTATTTTCCCTGTTTAATAATTTCTTTTAAACTCAGGGCTCGCTGATGTTTGCCTTATTTGCAAATATTTGTGGCACTGAAAATTTGGCCTTCCTTTTGTAGTAAAATAGGTAGAGGATCGGAGTCAGAGCAAAACACAACACAACGAAAATGTTTGCCGGAGGCTGAAAGGTAAGACCCAGGAGCGGAGGCTATGAGGCGACCCAGTGTCTCCGGCTGCAACCCCTCCGGTCTGCAGGGAGCCGCCGGGCCGGCAGCACACCGCCAGCTCCCCAAGCACCCACGACGGGCGGCCTGCGTGGAAACACCCGCGAGCTCCAGGACTGAAGCTTCCAGACGCCGGCTCGACAGGGCTGCCCTGGGAAGGGAAAGCCACCGCCAGCCGACTCTGCCACCGGGAAGGCGCAACGCGGCGCCGGCCGGCGGAAGGATGCCTCGCAGGGAGTTGGCGGCGGCAACGCCCGCGGGACCCGGAAGTGCCGCGGCGGCCGCCGGAAGTGCCGCCTCAGCCCTCCGCACCCCGGGCGCGTCGGGCCTCTGCCAGCCGAGCCGCCCAGTGCCCACGTCCGCACGCACCTGAGTTCGCCGCGCGGGCCTCTCCGCGGTCGGAGAACGGGGACCCGGGACCTGCGGCCGGGAGCGGAGCGGCGGACGGCGGACAGCAGCCCGGAGCCCGCGGGTCCCCACCTTCGGCCCCGCGGCCCGCCGCGTCCTGACCTAGAGAGCGGAGGCGCCGGGGGAGGAGCCCGCGGCCGCTCGCCCTACGGCTCCCGCCTCTTCCCGCGGGGGTTCGACAGACCCGGGCCGGCGCCCAGCGCACCTTTTCCAGAAGGAGAATGCGCTCCGCCGGCGCTTCGGCCCGCACCGCATATTGTTGCCGGGATGCCGCCGTCCCTCCAAGCCCGTCTCCCCCGGGCGCCCGGCCCAGCGCGTTCGTCCCATCACTGCAGCTCCCCAAACCCGCCTGCCCCTGGCTCTTTCCCGCGTCCAAACTCACCCCTCGCCCTGTATACCCTTCTTTGTTTGCCCTCCTAGGCACAACCTTGAAGTTTGATCTGCATTACAGGGTAGCGCAGACGTCTTACACTAATAAGTAATCGTGTCCGAAACCACGTTTCTTAACTTTAACTCAGGTCCCATCTTAATGACTAAAATCCCCAACCTCTTCATACCCCCACCATTCTGAGTTGCTTTTAGCAGAAAACCACAGGCTTCTCAGATCCCTAACATAAGAGATTTTACCCAACTTCACTTTTCTGTGGGTTGTACGATGAAAACAAACTCTGCCAAACAAAAACACTCCTTTCTATATTGCCCCCACTTTGAGCTTTAAATTTAGGCTTGCAGAGAACTTAAGTCTTGATTACTAAATTCCCCACCAATGTACTGAATGGGATTAAAAACGGATCACTCCTATTTATCCAAAAAAAATCTTGCTCTACGAAAAATTAAAAAGCTTATTTTATCATCTATACAGTGCTATTTGCTGATGGGGATTCTATAGGATCCTTGAGACTATAAGGTGTTTTTTGAGTTTTAAGCAAGCTGCATTAAAGAATTAAGCCTAGCCATAGCGACAGTCATTTTATTAAAACAAAGTTATATTTTGGAAGACAGCAGGCTAACACTTCTAAGATTTGAAACTAGCTAGAAGAGCACTCCATTCCAAAACCACTTTGACTCTTATTTTACGGTTCGCAAGGATATTACAATATAATGCTAATATTTGTTTTGTTTGACGAGGATACAATATACTGTAAACGTGTTATGGAGGGTGATCATAGGGTTTTTTGTTTTTGTTTTTTTAAATAAGGTTTGGATACAAATATGATTTGGATACTGTCTCTTCTATAATACTTAAAAAGCTTAAAGCACCTTGCGATTAAAGCTTTTCCAGAAGCAGCCCACTGAGTTGTTCACTGCTATGTCCTCAGTGCACAGCACAGAAGAGATCCTCAATAAAAATAGGGAGTGTGAGCTAAGAACAAAGCCTTACCAACTCTTTGCTCCAAAAGGAAGATGGCAGCTGGTACTGACTTGTTCTTCAAGTCCAGGAAGTAGGGTAAAATAGCCGGACTTCTGTACGCCTACATAACATCGGTCCCTCTCCCTGCTGCCAGTACTGTTGATTCTGTTCCTTGCTCAGTAAAAATTATCTGAGAGGTAGAAACTGAGATAGTGGTAGCCATTGACGTTTGGTAAAGTTAAAACTAAACAGCCCAGAGAGGAGCAACCCTTGCCAGGTACTGTTGTAGGGATAACCTAAAAAAGAAGAAATGACTCCCCCACCCTTACTCGAGTGTAGCGTCAAAGGAACTACTAAAGGGGGGGTGTGGAAAACAACCATTAGGAGTTTCAAAGTTTCTGTTTGCCATAGACAAATGTTTGTGTTCCTCCAAAGTTCATATACTTAAACCCTAATCCCCAAAGTGATGCAATTTGGAGGCAGGGCCTTTGGCAGGTAATTTGGTTACAAGGTTGGAGACCTGTGAATAGGATTATTGCTCTTATAAGAAGACTAAGAGGCCAGAGCTGTCTTTTTCTACCATGTGAGGATACAGTGAGAAGCCAGCTGTCTGCAACCTGGAAAAGGACTCTTACCAGAACCCAACTACCCTGGCACCATGATCTTGGATTTCCAGCCTCCAGGGCTGTGAGAAATAAGTGTCATTTAAGCCCCCCAGCCTATGGTAATTTGTTATAGCAGCTGGAACTGATTAAGACACTTTTCTCCGTCACAACTAGCACAGTGCTACAATGATCTGGCCCTTCACAATTTGTCCTCACCTGCTTCTCCAGCTTTTCCCTACTAGGCATCATCCTGTACTTCAGCTACAGCCAAACTGCCTTATCATCTTTCCATAAGCCACAGATTTTCCAGTCTGTGTGCTCTTCAGGCTGCTCTCTGTGCCTAGAATGCCCTACTGTTTACTGCTTGTCAAAAACCAATTCATCCAGTTTAATCTGCTTCCCTTGAGAAGCTACTCTGTACATTTTTCTCCTCCCCCAAAGATGTATCCATCCATGCCCCCATCAAAACTTTTGTGGAAAGATAATGATTAAACAAACACAAAACCCCTCCCTGCTGCCTTGCAGACGCCTCTCTCTTGTACATTGTGTTATTACTGCTTGGTCAGTGACTATCGGGGCCTTGAGATTGGGACCCTCTTCAAGGCAAGGATGTATCTATCTTGGTATCCTCAGTGCGTGGCACAGTGCACATACTCAATGTTAAATAAATATTTTGAAAAAAAATTTTTTGAAAGTAATATGTATAGTCAAGAGAAAAGCATTAAGAACTTTGTAGTCCTTCCTGTGGTAAAGCATGTGTTATGGGTTTATCAGGGTTTTTTTTGTTTTGTTTTGTTTTATTTTTTCATTTCTTGGGTTTTATCTAAGTGGTTTTGTTTCCAGGAAGCAACTGAATGACCAAGTTGGTTTTAGCCCTGTAACAGTTATCAATCTATTCTATAGTTAACTCTTCTTATATTTCCTTCTATAATTATTTCCAAATCTTTTTATCACCTATCAACTTACTCAGGGAACAGACCATTAAAGGCAAAGAAACTGTTTAGTTAGAAGGCAATCAAGGGTTTTGCCTCCATTCCCTTGAGAAGCTATACTCTTATTTTGTTCTAGAAATTTGATCTGGATTTTACTTTAAGGCTCAGGAATTGGTGATGGTCAGATATTGCCATTTACATTCCAATCTATTATATTTTTGCTCTTGGAGTGTTCTAATTTACAACCTGAATTTCTGTGAACTGTAGGTTGAGCTGTAAATATAATGAGTGCCACCAGGTCACCACCAACTCCTACCTCAAAACAGCAACACCTACCTTCTTCTCCAGGCCGGAGTCAAGGAAGTATTTTGTTGCTAAATAACTGAAGACATTATTTTAAAATTAAGAACACACCCACCATGAAGAGAGAGAGGGGTCCATGGCTGGCTGCACAAAGAGCAACATGGAGGAGCCAGTCAGCACAACTGAAGCTCCAAGTTTCCCAAATCAGACCTGGAGACCAGAGGAGAGCCAACAGCAACAACGGCCACGGCAAAAGTACTGATTGCGTCTTACACTCCATTCCTGCTTCCTTCTTCAGATGTGAATCCTCTTATTCCATGGTCCTAGCAGCCCAGCGAGACAAGTAATGTTTCGGGTAGGGAAGCGGACGCTTGCCGAGGTGAAGAAACTTGGCCCCAGTCACATAGTCAGTTTTAGAGGCAATAGTCAAACCTAGCTTTGTCTGCGAGCTTTTCCTCTCAGCCACACCCTGTGAGGCCGGCATCCTGATGCGTGATAGAACATTCGAAGGAGGCTCATCAGAACACCTCTTATAAGCACATCCCAGGAGTCTGCAGGTGATATTGTCCTGTCTGCATCTCCCAAGTCAGTTAATAATGGGGTTCAGCCTTGACTGCTCCTCTTACAAGAGGGCCTGAATATCCAGATCAGAGTACTCTACCCCATGGGGAGCATCTCTCGAGGGGTTAACCATTATCTCTAAGCCACAGGGTACATACAGAATTATGGTGGATCTAGCATGTTCAGGTTAGGCTAGGAATAGACTTGGGGAAAAGAGGAAAAGTAATACTGTGTCTAATGCAAGTGGGGTGTTTGGGGGGCATTTTTACTTTTAGGGGACCCCCAGAACATAAGAAAATTACCCCCCCCAAATTATGAAATTACTCTGAGATTACTATGACTAAATTGGACCTTCCGAGGGAAAAATGCTTTCTTTGGAAAAGGCATAAGAGTAAGTTTATTAACTGTTTCCACAAGACTAAGTAATTAGTGAATAAGCTATTAATCACTTAAATGCAATAAAATAGTTGATCCAGTATTCCTGTGCTGAATAAAACTTAAATGGTATTTTAGAAAAATACATAGGAAAGAAAAATTAGCAACAATATTTATGTAATACTACTTAGCAATCCAATGTTGAAACCATTTATTAAAAATATGATGACATCATTGAAATATGGAATTCTTATTAGAAACTTCCTGTTTGGCTAGAAAAATTAAGTTTTTGTTCAGTGAAGAAACAGTCATTTTCAGAAAGGCATATACTTTGCCTGATTGATACCAACCTTGCTTGATGATCAGCAGTTTTTCTGGGACACTTGAAGATAGGAATGAAATTTCTTCAGTAATTGCAGAAGGCTTTCTAAGTCACATTCTTACTCTGGTTTCCTGTAGACAGCCTGTTCAAAGCACAGCCTTGGATAAACTTGAAAATGGAACTCAACAGATTCAGAGTAAAGAGGAATCTTGCCCCTCCCTTCTGCATGTTTTCTTCATCTTGAGAGAAAATGTTCAGGGACATTCTTGATGATTTGTATGTCAACTTCACAAGCCAAGGTCAGTTTCCTTGTGGCAGTTCAAAATAAAGTCAAATGTTCATCAGTTAGGCAAAATATTGTTACAATACATGTATGTACAAATTAGGTGAAATACCAGGATAGTTTCAATTATACATAAGTAGAACAAAAGATTTCATTTTGAACTTGGGTAGTAACTCAATTTTGTAAAAGGTTCTGCTGGGGAAAATTTAGGTTAGCAGTTTCCCAGACCCACTATCCTCAGACTACATAAAGACGTTATTTTCTCCTTTGGAGCAGATCTCTTTCAAAAAATTGTTCAGTAGAGAAAGCCTCTTGTGTGCAAATAAATCTATAGGAAGAATCCCCTCTTGTGCCCCAACAGAGACACATTAATTCACCAACCATTGTTAAAACTTTTTCCATTTTATAAAGTTTAGACTCCCATCATTACACTTAAGACACATAGAACAGTGAATCTAGAAAAAGAAGAAAATTGAAACTCACCACTGTAATGATTTTAGAAGAAAGCTTGCCTCATAAAACAAGTGACTAACCCAGAGGTATTAGGATCCAAAATAATTATAGTTTGTTTGGAACTTGGAATATATCTTCTGAAAATCATGCTATAAATTGTGGTTTGTTTTCTAGGTAACCCCATAAAATCCTTCATAATCTATACGAAAACATACTGTATGTTTCAGCTGAATTCTCACTCAGAACTGTTGATTTCAGGATATCACCCATCTATAGCTTTGGCCTTAGCCGTTTCCACTTAGGAAAAAAAAAAAAGTGGACTTATCCCAGCTGGTTGCAGCAGCTAATAGCTGTCCAGTGAAAAGAGAGACCCCATCTTCCAGCTATGGCATCTGATTACCAACTAATTAAAAAAAAAAAATTTCATCCTACCTCCAACCACAGCCTCTGCTGAGTTTCCTAGCAAGGAAAGAACTATCCGTTCAGCCACGGGGCTCTTTGATTTCTCAACTGAGGCAAAACAACTGTTCCATGCTCCTTAAAAATAATGATAATAATAATAATAATAATAAAGACAATTCCAACAGTAATGACATTTACTCTCTCTTTCTCTCTCTCTCTCTGTAATGGAAAACTCCCATTTCTCAAGCAGAAGGACACTGGGAGGAACTTTTCTTCTAGATGTAATGACTGGCTAGTCACTCATGGTATAAGAAGTATAACTCAAGGGGTGTCTGTATTTAATAAATGAAAGACTGTTAAACTAATTTTAATCCTGTAGATATTCACATAGAAAAATGCAATACAACTTTATAGGGCGACAGTAATTTCAAAAAAAATAATTATGAGAATCCAACTTTCAACATAAAGGCACTTCTTTTCTTTTGCTAAATATTTGCGATTGTGAAGACATGACCAAAAATAAGTAGCATTATTTTCTCCCCTTTTTAATGTGTAAAAACTGTAAAGATCTTTCAACAACATGGTATCATTGCCACCGTGGCTTAGGTTAGGGCTTCAAAGGCATCAAATGTCTAAAGGAAAAATGAAAATTTCAATTGATCCAAATATTTTTAAATACTACCACCAATTATCCTTCCTAAAAAAACTTCTTAACCCTGCCTCCCCTCTGGTGTTTCTCCCTTATCTCACACCAGACACTACCAGAAACTGTAAGAGAAAATTTCCCACTGAAAGACTTCGCTTCCTGCTTCCCCAACCATTTATCAGCCCAGGGCAGAAACCACTCAAACTGCTCTCACGAAGGGGACAAAGGTCTCCTGATTTCCCAAATTATTGCCTTTGAAGCTCTTTGGAACAGGGTTTTCCAACTTCAGTCCTGTCGACTTTGACTTTTGGCACTAGAGAATTATTTGTTGTAGGATGTTTAACATATTCATGGCTTCCCCCCCCCCGCCCCCGCCCCCACCAGGTGCTGGTAGATCTAGAAGTTACATGTCACATCATGGAATCTAAGCCCTTAATTAACAGTGAGTAGCCAGTCAAACACACGTACATTTTTCTAAAGAATTAAATACTCCACGGGCAGGCTTGTTAAGCAATGCCCAAACATCAAAAGAATGTGATATGAGTTCTTAATTTCTAAGTTTAGATAATTTTTCTTAAAAGCATGGACCATGTCTTATTTGTTTTCTATCCTCAATACTTGACATTCACTAGTATATATCTTGAATGAATAAATAGATGGATGGATAAATTAAAATGCCTTGGCATCTGAATTCTTTACTTTTCAACCTGAAGTTTTGACAAGTTTACACATACGTAACCAGCCTACGTGACTGTTTAAAAAAATTTTTTTTAATTGGTTAATGCCAGGTAAGGTAGGTTACAGAAGAGAAAGGCCCATTTGGTCATGGAATATGGAATTGGAGGGAAGCTGAGAAAGGAGAACTCAAGTTTCCAAAATTAAATGGAATTTTTTGACCTCACCTCAGAGACCTAAATTTTGCCTAAAGCTCACTCTGTTTATCAAACTACTTTTCTCATCAGAATTATACTATCCAGTGTTTGTAATTCTTTCTAAATATGCATATACTTCAATAAGGTTTACTGTCACTGGTTTCTGCTTTGCAAAGCCCACTAAATCTTTTAGGTAGCATTTATAATTAAAATGGTAAACTGAAAGATTGGGATATTTATGTGCATATACATCATCTGGGTTGCTTGCTTATTTTATAGATTCTCTGACCACCAAGACTTCAGATTCTTAGCTCTGAGATGGGGCCCAGAAATTTGCATTTCACAATATTATTCTGACTTGATGTCGCACGGACCACCCTTTGAGAAACTTTGCTTGTAGCAGTAGGGATGGTGATCTGCTGAATTTCTCTAAAGTAAAAATGAGGTCAGGCAACCTTATACTGGAGGAACCACTGTTAAATCTGTTCTTTATTCATTTTTGGTATTTTATGCAAAAGAAACCAAATGAAATTCAGATTTGGGAAATCGAGTGCTTCATTAGAGGTTCTTCTCGCAATTTCTCCTGTGAGTGAGAAAAAGAGAAAGAGAGAGGGAGCACAAAGATAAGAAAGGATAAAAAAATGGCCCACATTTGTTACCATTCTCAAGATTCCAACTCGAAGGGACTATGCCTCTTGGTACTTTGTGTTTATCCTGTACACTATGGTTTAAGGCATTTATTAGACTACTTTTTGAGATCGTCAATTAGATCATTAAAGGGAATACACAGGGAATATCTTTAAGAGTTGTGGAAGGAAGAAGAAAACAAAGAATGAAAATCTACGTGGTGACAGGGTCACAAAAAATAGTAGAGAAGCTCTCCACTCTGTGCTCATGTGTGTTTACAATATCCAAATATCCAGGATAATAAGGAAGTCATTTATTTGGTCTGTCATGGTACTATGCAAGAGCCATCTAAAAGCACTGCAAACAGAGCTCTGGAGAAACCTCTACCAGGAACAGATCCAGAATGGGACGCAAGGCACTGAGGGGGTTGGTACTGAGAGGACAGGGGAGCTGGGAGTCGGGCTTGTGGACCCCCAGAGAGAATGAAGCATTTACCTCTGGAGAATGGGATGGAGGGGAAAGGGAAGAGGACTCTAACACTAAATCCAGAGAATCACAGCAGGAGAATTAGAGCACAAACTAAAATATTTTTATTCTATTTTCACAGCTTATGGAAATTAGTTCTCTTTCCTATGACTTTTAATTACTGCTTGGCTGCAAGTAATAGAAAACCAACTTGACGTGTCTTAAACATTTAAGGTTCTTCTTATCTCACATCTCAAAAAGTCTGGAGGCCTGATTGAGTCAGCATCTCAACAGTATCATTAGGAGCCAGACACTTCCCATATTTCCAGGCTGCAACCCACAGCATATTGACATTCATCCTAGGCCTGCATCCTCATGTAGCAAGATGGCTGCCACAGCTCCAGGAATCATACCCTCTCACAAGTGCTTCTAAAGGCAGGCGGGAAGAAGGAGACTATCCTCCTGCATCTCTTTCTTTTTATGATTAAGGAAAATTTCCCCCAGATATTCCTTACGTCTCCATGGCCACAGCTGCTCATACCCATGCCATCGTGAAAGAGAGCTGTTTTAGAAAAACAAGTAACTGTCATTTGCGCCTCTGCTGTAGCAGGTAGACTCTGTCAAACAGCCAGAATAGGGAGGCTATTGTGCAAAGAGACTTGTGGGTGAGCAAACAAAATTGCTTCATGAACAGATCTGGTGTCTCTCTTTAGATGTTTCAATACAAGTGAGTCAGATTTCTAAACCTGGCTTCGTATTAGAATAGCTCAGGCCCAGATATTTCCTATCTCCTGAGAGTAATGCTGGCCAATTAACTCTCTTTAGGGAACAGGGCGCCTGATCATGAGCCTGCTCTCCTGCTAACGTGCTTTCGCACTTGAAGGAGCAATGCCTGTATGGAAAAGGAGAATGTGTTCCAACATATTATGTTGCCAAAAACATAATTAACAGAGGTCTAAAAATATAGCAGGTCAAGAAGGAGCTGTGTTTTGTATAAATCACATCTGTATTCATACAAAACCAGCTTTTGCTGTTTTTCCTCTGTACACATATAAACAAATTTCCGGTTGGACATGAAACATTTGAGGTGCTCCATGTCTAATGGCACTTTAAAAAAAGAGAAAAAAGATTCTGGCTTTTACCTTCACAAACTGTGTGGGAGTTAGGGAGTCAGTGCATTCTTATACAGATGACATCCTTTAGTAAAACAAAATATTGCTAGTAGAGCAGATAAGACTTTCAGTTGTAAGATTCAAACATGCAGAAATGTCACTTGCTCTACTAATCTGTAATTGAACTCAGTGGAGGATCTTTCCATCCTGGCTAGCAATGCAATGGAAGAGATCAAAATCACCTACTCAAGGTAACTCAGCTACTTCTAGATTTTAAGTCTGGGAATCTTCCACCCTGATGCACCTTCTCTCCTTCTTCCTGAGGGTGCGCTAAGCTCTTGGGGAGGCTCATGTATCATCCTGGCACCTTGCCAGTGTGGCCATTCGCTTCTCATGCCAGGGAGCTTGTTTCTGTCCCCCCCTACCCCCCCCCCCCCCCCCCCCCCCTCCCCCCACTCCGTCCTTGGGTTTAGGCTCTGCCTTCAGCTGCTGGTGTCCCTGGCCTTTGGTTTCAAGGTCTAGCATTTTGTTTCTTTTGGGTCCCAACCATAAGCTTTTTCTGCTCTCTGGCCCTCCCAGCACTCTGCTCCCCACCTCCATCCCTAGGGGTTTCAGAAACTCTTGCCCACTCTCCTACCTGGGTGGGGTCGCAGAACTTTCTGGGACAAGCCAGCCTATTCATAAAAATAATGGTGACACAATAAAGCACAGATATCTAAAGAGAGACTTCCTGACCATGAGATTTTCCAAATCGCTACTTTCTCTTAATACAGTTGCGTGCCAGTTGCGATTATCATAGAGGGAAATTAGAAATCAGCCTTGCTTCCAACAGCGCAAGCATTGCCCTGGGAAAGCAGGAAGAATTCGATCCTCTCTTCTTAGATAAGGGAAAAAAGTCAGAGATAAGATAATGTTGCCTTGGGGAAAAAAAAATGTTTGCTTTCAGTGGTTTTCCTCCCGGGAGCCTGACTGGTCTGTGGGGATTCAATCCTCCGCTGAGTCAGGGTGGGGTTTTGTGCCAGGGAGCTGTGCCTATTAAGCATTCAGCTTCTGAAACAAATACCGAGTCTCCCCACGAATCAGCACCCGCCAGGCCCCGAGTGGCGTGGGGGCTGTGTATTGAAACTGAAGTTCTTGTGTTTTAAAAGACAAAGCATGGAAAGAAAAAGCTGATGGATATAGTTTCACAATTTCTTTCTTTTTTTTTTTTATTTATTTGACAGAGAGAGAGACAGCGAGAGCAGGAACACAAGCAGGGGGAGTGGGAGAGGGAGAAGCAGGCTTCCCACTGAGCAGGGAGCCCGATGCGGGGCTCGATCCCAGGACCCTGGGATCATGACCTGAGCGGAAGGCAGATGCTTAACGACTGAGCCACCCAGGTGCCCTATAGTGTCACAATTTCTAAATGTTCTTTCATGCAGGTTAAAGGAAGAGTTTTGCATGGTGATCATCTATGTTAAATAACACACCATCCTGAAGGTTAAAATTTAAGTTAGAAAGAAGTTTTTGCATGGATGTAGAGCTAGGAGGAATTTTTCTGGGGGTGGTAGTGGCAGTGGTGTTCATCATCTTGGGCCGGCTTGATGGAATAAAGGTGGGAGGGAGAGCCGAGAGGCTGTTCTGCTCTGACATCGATTTACTTTGTGGCTTCAAGCAAGTCACCTTAAAGGATCGATGTCATCGATGAGTCAAGGACCTAGCCTTGAAGTTGTATGGAGGACCAAAGCAGACAGACCCCTCCGTCCAAATGCCTGGAGCTTCTCGGAAGGACGGTGCTCCAGAAAGAGCAGGTGTGACTATCTTGTGCCTTGGTGAACCTGCTGGTGACCCATCAGAGCTGGAAGAGCCCTCTGAGATCATCCAGCCCACCCCCTTCATCTGTCAGATGAACCCAGAGAGGGGAAAGTAACTTAGCAGGGTCACCTAGCCGGTAAGTGCAGAGCTGGACCCATAACTCAGGTCACATAGTTGCCATGAGGGTTCCGGTGTCCTCTAGGTCTAACAACGAACAGGGAGTTTATTTTGTGGTTAGAAGCAAGGCGAGTGTGCTCACGGTGTTCTCAATAACACACCAGGCTCTGTGTCCTAGAGAACAGAGGGATGACTTAAGGAAATATCCCCAGTGAGCCAGGCGGAGGCTGCTTCGGGTATGCGTTCTGGTCAATTCTGTCATCCCTAGGAATGGGCCATCTCACAGGCCTGGACTGCCACCTTCAAGTAGGAGCAGCCCAAGGAGGATCCGTGCTCCTCACCCCAGAAATTTGGCTGGGAGGGCAGGAGGAAGAGAGCACTGAGTGAGCAAGGCGGGGTGGAGGGTCGGAGCGGAGGTCGGCTGGGCGTGCTGACGTGGGCGCACGCAGAGGGCTTCACAGCTGAGCGTTATCAAGCACATCACGTGTTTTTTGCTTTTTTGTCTGTTTGTTTTGTTCCCCTGGGGTGCTTTGAAGAGCTGCTTTGAGGGAGTCAACTGTTGCATCTGAAGCTTGTAACGATGTGACACCGGATTAGGAAGCACAGTGTTCTCTAGACCGGGAAGCCTCAGTCCCCAGACTCTGAGTGACAACAGATGGATGTGGGGAAAACTGTATCTGGTCAAAGTGTTGGTGAGGCAAAGGCCAGAAGGGGAGGGAGCAGGCCAGAGGGAGAGCACACAGAAGGAGGGCTCCCTCTCCTGATGGAGCAGGTCTGTGGCCTACCTGACTGACAGACAGGAAGGGTGGGTGATCCCTGGGCTGAGGGTTCGAATCCAGCTGCTGGGCCAGGGCCCTGATGGGGTTTGGAGAAAACAGGAAGGATGGAGTCACACTGGACCCTTTTCCAGGCTGTTCCAAGAGGAGTCTTTGGGCAATGGATGCTTCCGAGGGCCCCAAACGACTCTGCCCCTAAGATACAGCCCATTGAGTCCTAACAGGCCCTGGACTTCATAATAAATAATAACAAATATATTTTTTAAGTACTTCCATGTGTACGAAATGTGATAAGCATTTTTTTCATGCTCTGTCTCATTCGATAATCACAACAAACTCGAGTTAAATATAATCCTTATTATACAGGGGAGGAAATTGAGGTTTAGAAATGTTAAAACAATGTCCTAAGACTACCAAGCATATAAGCAGGCAGAGATTATAATCCAATTCCTATTCTAAATTCATTTTTAATTATTATATTATACCACCTTCCATTGGGCAGGCTATTGGCTCCTGGGGGTGAAGCAAGAACTTATTCACTCAAGAGGGGTCGATGACCATGTACAGCAAACTCAGGATCCTAACGGGGTCTAATCTGGGGACAGAGATGGGGCAAAGTGAGCGGGGACTCTACACACTTGGATTCTGCCCCTGGGGTCTGGTCCAGGCTCTTCCTTTGAGTGACACCAATTCTATGATGTTTCTGAATGAACCTGCCTGTTCCAAGCTTTACATCAGGAATCAGAAACTCTGACCCTCTGAGGAAGAGAAGGATGGGGGAAAGCGAAGTAGCAAGACACTGAGTGTGTTCAAGCAGCCTCAGAGCATTCATCTGCCTCAGGGCTGCATTTCTCTGCAGCTTTTGATTCTTACCCTCTTAATAGCTCTGGCCTTGTGGAAGCCAAAGGGCAGGAGAGAATGGTGCAGGAGAGCCTAGGATCAGGGAGGGGTCTAGTTAGACCAGGTGTTTGTTCAGGCAGAAAAGGAGACCCAGTAATTTGGGCAGGTGTGTGCAGATGGTGAGACCAGGTGGGGAGGCAGGATACAGAGTCGGGCATCTCCACGGGCAGGGAGAACCAAGCTGCAAGAGGGTCTGGAGCAGGTAGGTGGGGTCTTTGGGTCCATGAGATCATCTCTGTCAGGAGGAGCATGGATTACGTTATAGGCAAGTAAGCCGGGCTAGAGCACTAGGACTTCAGATAGAAATACTAGACAATCTGGTGGGTCCTAGATACTGTGTTTTGGCATCTAGTTCAATTGTACAAGTCCTTAGAGCTGCCACCAAGCCTGGACAGACCACTGATCCCAAGACAGTCTGCACCCTTGCCCATCTGGGCTGGTTTACTCTGCTCAATTTGGTTGGGAAAACTGGCCACGAGAGGGCAGTAGGGAGCCACTCCTGAGGCTGAGTAAGGCGGGGGACTGGGTGCTCCCAAACCTCCGCGGGACATTCTGATTCAGTAGCAGGGGGGTAGGGAGGTGGGGGGTGGGGGGTGGGGTAGGCTGGCAGACTGTAGTTTTAACCCCTGGCCCGCCTGACTCTGATGAGACAGCTCCACAGCTGGCATTCTAAACTATTCTGAATCTTCTCACCTTCAGCGACCTTAACCCAGGACAAATATGATTGTCGGAGCATCGTACCTGTTCAAATGTTTTATTGAGAAAATAGACCACGTAACAATGACTATCTAAAACATATGTTCATTTCAACGAAGAAGAATAAAGGGAAGAGCTGTGCCCACACCTGCTAGGTTGAAACGTAGAGTGTCGCCAGCCCCTTAGAAGCCCCTGCGTGCAGGTCTCACCTCGCATCCCCTCCCTCCAGAGGTAACCATGATCCTGAGGTTTGTAGGAATCGCCCCCTTCCTTCTCTTTAGAGCTTGACACCTCTGGGTTTCTGGTATTCTTTTTAATCCCCAAATAATAATGGGCTGATTTTGAATTTTTAATAAAATAAATTTTTTTTTTCAGTTAACTGTAGTTTTTTGAGACAAATCCATATGGACACATGGGTTTGTAGTTCATTACTGTGTAGGGACATGCCCACCTGGATTCATCGCCTCTCTGTTTCTTGTTTTTGTTCAAGTAAACCCTACCCCTAGTGTGGGGCTCAAACTCACCACCCCCAGATCAAGAGTCACATGCTCTACTGACAGCCAGCCAGGCACCCCCCAACTCCTCTCTCGATGGACACTTACAGAGCTTCTACATTTCTCCCTCTACATTTCTGTGAATATTCCTGTACCTGGAGAATTGTGCAAGAGTTTTTCTAGGGCATACATCCAGAAGTAGAACTGCTGGGTTTTAGTATGCATAATAAACACTAACCATAAAAAAAAAAAGAAAAAAAAAGACTGATAAATCTTTAAAGATAGTGAAAAGGCAAGCCACATCCTGGGATAAGATGTTTGTAATACAGAGTACTGATAAAGCTAATATCCAGAGTATACAAAGAATCATGAATCAGTAAGGAAAGGGGAGACAACCTGGTAGAAAAATGGGCAAAAGTCAGACATGCTTCAGAAACAAGGGGATCCAGAAGGCCGCTAAAAATAGGGAAAGATGCCCAACCTCATTAGTTATCAGAGAAATGCAAAGTAAAGCCACAAGGAGATATCAGCACATAGCTTATGGATTGTTCAAAATGAATCAGCCCGTATTAAGTGTTGTTGAGTTTCTGGGACAATAGAAAAACCCATTCATTGCAGAACAAATGGTAGAATCACTTAGAGAAACACCAGCATTATTGAACTAGTCCTCTCAAGGCTCTGGCCTTATGGGATAGGCAGGAGAATGCAATGGAATCCGAAAAGCCACGTGTACATGCTGAAGTAGGGCCATGAAGGGAAACTCGTAGAGGGGATCTCTAGGAAGCTCTCGCCTCCATGTAGCTATGGCCTCTGTGGGTTCGCAGCCGAGCATATGATGGGGGGCCTGGGGCTGCCGTGGCTCTTCCTGTCGTCTGGAAGAGCTAGACACCTAGCACAGGGGAGAGAGGCCTACCTGGATGGACCCTACAGGGCACCTTATCAAAAAGACTGTCAGAGAGAAATGGCTCTTGCTTTGCTTGCTCCCACTTCCCACATCTTGTCCAAGTTTGTCTTTTGGCCAGCTCTAACCAGGCCACACAGGAAAGGGGATTCTGGGAGATGTGGTTTCTACTTTTTTAGTTTTCTATTACTGCTAAACTTGGTGGCTAAAAATGCAAACTTAGTAGCTTGCAATTCTTGAGGTCAGAAATCCAAAATATGTTCCACATGGTTAAAATCAAGGTATTGGCGGTGCCCCACTCCCTCTGGAGACTCTGAGGGAGAGTCTACTTCCTTACCTTTTCTAGCCTCCAGAGCTGACCTACATTCTTGGCTTGTGGTCCCTTCCTCCATCTTCAAAATGTGTCACTCCAACCTCTGTTTCTGTTGTCATATCTCCTTTCTGTGATCCTCCTGCCTTCCTCCTATAAGGACCCTTGTGATTATATTGTGCCCACCTGGATACCCTGGGATAACCTCCCCATCTTAAGATCCTTAGATTAATTACATTTACTAAGTCCCTCTCGCCATGTAAGGAAACACATTCGCAGGTTCCAGGAACTAGAACATGGGTGTGTCCGCGGGGTTGTGATCCAGACCACCACAGCCGCACAGCCCGGCCGCCATCTTACCGACTGGAGCCTTTTTTACTGGATGATTTTCAATTTGCTCACCGAGGTTCTCCTAGCATGGCTGTCTTCTTTCAGGGCTGAGTTAGTCTGGTAATTTATAGATCCTCTGGCTCATAGATCTTTCCCATGTTTCTTTCCTCTCTCAAGCCTTGCTGCTGTCTCACATTTTGGCACACCCAGCCATATCCTGAATGTATGGAATCCTGGGAAATCCTTTTCACCTCGTTTTGTTGAAGGTGTCCTCCACATTTTTTCTTTCATCATCCTTGTAGCTACGTCCGCTTTTTATGATCTGGGGATTAAATAAAATTCTACTGCCACCAATTCTTGCTCTCTGAATGGTCTGCATTCTTGCCATGGTTTTGAACCCCTGGGTAGAATACTATTTTTTTTTTTTAATGAAGTTAGAAGATAGGTATGATGATAAAGATTAATGAAGGTTTTGAAAAGACCTTTTCTTTTCTTTTTTTTTTTTTTTTTTTTAAAGATTTTATTTATTTATTTGAGAGAGAGAAGGTGAGAGAGAGCAAGCACATGAGAGGGGGGAGGGTCAGAGGGAGAAGCAGACTCCCTGCCGAGCAGGGAGCCCGATGCGGGACTCGATCCCGGGACTCCAGGATCATGACCTGAGCCGAAGGCAGTCGCTTAACCAACTGAGCCACCCAGGCGCCCCTGAAAAGACCTTTTCTAAGGATGGATTTCCTAGCTACTATCTTCCCAAACCATCCCCTAAAATACGGCTCAGCACTAAACTTCAGAGCTGAGTAGCTACTTACACTACTAGAAATAAAATTGGATATGAGGGTTATGTGGCCAAGATATCCCTCCATTATGGTCAGAAATGAAATCGCAAAGGTCTAGGGTCAAGATATTTTTTCAATTGAAGTATCAGTTTCAAATACCGATTTTAAAGATTCTCAAACAAAGTGGTTTGATTTCTTGGTGTCTTATAAGTGTTTGGCTTCACTTCATCCCAAGTGAGATTTTAGACTATGAACCACATTGTAAGAATCCCTTGGACCACCCACCTCAAAACTTCTGCTTGCAACCAGGGAACACACACACACACACACACACACACACACACACACACCGCCCCCACCACAACCACGCCATTTGAAGTGTCTGCTTAGCATGTGACCGTCTTTGTGGTTATAATCATCAAATAACTATTTCTGTACCCTTTTTATGGAGAGTCCAAATCTCTAGCAGAAAATACTCTTCGAACAAAACCTACTCATTGCATTTGGGCAACCACAGACCACCTGGAGGGCCTTCAAAGACCAGAGTTTCAGAAACTACAATTTAGAGCATAAAAAGAATCATGGTGCCTTGAGTTGAGGAGAACCAAAAAGATACCTGGTACTGGCTCAGCCCAAATTTGAACACTAGCAAAGCACACAATGGGTACTGGTTTAGATATTAAAAAAAAAAAATGTCTTAAAGGGATGAACTATGGAACCCAGCTGTCAGCTAGGACCAGCTGTGCCTTGGGGATTTAGGCTGAGCTCCTACATTCACAAATGGTGCTCTGTTTTGTCTCCCCCTCAACGTGGAAACTCAGACCCTTGGAGACTTCTGTAACTAGTCCTTCTATTCAATTATCTCTAGAAGTTAATAGTGTCTGGGAGGAGTCAAAGGGGTCATCAGATGCCACACCCCACACCCTGACATCTCCTATATCTTCTCTTCTCCTCCTCCACCCCCACTTCCTAACTCTACCTCCCTCCCTCCATGGGGAGCAGACAACCCCTTCTCCTTGCACTGCCCGCCCATCCCCAGTGGCCTCGTGGCCTCAGCACCAGTCCCCCCCCAAAACCCGCCCCAGACTGATCTGCTCTGAGTGGCCCCATTGAGTATTTCCCCAACGAGGATGGGCCTCCCGTGAAGAGGAATTCACCTGCCAGCCGCGGAAAGAACAGAAATGTCTTCACCTCCTGACACATATGGCAGGCAAAGCAGTCATAAAACCAGGAGACTACATGAAAAGTTACTCAGTCTCTTCTTCCACAGAAGAAAATCCACACAGAAAACCCAGACAAGTGAGGACAAATGTGAGAAGGCTTTTCCTAATTCCTTCCCTTAGCAGGCTGAGCAAACTTGCGTCGCCCGAATTTGTCGCCTCCCCCAGCGGGCTTCCATCAGAGTGCGCTGTTCTTGTGCATTCTTTCCAACTCCTGGGAAATCTTCCCCATGAACTAAATCTGTCATCCTATTCTTTCTCCTTGCTTATGGGTATACATCCAACGAGTGAATTTTCTACTGCTGGGTTTTGTGTTTATTTCACTTGCTGTTGAAAAGGCAACATTACAATGAACTGTACTTACCCGTTGAGAAATCAGTAAGTTCTTACAACAAAAGAAGGATGGGTTCCTGTATGTTTTATTAGGCGTTTCACGCGTCCATGTATCATTTTACTGACAAGACAGCAAGCGCCTGAGACTCTGTCTTACATTTCCTTGCAAACTCCACCTCATCTAGCTGTCTCAGAAAGGAACAGACAGGGACGCCTGGGTGGCCCAGTGCATTAAGCATCTGCTCTCGGCTTAGGTCATGATCCCAGGGTCCTGGGTTCGAGTCCCACACCAGGCTCCCTGCTCAGCAGGGAGTCTGCTTCTCCCTCTGCTGGCTACTTCCCCTGCTTGTGCTTGTTCTCTCTCTCTCTGACAAATAAATAAATAAAAATCTTAAAAAAAAGAAAGAAATGAAGAGACATCACTAAGCTTCACAGGGCTGCTTCCCACTAAGTCAAACAAAAGAGGGCCATGTCTTTGTTCAAAGGACTTTAAGAAACAACATAATATAATAGGAAACATTGGATTTAAAGTCTGAGGGTCTGACTTCAGAAGGAGTGCGGGCAGGTAATTGCAACTCTCTGCGATTCTTTGGTTTCCTTGTTTGTAAAGTGAGTAATAATCATTACTGCCCAGTGTGTGGTTGTTGTGAGAAGTGAATACAGTTGTGCCCCTGAGAGTCCTGTGCAGACTGCTAAGCACTGTACAACACTAAGATATCAAGCCAGGGTTCAGCCATCAGTACAAGTACCAAAGAGGATGTAAAAGGAAGGAAAAGTGGATCCAGTTAATTCTCTGAGTCTTCAGGTACATTTCTGTGGACTTGAGCTCCAAATCCCTTCCTGCAGCTTGAATTTTGATACAAACCTTTCCTTTATCTCCAGTCGTAGCCTTGAGTTTGCAATGCATTGGCCACGGCCTGGGTCAACTGTGAGCAAGCAGCTTAAACACAGCCCTCAGAGAGGAACACCCCACTGAGCCACGGATTGTCCAGCTCAGATGTGTTCGCCTCTCCTCGGCTGCAGACTGCAAGCCTGTCCCTGTGGATCGTGCCTTTTCCTGCTTTCCCAGGCCTTGCCTGAGCAGCACACCGGTGCAGAGATGGAGACACAGTCTGGGCAGCCAGCTGGGAAATTTCAGGCCTCAGCAAGTCTTCATCTTCCCAACCAGCCAAAACCTCCGAGGAGGGCCACCCCCATATTCCACTGTGGACTCAAGGAGGCTGGATTGCTGATTATGGCAGGGGCCTGAGCAGGGTGGGCATGGCAGGGACTTACCAAGTCTACAGGGCTGGGTTGGGTCTGGCAGTCCCCTGCTGAGTCAGTCCCCTTTGTTGCCATATCTGGGAGATCCGGGAGGAATGAGAAAGGACAGAAGGGTCTGGACAGTGAGGTGGCAGGGGAGCCCTTCAGGCAAGTATGCGAGCAGCCATCTACCCACCAGTAGGAAAGTATTTCAATTAAGGCCTGGAATACTCTTACAGGGACACACAGGCTGAATACCAGTCCAGGGATTGAGATATCATCTAGTCCGTCCCCTTGGCTTCACCCATGAGCAAATTGAGTAACTAGGCCAGGTCACTTTCCCAGCAATGGTCTTTTTGCTACATTCTCTCCAGCCAATTGTCCTCAATCTTCTGGGCTTCAAAACATGGAGGACTGCAGAGCGCCTGGTTTCTGTGGCAACCAGAAAACAGATGCTATGCTGGGACAACCCTTTATCTAATCAATTAAAGTCTTGTTACTGGTGTCTTTGATTTGATTTCCTAACACTTCCTCTTATTCCTTCATCAGTAATTCACATCAACACAACTTCGTGAAGCAGCTACTGGGTAGAGTGGGCTAGATTCTACAGGAGCTTCGGAGGACCAGAGAGCCTCTGGCTTTAGGGAGGCTACAGGTGGGAGTAGACAGTGGTGTTGTCTGAGGGCGTCCAGGAATTCCTAAGGAGCTGAGCCCGGAGAGGGGAGGAGCATTCAGTCAGGAGCACCCACAGCAGGGAGCCCCAGTCTGAAATGGAGACAAACAAATGGAGCCTGGCAAAGACATGCTCCTTGAAGAAAAGACGTGTCTGTAGATTCACAGGTGGAATTAGGTGAAACCAGGGAACTCAGCACTGAGAGCAGATACAAATGATAGCAGGTGGGTAAGGCAGTAGTTTTCCAACTTTTCTTAGGAGCAAACCTTATGCCAAAGCTGAAAATACGCAATAGATTAAGGCAGAACTGTCTGTGTGTGTGTGGGTGGGGGGGGGGGTAGGATGGAGAATATTGGGGGAGGGCAGGGCCGTGGGAGCACAGTTTGGAAACCACTCATTTAAAAGAAGGCCTTTAGGGGCTGGCAGATCATGCATCGCTCATGGACAGGTCACTCATTCCAGGATCCCTGCAAGGAAGGCTTGATTCCTCCAGCTCTGAGAGATTAACACAGGTTGGAGACTGGCTTCAGGAGACTGGAGTAAACAGCAAAATGTCAGCAACTGGGTTTTCAATGGACTGGACTCTTTACCTATTGTCCCTGTCGTTAAGCTACATGGCAAACTAAATCATAATCAGAAAGCACTTTACTACCTCAGTGTAAGAAATCATGGTCACTCACTGGTCTAGAAATATTCGGTCTGTATCTTCAGCATTCTCTTTCTATATAGATACACAGCTGTGGCAGGATATAACCACAAGGAATCAGTACAAGGGGGAAGTAAAGAAATCAAATCTTTAATTGCATCAAGCTAAAATATCCTGATATTTTTATCTTGTAATCCAGTGGACTCCAAACGTTATGGAATGTACAGCCCAATCAGCAAAAACTGTTGGAGCGCATATCCCCAGTATATGTATATTTATTTATGAATTATATGTACCTTCAACTGGTATTTTGAATATTAAATATGAATACATTTAATTAAAAATGAAAAAATTCTAGTATTTTCTTTCTTCATAACTGTGGAATAATTAAAAACTCTTTGATGACAGAAATGGAGTCCATATCCATGGATTTCCTATGTATAAACCTCTTCTCGGTGGAAAAATTCAAAACATTCTACCGAACACATAAAGTGTGTTAGCTTTTCTTTGGCGGGCCATATCAGGATCATCATCTACCTCACTTATAATTATTGTCACCACAGTATGAAGAAACTGTGATCCAAAGCTCCTAACTTGTGCATGTGCCCTTCGATCTTATCTAACATTGAAGAACTTGCTGTCTTCCTTCTTTGCATGGAAGTGCTACGATTGTTAAAAATATTGAAGACGTCAAACAAATAAGCAAGTTGGCTGTCCAGTTCACATCTACAAAAGCTGGGACTAACTAATGTGGTTTCTTACCTTGCAGAAACATTATGAGCTCCTGTCACATTTCAAACATTCCGGAGTCGATAGAGTTTTTCCCCTCGACCACCATCATGCCTCATCAAGAAACAGTTGTTTTTGGTATGGACCAGCCTCCATATAAACACATAAGAAAGAGAATGATTTGGACTGAACATACTGGCCTCAATGTCATTCCGTTTTTACTATATCAGTAAGCACGTTGCGTAGTTCAGCCAAATTTTTAAGGATTTTGAAGATATTCCTGATGAATAAAGCAGTGAACTGATTCACCGTCACTGGTGCAAGCTTCTTGGTACCAAGCGAGTATGAAGAAGCTTGTCTAACCTAATCGATCAGCTTCTTTCCCTTTCCTACCGGTGCCTGGGTCTAGAGGCAAAGACTTTCACCTCTTTTTTATTTCCTATGTGGACTTTTATGGTCCATACGGGTTTTCACATGTCAAAGAAGGAGATAAAAGAATGTGGAACAACTTTCTCTCTCTCTCTCTGAATTAAGCCTGGGTTTTAAGCTTAGTGTGTTGCTACAAAATCCTATTTTGAGTAACAAAAGCTATTATTCAAAATATCAGATTTTTTCCCCACTTTGTGTTTCTGCTGTAACAATCTTAATCCTAGGGACAGATGCTCTCTCAGGCTGTCCAGGGAAAAAGGACACGTACCCCCAAAACGTAGAGAGAGAAGCACAGCATCATTTTTAGACTTCTGTACAGAGCCCCGTCAGTTGGCCAGAGTTTTTGCCGTGTACTCTGCAGACCCCGTTTTGCTGGCCTTCTGTGCTGACACCAGTGACCACGTCGCGCTGTGGCTGGCTGCCTTCCGAGGACTTTATATCTGGGGTCTCTGTCATAAGGAGTGTTGCCCCCTAATGCTGCAGCTACCGTGGTTCTGGGCTTTGTTCTTGAACCTCTTCCTGCCCATTGCCACCGGGGACGCTCTCACCCACCCCGGGGGGAGTCTCCGATTCATGAATCGTCTGTGTGTGGAATGTCTGTAAGCCTAGCATTTGAAACCCAGAACTCCTTTTTCTGTAGAGAGACTGTTTTAAGTGTTTGTGGGTCTCCAGGTCAACCCACAAAGACTCACCCAACCCTCAGTACAGGTAATGAATTTTCCCTTTGCTCCTTTTATATATCATAGAATTATAGACCGTCAGAGCTGAAATGGAATTTAGAACATTGTGTTATGCATTGCTAACAGAGTTGTTTTCCACTGGATTCTATTACAAATGCCCCACATTTCATCCACCTTAGACGTTAAGTAGGGTCCTGAGGTCTAGCCTGGAAGCCCAGTCATCCTTTACAACATCACATAATCATGAAGCAGGAAGGGTCTTGCCACAGAGAGCTTCACCTTGGCCACTTTTCTCTATAGCCTTGGAGGCTACACCACGAGGGCCGGGTCTGTGTCGATGGTGTCCCTACACAGACATGGCCAATACTTACGTACCTTAAATCAATGGGATCACGGGAGCCACATCAGGAAAACCAAAGGGCTCAGGTGTGGAAGCAAAGGTGTGAAGGAACGCCTCCTGGCATTTACTGAGCCAGGCATACTTCCATCCCAGGGGAGCCTTCATCTTCCTGTCCTCTCTGAAATGCTTCTCCCCAGATATCGTCGTGCTGCACTCTCTCACTTCATCAGCTCTTGGCTCAAGTGTCACAGCTCCGAGAGGCCCTCAGTGGCTGTTCTACCTGAACCAAACCTTCCCAGCACGCCGGGTTTCCTGTCCCCTTGGCTTTGTTCCATAGCACTATTCATTTGCTTATTAGTCAGAATCCCTGCTTGCCATCCTCCCTGCCCCCTGCCCCCTTCTCCCCAACTCACATGTCAGCTTCATGAGGGGAGGACTTTATCTGTTTCGTTTACTTTCTACCAGCAGTGCCCAAAACACTGTCTATCAGGCACATAGTAGGAGCTCAGGAAATGTACTTGTAGGTGAAAGGATCAAGCGAGTAAGCACTGTCCCAGGTTTTTAAACCTAAACACCCTTAGGTTTAAAAACAACTTTGGCAACACCGTTCTGTGATTCATATATGCATTTTATCAGTTTCTAATTGTTGGTATGTTTGAATCTCAGTAAAATCCTCTCACTTTCCCTACAGAAGACATTTGAATGAAAAGAAAGTCTCTCTGGACTTTGTTATCAAAAAGGGGGAATGGCACTTTACTGGGGTTTGTCAGTAAGGACAACTCAGTTCAAGCCGATAAACTGAACGATCGCTGTTGCTGGAGGGGGTAGAACGTAAGGGCTTTGTCCTCAAAGACCTTGTGGAGGCATCATCTCTTTGTCCTGGGAGAAATAATATGTTACCATTTTTCATCCATCCATTCATTCATTTAACAAGCGTGAGTTCTGCCCTTGAGGAATTCTATCCCAGGAAGAAGGAAGTTCTGTAAAAAAAAACTTTGATAACACAGTAAGATAATAGTAACAGAGAGGTCTGTGTAAAATGCTACAAGGACACGTACACCTGCATGCTTATCATCCTTTTCATCCTTCGTTATGGTCAGGGTTACGTGTCAGACTCTCTAAGAGTCTTCCTGAAATTTCTTTCTTTTTAAAAAGATTTTATTTATTCATTTGAGAGAGAGAGAGAGAGGCAAAGAGAGCACAAGCAAGGGGAGAGGCCGAGGGAGAGGGAGAAGCAGACTCCCCACTGAGCAGGGAACCGGATGTGGGGCTCGATCCGAGGACCCCGGGATCATGACCCTGAGCCTAAGACCGTTGATTAACCATCTGAGCCACCCAGGCACCCCCTGAAATTACTTTCTTAAATATACGTATGTATAGCACGGTCAGGTGAACTTGGCACATCTATGCGATGAGATACATGCGTCAGACCCCAAAGCATGGGGCCCGTATCAGTACATGATGGCCCCTAGAGTGAACCTCCACAGAAATATATCAGAAGGGAATTCAGAGCCATGTTTTGTGAGTTGACATGTATGAGAACAGCTTCGGAACCAGATGAAAAATTGGGTTTAAACCTGGTTCTCACTTAGCTGTATAATCCTGGGTATGGTGTCTGCTATCTCAGAAGCTCTCCCTCTCACGGAATTGCTGTGAAGAATTCCTCGCACAATCTGATACTTAGCGTGTGTTCAGTAAATGTCAGAACAAAGCTACCTTCTTCCGCTAGCTCTGGGGTAAGTTTTACATACATCATTTAATCAACAGAAGGGCCTTATAATTATTCATATTTTATAGATGAAAATCTGAGGGTAAAGGTAGCCATATATCTACTAAGTGGTTTAGCTGAGAGCCCATTTTTTCCTCTTCCAAAGTTAGTCCTCTTAAGCATTACACAAGTAATTATATTTCAATTTCATCTGGTTCTTTCTGTAAGTTGCTTAAGGAATTCATGATCTGAAATAAAAATGTGTGTACCAGAATTTATATTAGTTAAGTCGCCAGGGGTACAAAATTGTCTTTCCCGTACTACATAACCCCTAATTTTCGTGGACAAGTTGTTGCAATGCTTTGTGATTTTATTTCTTGACAGTAGATGGCGCTGATGATTGTCAAACGAGACCAAGAAGTGGCCATACACCAACCCCCTTAGCCATTAAAACAAAACAAACAACAAACAAAACCTGAAAGACATATATATATAAAAAAAGGAAGATTTTCATTCCAACGAAAGGTTGAAATTAAGAATTTGGAACTGCCATGTAACTGAGCTAGATGTATATGTGATCCATGTGTGTTTAATTTGGAACTCTAGGGGAAATCTCCTCGGCTACTTGCAAAATTTCATTAACAGGATTAAAACAGAATATAGTAAAATTTAATTATCCAGACAAACAATAAACTTAGAGTTACTTGTCAGATTTTATTTTCTGCACCATAACTTTAGGGAGACATGAATATTAAGATAACTATGAATGCAGTTAAAAAAATATATATAAATGTATATATATTTATATGACTTCCAGAGTGCTGAAGACAGTACAGAGGAATACAGTGGTCAAGATGAAAAACAAAACAAGACAATTTAATTATATGACCCTCAGGCATGTTAACGTTTTGGGACATAAATTTCCTCATCTTGAAAACTGAAATATTTCTTACTTAATTCACAGGACAGTTGCCTGGATAGAAGCCAGTAAACGCCTTAAGAATGATCATGTCCAATATCCAAATAAGCCTTCATTGATATTTTCCATGCGTTCAACCCAACCTCCTACAGGCACAACCTTCACACAGTGACACTGAAATTCAGAATAAGACTTGAGTCTTCAATTTCCTTACCGGTCCATGAACAATTTAGTAACCTTCAGTGTATTAGATTCATGGAAGATGAGGGACTAAGGTATTTTCAACCATAAATGGAATGTTTAGGTTAATATTCAGCTATCCAGAAAATTAAATAAAAGAACCCTGAATCCAAAGGATATCAGTTCATTGGTGTAGCCTACTTTCCTCCCCATTTTCACTGTCTTTCCCATCTGCAGGTGTGTGTGTGTCCCTGGGATGCACGTTTGTGGGATACAGGCTAAGCCGGGGTCTACTTCAGCTGCAGAAAAGGTCATAGCCCTACAGAAGCCTATGTGGGATTTCTCCCTTGACTTTCACAAGAGGTGTAGACATTCCCTCTGCTCTTCTCCTTTTTTTTTTTAATAGCTTATTGAAACATCTTTGACATATAAAAAAAATAGACGCTTCTCGAAAGAAGAAATTCAAATCGCTAACAGGTTCTCGGCGTCTTTAATCATCAGAGAAATGCAAATAAAAACCACAAGAAGATATCATGTCACACCTGTCAGGGTAGCTATTATCAAAAAGAGAAGAGATAGCAAGTGTTGGCAAGGATGTGGAGAAAAGAGACCCCATGTGCACAGCTGGGAGGGATGTAAATTAGTGCAGCCGTTATGGAAAATAGTATGGAGGTTCCTCAAAACATTAAAAATAAAATTACCATAGTGCCCTTTGTTCCTTTTTTTTTTTTTTTTAAGATTTTTTTATTTATTTGAGAGAGCGCACAAGAGAGCATGATGGGGGCCTCCATCTCAGTGACGCTGAGATCACAACCTGAGCCGAAATCAAGAGTCAGATGCTTAACCGACTGAGCCACCCAGGTGCTCCCCCTCTGTTCTTCTTTTAACAAAAGGTTCACAAATATCTGTGGATGATGGTAGGTATTATCATTTCTGCTTCAGGAGCCCTGCGTGTCTCCTGCCACTGGTTCCTCGGCCTCAAGCTGCTTTCCCTAGAAAGAAACATCCTCCACACCAGGGACTCCAGGCAGCTAGATTCAGCTTCTCAATTCCTGCCAGGAGTAAGTGCCCCATCTCCATCCCCCACTATTTGATCTGGGCTTTGGGGACATAAAGCGTCCTGGCCAAGGCCAAACAGTGTCTGGCTGGCTTCTAAAAGCACAGGAGGCAGATTCTTCTTGCTTTTACAGATTCTATCACTTCCTCAGACAGGACTCCCTGCCTGGTCTCCATCTTACTCCCCACCCCAGAGAATATGCCCTAGAGCCTTCCAGAATTTGTGATTAGAGAGCCGTTTCTGTGGTTATTTCCTCCCACTAGACCCGAAGGTCCCTGGGGGATGTGACATGAGTCTGTCTTTTGTCCTGCTGTGTCCTCATGCCTGGCACAGGGCCCAGCACAAAGTAGGTGCTCAGGGAAGAGCTGCCGAAGGTGTGGAAGATTGATCGGCTTTGACTTCCCTGGAAAGGGCTGGCAGGCATCTAAGGGTCAAACGAACCCGCCCACTAAGCGTTTATGACACGTCTCAGGCTTTTCAAGAGTTCGGACTGCTGGGGGGAAAGGGGAGAATTTCTGGTTGAGAGAGGCTGGGTTTGGGGGCCTCCAGCCCCCCATGCTCTGATCTCTCCAGAACCTTTCCTGCTAAGCCCCCCAACCCCCAGAGGGCCCCTGCCCCCTCTTCCCTTCATTGCTCCCTGTGGGCATGGGGCAGGCATGGAACTTGATCCTATGTAAGAGTCTGCTCTAACAGGAAGCAAATAATGTTCCTCCCCTGACGGAGGTGTTTCCTTCTTAAAGAAGTTACAAAGGCTCTTTTCAGAGAGAAAGGGGGCGGGCATGGTGTGTGGCCACACTGCTGCCTGCCCCGTGCAGACTGAAGCATGTTCCGGAGTCAGGGCCTCTGAAACGAGCCCCGAAACAGAGTGGCCCAGGCTCTCTGAGCCTCGGCCCCTTTACGGGCTGGTTACGAGCATCCCCCGAAATCCCCTAGCGTCCTTGTGAATCTTTTTCTTTTCTCGGCTTCTGGGATACCGCAGTCTGGGTTTTCTTCCTGTTTTCTCGAAGTCCCCTTGCTGGATCCACTTCCTCTTTGTCATCTCTTCCCTGCGGGTCCCCCAGACCTGTCCTGAGGGCGACAGCCACGCTCACCTTGGGATGAGCACACTGAGTTTCCTGGCCATCAGTTCTTTCTGTGTCCTGAGGAATCCAGAGTCTTACAGCTAACTGCTGACTCTGCGTCCCACCAGGGTGCCTACTAGGTGTTCCACACTAACTGGATCTAAAGCTGAGCCCTCTCTTTTTTAGAAGACTACCTGTAATGAGAAACAGAACCTTAAAGTAGACCCAATAGTTGACACCATGTGCAATAGTGAAAAAACAGGGGCCTTCGTGTTAAAGGTCGGAAAGAATGGAAGGAGGCAGCCATCTTGATGCTATTTTGACAATGATGAGGAGGTTTTAGCCAATTAAATAAAATGAGGGGAGAGGCTAGAAGGAAAGAGGATGAAAATTATTATTTGTAGGTGATATGATTGTCAATACTGCAAACCAAAGAGAATCTAAAAGAAAATAATATGAAAGAGATATCAGGTAAGAGGCAGTCGGAAAATAAATATGCATATATTAATACCTTGCACTAGTTTTAAAAATTCAAAATATAATGACAAAGATGCCATATATGGCATAATTCATTTCAAATATAAAATACCTCAGAATCAACTTCTTAAAGAGATGTGACATGTACATTTTGAAAATTAAACATAAACTACATTTAAAACCAAATGACAAATCAGGAAAACAGTTTCCAAGTAAATGACAAATCAAATTTTCCTATCTCTAATATATAAACAGCTCTTACAAAAAAAGAAAAAAAGTAGAATTCCAATTAAAGATGGCAAAGGGTAAATGATTCACAAAAGGAGAAGTAATTAATAAGTCTATTAAAAATGTTTGGCCTCATTAGCCATCAAAGAAGTACAAATTAAAACAGTAAAATGTGATTTATGCCTTGTCAAATTATAACCTTTTTCTAAAATATTGTCAGCATTGATAAGATGTGAAGGAACGGGCATACTTACATGTGGCTGGTAGAATGTAACTAGCTGTGATTTTCCTGAGGACAACTTGATAGTATGTATCAAAAACCTTAAGCCATCCTTTGACCCAGAAATTTCACTTCTAGAAGTATAATCATACTCATTATAAAAAGCTTTGCTAGAACGGAATTTTGATATGGGGAAAATTCTGGAAATAACCCAAATGATGAACAACAGGGGACTCGTGAAATGGAACTATAGTTCATCCAGAATTAAAGAGACCATGCAGCATTACACATGACATTACAGAACACAAAGCTGAACTCTTGTTCCCACCCTCCCTGTGCTCCAGCTGGCCTTTCTCATAATCTTCCCCACCTCAGTAAGTGGCTCAGTCCCAAAACCTTGCAGTCATCCTTGACTCCTCTCTTTCCTTCATAGTCTGTATCTAATCCACAGGCCTGTCACCTCCACCTTCAAAATGTCTCCCTTTTCTGACCTTGTCCCACCCTCGAACACCCTAGGCTTGAAGGAGACCGAGCCACACCACCTCGCTCCTGGACCACCTCAACAGTCTCTGTCTTTCTGCTTCCATTCTTGTCCTCCTATAGGCAATTCTCTGTAGGGCAGACAGACTGATCTTTTTAACTACCAGAACATGTCACCCCTTGCTCGAAACTATCAGGGGCTTCCCTCACACATGGAATAAAATTCAAACTCCGTGCATGGCCTAGCCAGCTTCACCAGCTCTGGCCCCCGTGTGGCCTTCTGACTTCAGCTCATATCTCTGTTCTAGCCACGCTGACCTTCTTGGTATTCCTCAGACTCACAGCCTTGTTACTGCCTAAACTTTGCACTGTTGTTCTCTCTCTGGGGTTCTCTTTCCCCAGTTCTTCTCATGGCTTTGTCTTAAAAGTGCAGAGAGAGGTGGGGTGCCTGGGCGGCTCAGTCGTTAAGCGCCTGCCTTCGGCTCAGGTCACGATCCCAGGGTCCTGGGATCGAGCCCTGCATCGGGGTCCCTGCGCCGCATGCATCGGGCTCCCTGCCCCACGTGCATCGGGCTCCCTGCTCGGCGGGAGGCCTGCTTCTCCCTCTCCCACTCCCCCTGCTTGTGTTCCCTCTCTTGCTGTGTCTCTGTCAAATAAATAAATAAATAAAATCTTTCAAAAAAAAAGTGCAGAGAGAGGCTCATTTGACCCCTAAGTAAAATAGCTTCCCATCACTCTCCAGGCCCTCATCTGCCTTTGTTTTTGTCACTGTACTTATGACTCCCTGCGTTAGGAGTTACCTGTCCTTAGGTGAAAGCTAGTTGAAGGAGAAGAGGCATTTGTTAACAGACAGAAGATCAAGGAACGGATAGGAAGGCTGAGTGGTTCATAGCCAAGAGCAATGCGTAAATCACACCGCTTGGTGAGAACCCTATTGCCCTGCTGCCAAAGGGCATGTCACCAAGGCCACTGTCCCAGACACCAGCTCTGCTGTACCCACTACAACCTTCCTCCTGCTGCAGACGCTGGCCACCAGCCGCAAGGATTTTCTGCAGGCCTTGTGTCCTTGAATCCCTGGCTCCTGACCCAAGGTATGGGCTGGTATGTCTGATTGGCCAAGCCTTGACCATGGGTCTTGGCTCATTCTACAAGGGAGGCCGGTCAAACTACCATCTGGAGAGTTCTCTTTCTATGTAGTGGGCCATGGGCTCTGCATCCCAGGATTCCACAAAGTACAGAATGTCCCGATATAAGATGGAGTTTCAGATTCTAGGTGGCCAAAAAAGGATGACAGATACCTCTTGCATTAGTTGGCTTTCTACTCTATGTTTATTTGTCTATTGCCTATCTCTTCTGCTAGAATAGAAGCCTCACTAGGTCAGGGACTTTGCCCTTTCCTCTCTACATCCCCCGAGTCCGGAACAGTGACTGCAGAGAGGTGGCCTTCCATTAATATGCGTTGACTGAGTATCAGACACTATATTGAAAGTGTTGGCAATCCTAACGATTAAACAGTCTAGTTGTTATCATTCCTCCTTTTGGTGGGAGATGCTCCTGGCCCCCTCTTCTGGCCTGTTCCTCCTCCCCTAGCTCCAAAAGCAAAAGCAAGCCCGTCTAGCCTGATATGGCTAGAAACCACATTTGTAGGTAGAGAGTATCAGAACTGAGTTACATTGTAGGACACCCAGCTGATGTCACAAATTGTTTGGTGTGGGGGAAAAACCTTCACACATTTGGTGACCAGAAATGTTCTCTGTGTTAAAGTCAAGGAGACACATAAGGAAGAAACATTAGTAGGGTAGAACTGGGTTTTTCCCCTACACAGAAGGAGGAAAACAGCTTTTTCCCTGACAAGGACACCGGAGACATATGGAACTCCAGCATTTGGTGGTGGGGAGGAGGGTGAGATGCAAATGTTTTCTCTTTTAAAGAGAAAGAGAGAAAATGATAGTGAAAGTCGTTTCTGGGCCGGGCTGTCCGCAGGAGAGGGATGGGTTGAGGGAGGAGGGAGAAAGGGAGTTGCGGGGTGGGGGGGGGTGAGAAAGAGGAGAGGAAGGGAGCTCTCTGAGGGAGAATCAGGCTGCACATAATGTCGAAGGAACGCTTCCTATATTCTATTTATAGATTCTAGAGACCTGCTAAGAAGAGACAGTTCGAGCTGGTTTAGCTGTGTTAAAGGATTACTAATTACAGTCATTTATGAGAATTGCCGCTTAGCATTTCTAGCTAATCACTGTGCAGGCAAGTATTATCTATATTGTGACTATCTGCCAGAGTGTCTTTTGTTGTAAATTTTATTTGATTGCAACACCTGCTCATGAAGATTCCCTCTGTTCTGGGGAAGCGTAGCCACCTGCTCAGGACTGAAACAAAGCAACCGGGAAGGAATGCTTTCTAAGAATAAAGGGAAAAAAATTCCTATAGATATACCACATAATTTTTGTTACTTGGGGTGATGGTTGGTAGAAGAAGATCAACAAAGCACTAAGATTTTTTTTTTTTATTTTTGCTGCTTCCTATATCCCCATTCTCTATTCTCATCACCACCACACACACACACACACACACACACACACACACACACCCCACTCTTTGCACACTAGGTCCATGACAGATTCAGAAACTGGAGCATGTAATCTACAAACTTATCCATTATGGTGTTTTGCAGATGGACAGAAGTTGCTTTTACCATTTAAAAAAAAGGGCCTCCTACTAATGGTCCCTCAGGAAATCTGTGGCATATTAAGCAATGTGGGGTTTGGATTAGGACAAAAGAAGGTTAAATTAAATCCAAGCAAAAACATCTTGACTTGTAGCTTAGAAACGTGTGCAGTTCCTGACTTTAGATTCAGTTTTGTGAAGTAACTTTCCAAAACACATTTTGTGGGTGGGTGTCCATGTGTGGCCCCGTGAGCCACTTGGAAAGAAGCATGGCCCTCGCTCTCAGCAATGCCTGCCACCACCATCTCTCCATGGAGGCGATAAACTGGGGCAGCTGACCAGGGCTTCTCCACCAAGCTTGGAATGCAGGCAGGGAATTGCATACATAGAAAAAGAAAGCTGATTGGAACCACTTAGTTCCTATGTACATTCATCAACTTCTATCCAGTCAAAGTTTGGCATCAGTGCTGGGGGATCAACCTTTCCAGGCCTGTTGTTCAGATGAAGACATTACAGAACACAAAAGGCACGTCAAGTCCTCCAACACGGCAGCAGGCCTGAGATAAAAACCAGACTTTGGAGTCAGAGTGGGAACAGGCTATACTGTTTTAAAATGTTACTTACTGTTAAAAAAAAAAAAGTGAGGAATCGGGAATCAGAAAATTAAATATAAGGGCAAGAGTTTAAAAATGAAACATTTTCTTCTTAAAAACACTGCTTCCATGTAAAATTGTGGTTTGACCCTTAGTTACCCACCAATAACTGGGTTATTGGGTAAGAACAAAATGGTGAAAACTTAGAAGTCATCTAGCGCAATTCTCATCTGATATTTGAATCCCCTCTTTGTGCCCCAACATCTTGTCATCTTGTTTCTGCCTCAAAACTTTAAGTGGCAGCAAACCCATTGCCTGTTGGGGTAACCTATCTGTCTCTGGAGCGTGCTGGTCGAGAGGCAGGACAGGCTGCTACTGTATCACTCCATAGTCCTAGCCTTTTGGAGACACACAAGTCCAATCTCTTTTCCCTGTAAGCCCTTCCTTCACCATTAGGAAACCCCAGTCACACATGCCTTTCAGGACCCCAAGTCTACAAATACTCCTGAGTCATGGTGTCAGGCTCCCTCACCAACCCTGCTGTCCTGGTTCCAGTTTGCAAATGCTCCTCTTCCGTGCGATACTGGCAACCAGAGCCAGCCTGAGGCCTGACTGGGCTTAGTCGATATCTGCCATATTTTTACCACCCAGCAACTTTGGAACACCCGCTCTTAGGAGACTGGTTATACCTAAGGAGGAAGTCATAGGCTTGCTTTGTAAGCCTCCCCTGCAGCTAAGGTCTGGGCATGTGATCCAGACCCCTCTGATCACGTACAACCACATGAGACCATGATTCTCCAGCTACAGATGGGAAGAAGGACTGCAATGAGGCATTCTGGTAAGGGTAGATGCAGTGACTTCCAGCATTTCACAGACAGGGCTTATGAAGTCCTTTGGTAGAGCCCAGAAATCGAAAGATGAACTACTATGGTAGGCAGGATAATGGCCTTCCAAGGATGTCCATGTCCGAGTCTTTGGAGCCTGAATATGAATATGGGACCCATGTGGCAGATGCAATAGAGCTCAGGACCTTGAGATGGGGAGTTATCCTGGGTTATCTGGGTGGACCTGATGTACTCTGTAGAGTCCTTGTAAGGGGGAGGCAGGAGAGTCAGAATCAGAGAAAGCCATGTGATGACAAAAGCTGAGTGAGGGAAGGAGATGCAGTGATAGAAGCAGAAATCAGAGAGACAGATTTGAGGGTATTCTTCTGCTGGCTTTGAAGATAGAGGATGGTGCCATAAGCCAAGGGCTGCAGGCACCTTGATTTAAGCCCGGTGAGATCCACTTTGGACTTCTGACTTCCAGAACTGTAAGAGAATAAATCTGTGTCATCTTGGACTACTACATGTATGGCAATTTGTTAGGGCAGCAACAGGAATCCAATACCTAGATGCCTAAGTCCTTAAGGCCAGTGGTGGCGGGAAAGCAGGGTCTCCGTGAGAGGGGCTGATGCAATTCGGGTGCCTCTCTTACTGCAAAACTTGCAAATCTGATTCTCTGGCCCTCCCAAAGACTCTATCAGCTCTCTCCTATCATTTGGCGAATTCATCTTCTTCTTAAACCAGATCGAATACATAGGATCTGGGGCTTGCAACAAGGAATCTGGTAGCCCTGGCAACCCAGCACTCTACATTTGTCCTTTCTCTTTTATTTCTGGATGATCTCTCAGCTCCACCTTTGCTGCTCTCTCACTCCTGCGTTCGTTCAAGTTTCCACTAGTCCTTACCTAGACCATTGGCATGCCTTCCTAATTGGTTTCCCTGTCTCTGGCCTCTTCCCACTCCTCCACTTCCTCCACATTCCTTCTGTGTCATTATCTTTCTGAAACTTAGCCACAGGACTTCGTTGCCCTATTGAAAACGCATCAGTGGTGTCCGGTTGCCAACGGGATAAAGACCAAAGTCCTTATATGGCTTGGAAGGACCCTTATCACCTTGCCTGAACCTGCTTGTACTGTCACTAAGAGCAAAAGCTATGGTGTTAGTGATGCCTGATGAGCTCTAGGACCTTGGGTAAGTGGAGCCTCATCTGTAAGGTAACCTCAATAACATTGGTAAAATGGGGATTTAAGAATTCCTAGCTCATTGCGTTGTCATGTAATTAAAGAGATAATGCATACAAATGTACTCGGCTCAGTGCTTGGCATATAGTCGGCATTGGATTATACATGTGTGTGTGTGTCTGTGTCACTTCCCATCTTGTACCACCAACTACTCCCCATATTACCCCTGCATTTTCATGCTGATATTTTTTTTTAACTTCAAAGTCTTTCCCTCCTTCTCTTTTGCTTGGCAAACTATTGCAGGATCGAGCTCAGATATTACCTCCTTGTGAAACGTTCTTTGATCCTTCAGGCAAGGTGGTCAGTCCCTACTCCGAGCGCCTGATGTGATTCTGTGGCAATGACTTGCTTTCACTTTCTCCATCGAGAGTCTTTTCCATTTTGAGGCTGATAAAGCCCAGTGTGGCATCCAGCAAACAGGAGCCTCTTGATAAATGTCAGGTGAACAGATGAATGGAGCAATGATGAAAAGGAGAAGGTTGGAATCACCACCTGCCCGTTCTGGAAAGTAAGATTTGGCCGAAAGCATGGGAGTTCAAACCTGAAACTTCCCGTGTTTGCATAGCAAACCTATGTAGGTGTTCTAGGTAGGCTTCAAGGAGGTTGAAGATTATGGAATGGGTGAGTCTGAGTTATTATTTTACACAGGATTTTTAGGCACACAAAAGAATTGTTTTAAAACCATGTTTTTTTAGAGAGGAAGTTGTCCAGTTGCTATAGGCAATTATTTACTTAATAATTCCAAGTGTGGGCAGGGCAAAGCTTCAGGGGTAGAGGTCACTGCCCAGTGAGGTTCTAGCTGAAATTAAGACAAAGCACCTCAGAGCTGAGCGCCAGTGGGAGAAAGATATTGCTGGGCACGCAACTATTTACATGCTCGTGTACGCTGAGGTGCATCTGAGTGATATTTGATCACTTTTTCACAGAAGTCATCAAGAAGTTTCAAGTCATCCAATGTATCTGTATTTTCAATGTCAAATCACAAAGTAAGATTTCTGAGAAAAGGGTTATTTTGTGAGTCACTTGGACTTTCCAACAAAGTACACAAAAATGGAGACTATTCCTTCAGGACCCTAGGAGTTGGCCATACACATGTAGTTTACAACTCCTCTGGGCTCCAACCCACAAGAGGCCCTGTTTGTCTCCACAGAGACATTTTCCACCGGTATCAACTGCAACTAGAGCCATCGGTCTGCTCTTCCCTTCACCCTGCTGACATTAGCAGCAGAGCCACATTCAAAAGTTCAGAGACAAGTGAAACTTGGTTGGGGTCACTCAGGCCACAGAACCTTCCCAAGAACAAAAAAACAAAAGGTCATGACCTTGGTTACGCCTAAAGTAAAGACTTCCCTGTTTCAGATTATAAACTGGTTTGGATGAAAACCGGCTGATGTGTGGACAATCTGATGGGTTCAGTAGGCCTTTCAACCTTTGTAATTATCTCTTTGCTAAAGTAAATGTTAGCATAACCATTGGCATTTGGTAAGTTATTCTGTGCTACTCAAGATAGAAGACAGATAAACTTTAATCATTTTTTGAGTAGTTAATATACATTTCTTATCACAGAACACTATTCTTTTTTTTTTCCTCACAGAACACGATTCTGTTTTGTTGCTAGGATGTATAGAAATACATTCGTACACAGTTAAGTTCAAATAATTGCACGTGTATGTAAGTTTTTCTGTTTTCCAGTATGTGCATAGTTTTTTAAAACATGGCCCTCCTTCAAGAACAATCGGTGACCTTCCCTTGCAAGTCTGAAGATGGAGCAGTGCTAATGGAGAGGCCGGGCTGAGGACTTACTGGGGAAACAAACCAAATTAAAGACGAGTGGTTCTGTAGGGACCGCAGGCCTCTTGGGGTGTATTTTTTTTTTAAAAGATTTTATTTATTTATTTGAGAGAGAGAGAGAGCATGAGAGGGGGAGGGTCAGAGGGAGAAGCAGACTCCCTGCTGAGCAAGGAGCCCGATGCGGGACTCGATCCCGGGACTCCAGGATCATGACCTGAGCCAAAGGCAGTCGCTCAACCAACTGAGCCACCCAGGCGCCCCTCTTGGCGTGTATTTTTGCTAAGACTCATTTACATGTCCTCTACTCCAGCAACATGAATAGTACCACTTCTCAGATTAATGAGAACAATTTTTCCTCAAATGATAGAAGACATGCCATTTCTCAATAAGGAGAGGACCTGTCAAAATTATGCATAAATAAAATCATAACTAGAGGGCCTCCGTCATTTATAGCCATTAATTTCTTCCATCCTCTTTGAAAATCCCGAGGGGAAGAGGCAAGTGACAGCAGTTCACACACAGAGACATGGGCGTACCAGGGACTCCGGCCAACTCGACAGGATCTAAAATAGTCCTTTGGCAACTGAGCAAAGAATGGATTCCAGGCCCCGAGGCAACTGTGCACATCAGAGGAATGGGTTCCCTCCCTTGGGCTGGGGCAGAAGCTAATCTTGCGGTCTTCCCCAACACGGCAGCTCTGCTCTGAGGGCAGCCAACTAAGGCTTGACAAAAGCCAGCTTGGGGAGCAGCCCAGCCCAACCTCATACCCACACGCTGCTACTGAAAGTGTTTTAAAGATTCATAACATCTTATTGATGCTGCTTAGCAACAGCAACTGTCAACGTTCTCCTTCTTTTTGGAGTAGGCAAAACCAACCTCCCGTTGGGGCTTGACCCATAAATAGAGGTGTCCCCACCCTGGGCATGATCAGCTTGTGTGTGAGTTGCCTGAGACTGGTCTATTTCACATTCAACAATCATTTCCTGAGTGTTCACTATGTGCAGGGCTCTGTACAATGGCTTGGGGTAAAGTTCAGAGAGGAGTAATAATCATTAAAAAAAAGAATAGCTCAGGGAGGTGTAATCAAAATAAAAAGATTAATTCCAGTGTATCACACTCCTACAGGCTACAGGCCCCTGGGCTGCACTTTACATAATTGGCTCATTGGGTCTTTGGAACAACTCTGCAATTTTATTTTCATTCCTGTTTTACAGATTAAGAAACTGAGGCTTAGAGAAATTACATGCCTTGGCAAAGCTCGGCATATCAAGGTTGGGAAGGGAATTGATTCAGAGGTGAAAGGGGCAGTCCTTGAAGGTTGTTAAGCGCTGATGTGACCTGACCACAGACTAAAGAAAAGAAGTACATAGAATCGGGGCGCCTGGATGGCTCAGTCGTAAGCGTCCAGCTCTTGATTTCAGCTGTCATGATCTCAGGGTCCTTGGATTGGGCCCCACCATGGGGGGTTTCTGTTTGAGGGTTATCTCTCTCCCTCTCCCTTTGCCCCTTGCACACACGCTCTCTCTTTCTCTCAAATAAACAGATCTTAAAAAAAAAAGAAGAAGTATGTCGAATGGCAATGGGATAAATGAAGAGGTGGAAAAGTCAGCCAGGAGATCAGTTGGGATTTGGTGCAAAACATGCCAAAGGTTGACTCGCAAATCTAAACAACGTGCATATATGTTTTAAGAACACAATCATCCACAATGAAAACTACAAAGAAAAGCCAGGTAATTACAAATCCAAAAATTCAGGCGGAACATGAACAGAAAAAGGGGAGGAGGACATAATTAGAGTTGAGGTTTCAGTAGGCTTAAATTGTATTTGTTTTTATTTTATTTATTTTATTTTTTTCAACTTTATTGAGGTATAATTAATAAACAGACTTGCAATCTTTAAAAAAAATATATACAATCTGCTAAGTGAAATAAGTCAAGCAGAGAAAGTCAATTATCATATGGTTTCACTTATGTGTGGAACATAAGGAATAGCATAGAGGGACATTAGGAGAAGGAAGGGAGAAATGAAGGGGAGCGGAAATTGGAGGGGGAGATGAACCATGAAAGACTATGGACTCCGAGAAACAAACTGAGGGTTTTAGAGGGGATGGGGGTGGGGGGTTGGGTTAGCTTTAATACCCATCGGTTAAGGAGGGCACGTATTGCATGGAGCACTGGGTGTTATACGCAAACAATGAATCACGGAACACTACATCAAAAACTAATGATGTACTGTATGGTGACTAACATAACATAATAAAAAAAATAAAATCCTAAATCAAAAAAAAAAAAAATACAATCTGATATTTGCTATACACACACATTGCAAGAGGATTCCCACCAACAGATGAGTTAGCAAATCAGGCATCTCACATATTCCCTTTTTGTTTTTCTTTTTTGGTGAGAACCCTTCAGTTCAACTCTCTTAGCAAATTATAATGGTACAACACAGTATCCCTGAATGGCAGCCACAAAGGCAGGGCACCAGGCATGTGTACAATCTCATCCCAGAGAGATGTTAGCGATCTGGTTGCTACAGTTGGGTTGAGTGGAGGGAGAAGGTGGAGGAAGTGCCCACTGGTCTCCCTGGGTTCCAGGGAGGGTTGCAGCTGGCCCTGAGAGATGTGAGAGATGCGTGCAGATTAGAAACTGGACCCTCAGATAGTCTGTTGTACAGTAGGCAATCAATCCCCTTGCAGGAAAAGACTGGGAAATGGGCTTTTCTGCCTGCTCTCTCTGGGCTGGGCTCTGAGCTGACAACCTCAGCGAGTGCTCACGTGCCTGTGAAGAACTGCTTCTTTGTTTTCTAGAATCCTATGGGTGTCATGAATGCAAGCACCATTGACTTTTCATTGGTATCTGGGGGCCCATCTCTCTGGTGGGAACCTTGAAAGTTGTGGCACCAGATGTGGGGTCCAAGTCCTTTCCTCCCTTGGGGAGAAGGTAGGAGTTGAGGATCCCCCTGATTGTATGGCAATGTGCCAGGGTTGGGGTTTATGGTGAGTGTGTGTCCCAGTCTCTCCCACCCATTTTGATGTGGGCATTTTCTGTCACATGGTGTGTAGGAGTCATTCAGCTAGTTTCTGGATTTCTCTCAGAGAGAATTGCTCTGGACGTAGCTGTACATTTGGTGTATCTGGGGGAGGAGACTGCTCCGGAACCTTCTATGTCACCATCTTGATCCTCTCCTTGCTTCATTCAAACAGTAGTTAAATGCTCTATGTCTTGTGCTGTTTTACAGGCACATGGGTGGTCAATACATTCTTCTTTGAAACCCTATGTACTAGAGTTCACAACTCTCAGCTCAGAGTGCTCTTAGTGTCTCAGTAGATTTTTCAGTATCCTGAGACAAAACCAAATCCCTAATAGTTTTGTTTTTAAGTAGTTAGGTCCAAATAACTTCAAAGTAATGGATTATGTGGTGTCTCTTAAGCATTTAAAATACCCAGTGGATCTCCTGTGATTTCACTGTGGTCTTCCAGATGCCTCAGCACACAATATATCATCCTATATGCTCATGTGTATGAAATGTTTCAAAATATATATATTTCAAGATATAAGGGCCTGTTCAAAGATGAGGCCAATGGAGACATGAAAGGGGCATAGGATTTCCTTGGCTTGGTGACTGACTGGATGTGGGGAGGGGGAAGTCAAAGACCTTATTAGAGTGTTGAGGTAGAATGTTGAGAAAAGTGTAAAGTCAATGGTAGATGACTGAGGGATTATAGGAAGAAATAAGAGTAGTTTGGGACATAGTGAGTTTATGGCAGCTGAAGATATTCAGATTTCCAGAGATGGTTGAATAATTGGGACGAGCTTATGTTCCAGAGATTTGGACCCAAGAGACTGATTTGGAGACCATCTGAAGATAGCAATGAAGCTGGGGGGAGATGACCCGAGGGCAGAAGATAGGAGCACGATGGGACCTGAGGGCAGAGACCAGGGAAGCACCCACATGTTTGTACAGGAGGAACGAGAGAAACTTGTCAGAGAGAGTGAGAGAGGAGAGCAAAGGTGGGCAGCTTCAGAGAAAGCAGGGGAAGGTATGTGGAAGATTGCCAATGGGGCCCAAGGCTGCTGGGGCACTTCGAGGAGAAAGATGGATAAAAGCCACGGGAATGGACAATCGGGAAGTCATGAAAATGAGATCATGGATTAACTTGGCTCTTTCAATAAATTTGAAGGTAAAGAGAAAGTTAGAAAATTCGCTTGAAGGGATGAAAGGGGTCAAAGGACTCTCTGTGGTTGTTGCTGTGTTGTAAGGAAGCACCTTTGCTGACCTATAGGGAGAGAGAAGGAAGCTTTAAAGCAGAAAAATAGAAGGGATGATGACTGGAGCCAAGTGCAGAGAAGACAGGAGAAAGCAGGGTCAAGAGCATGGGTGGAGACTAGTGCTCCTTCCTCAGAGACTGGCGTGGGTCCAATGGGAAAGGCGGATGGATGACAGTCAAGGGAAGAAACATAGAGAAAGGTCCTGCCTCATGGCTTCAGGTATCTCAGGAACGTGGGAAACAAGCCTGAAGGAGATAGGTTTGGTTGGGGGCTTGGGGAAAGGTTTGGGCAAGCCAGTCTCAGAGAGGCCAGAAATCAACCCAAGCAAGGTGTTCAAAGGATCCTCCGGCAGCCATGAGGCCCACACGGAGCTTCCACGGTCCCTGCCTGGTGGCTCCAGTGGGCTCCGCTCTGTGGCTGTCTTTGGTCAATGCTGAGCATATCTGGAGGGAGGGCAGACAGGCCCCGGGGGGAAAGGTCAGGGCTGGGGCAGCAGAGCTCAAGGGCACGAGGGCATCACAGAGAGATCTGACGATCATCTGGGAGTGAGGGCCCTGAAGCAGGGAAGGGCGGAGGGTCTGACAGGTGCGAGGAGGGTGGCATGGAGGCTGGGGAGGGGTGAGATCCAGGAGCTGTGGAGGCCTGAGGCCGTGCAGAGGGGTGCTGCCCAGCTGCCGGGGTGCTGAGGTCCACTACCACTTTCCCCAGGCTCCCCAGCCCTCGAGCTTGCAGGCGGTCTCCACCCGCAGTGGCACCGGGTGTGGAGGAAGGGGAGACTCAGGCCACTTCTCACTTTTCCCTCTCCTTATGGCATCACTGGTGGCGGTGGTGTTTCCTCTCTGGCTCCTTGGCCCTACAGGGAAGCCCTAACCCTAACCCTCCATGGTCCCGGCTCCCACCGAGCAGCCCCAGCCCGGTGGCCCTGGTTTCTGGCCTGGTTATGCCCCCTCTCCTGCTGATCTTCCAGTTCTAGCCGGGGTCATGGGTTACAGCAGCTGTGAGCATCTCTACAACCTGTGAACCAGTTTCCTGGTTGAAATATCTAGAGAGGTTTCTGTCTTCCCACGTGACTTTCACAGATACATTGGTATAGAAATGAATAAAAACAAATAATTCCTTTTTGACCTGCTCCCATCTCTTTTTTTCTTCCTTTGCCTCGAAACAAGTGAGGAAGAATATGTAGTTTTAAAATTATCCAGGGGAGCACAGTAAAGGAGAGTGCAAGTGTGGACGCCGTCTGCACAGAGTAGGGCAGGGAGGGGCATCCTGGCCTTGGGTTAATTGCAAGAGCCCGCACAAGCTTCCTTGCCCCCTTTCTGAGATAGAGGCCATGTGGACACAGAGCAAGGGGTGAGTGTGTGGTCAGCTACACAGCCCTCTGACCCAAAGTAGCTCTGCTACCATAGGTCTTGGTACCTGAAATTCCTCTCCCCTCCGCCCTTTGATTCAAGTTACTCAGCATCTCCAGGAAGCTTATACTTAAATAGAATAAGTAATAAAAAAAAGCCACTCAATTAGACTCAGATGGACTGGAGAAGTTGAGAAAAACTTTAGGGAGTTTGACTCTGTAGAAAGTTTGGGTTTCTCCTTTATATTGTATTGTAGAAATTTTGGGTTTGAACAGGCAGAGAGGAAGGGAGAAGGCCTTCTATGAACAATCTGGGTGGAGGGTGCCCACAGGGACCAAAGTACAGAGAGGCACAAGCTTGCTGTGAAGAGACAGGGAGCACTCCCCCTGGCTGGTGCTTTCAGCAATAGGGAGAGAGAACTTCAGACAGGTCAGCTGGAACCTGTAGGACCTTGACTACCAGACTATGGATCTCTAGCCTTCACTCAGAAGGCAATAGGGAAATAGTCAGAAATTTCTGAGTAGAGCGACAGCATGTCGAAAGTGGTTATGTGAGGAAAAGTCGAGCCCTGAGCCTGGTGGCAGTGTGGAGAATGGATCAGAGGCAGGGAGAAGCTGGGGACAAGCAGAGCGACAAGGAGGTCGCTGTAATAATCCAGTGGTGTGGTGATGAGGACTTGAGCCAGAATAATGGCAGAGTGCCAAGAAAGCGAAGGGGGTGAGAGATATCAGGAAGAAGTATTCCATAGGATTAGGCTGATGGCATAGGAGAGTTCTAAGAGATGGATGTGATTCAAGCAAGGTTGATTTGTTGGAAGCACTTCCAAAATGTGCACTTTGTTATGAATCCACCGATATTTATGACTTCTCAAGTGTCATTACCTAACTCATTTACAATCTGGAAATTCACATCCACTTTATCCATCATGTGGGATTGACTCTTACTCTATACGTCTTCACAGATAGATTACCTGACCCTATAAAGAAGTTTTTATATCATGATAACATGTAGTTATTTATTTTACTTTTTTCAAAAAAAAACAAGACTTAACAGAATCCCAGAACTCCCAAATCCAGACTTGGTCAAGGATTACTAGAGAAGCTCAGGACTGGGAGGTAAGCATGAGCTCAGTTTGTCCAGCTGGAAGACAGAGAGCACTGATCCCCAGGCTTGCTCAAGCCACGTGACAGCTCAAAGCCCAGGCGCATCCTCCAGGGATCACTCCAGTGCCACGCAAGGGGTCCCTGCATTATGGAGGAAGGTCATGTCTCCAGAAAAGAAGACCATAATCCTGGTTATTCTGTGCCTAATCTGGTGGTCAATAGCGCCCTTCTTAAAATTTCCAAAGCTCCAGCCAAGGCATTTAGATTTCAAGTGTGAAATAAACAGACCATACTGGGTGTCTAAATGTAAGGATATCCTGGAAAATATATGATATAAGTGATAATGAGAAAGAGGCATAATTTTATCCAATTTGTGGAAAGAGACAGAAATTCCATTACCTTCGATGAAAGATTTTCTTCTGTGCAATTCGTAAGTAACAATGCCATGATCCCATGGTCATTGCTACTCTTACCTCGAGAGTAATTTCCCTACCAGTCTCTATGACTATACTCTCAAAAGCAGAATTTCTACTTAAGCAGCTTGAGATGTGTGAGCAGCAGGTACTACTCAGCCCGGTGAGCTTCCTAGAAGCCTCCACACTTATCCCCCACATGGAGGCAGGACGCCAGAGCTGTGATGCCCCTGGCAGACCCCATCAGTTCACTGACCTAGTTGTCAACCACCTGCCCAGCCCATTAACACCCCTCTCCCTGTTCTGCTTTCGAGTGTTCAGGTTCTCAGTTTCATTTTCCCATTTCTGTCCTTTCTCCCATAAGACTCAATACGCTGTGTTCCCTTCTAACTTTGACCTTGGTGCTTCTGGGTGACATTCTGATGCTCTACTCTGGCCCTGCTTTCTATTTTCAGAGAATATTGAATTTATTCAAGATTAAAATCATAATAAGTTGCTCCCCTCCTGATTTGAATGTACACTTCTGGCAAGGTCCTGGTATTGAGGCAATGTGCCCACTCATTTAACAAATGTTTAGTGAGCACCTACTAAGTACAGTGTGCTGGGCAAAATGCTGAGATACCAAAGTGAAAGTTAATTCCACCCCCAAGGAGCTCTCCGGCTGGAAGGCGTAGAAAATTATAACACATGAGCACATCCTGGCCACAAGAATCTCGGTTGATTTGGCTAGGAATTTGCTGCCATCAGTCCAATCCCAAAATAAAACACTTAAAGCCAATCAGAAGGACTAGGCAAGAGTAAACTCTGTTGTGTTTTGGGGATCAGGAATGATTTATATTCTTATTTAAAATTCACGTTAATGTTAAAACAATATTTTTAAGTAAATACAAAAACAAATTTTGGATCATGTCTGCTGTGACCAGCAACCCCGCCACTCGCCTGCTATCTCCGGTGGAGATGTCTGATGGATGAGGTCAGACTTCCAGTCAGAAGCTGGGAGCATCACTCGTCCCCCGCTCCGTGGACACTTCTCTGCCTGGACTGGGCTGCAAGAGCCCCCAGAAAGGTTCCAAATGAACACAAGATGAGTTACAAAGATTCTTTCTTCCGCTCTCCTCCACCTCCCTGTCTCTCCTTTGCTCACTCTCTTGTCTTCACTCAGTGGCTGCTTGTCTACCTTTGATGAGCCCAGCCATGTGTTGGGTACCAGGGTCGACGCAAAGGCAACGAAGTTCCTGCCTTCCAGGGCTGGCCAGAAGTGAGATTCCAGCCATGACCTCTGGGTGAGAGCATGGGGAAGGTGGAAAGGGCATCAGAGGGCAGGCCTAGGAGGGAATGTCTATGCAGCAGGAAGGCAGCGTGTAGATGTCACAGTGTCAGTGAACGGGGGCCTGGAGCCTTGTCTCCCCCTCAGCTTGGGAGCCTTGGGAGGCTTTTGGAGGGGTTAACCAAGGTGCATGTTATGTAACCAGGGCCACTGCCTCTCAGGGAGTTCACAGCAGGACATCTGAGTCCTGTCAGGGTTTGCTCTGTAGCGATTTCCAAATTAGGAAGCCCCACTAGCCTGGAAACCCGGGAATGCAGGAGGAGAAAGAGGCATGGCCCAAGGAGGGGCTGAACTGATCTGCCCCATAGCCTAGAGAGGAAGGGCCACGAGTTCTCTCTCTGCCCAGCACTCTGGTCACCCCCTCCCCCAAAGGCAGAGGGGACTTGCATCCCCTAAAACTCATTTTGTTTAACTTCTGACAATGAGGGTGTTTATCTTTATTAAAAGCATCGGGAAAGTACATGTGTAGCTTCATGAATTCTAATTCTATCTCATAGTTTATGATAGAAGATGAGTCTCTTTTAAGTTATCGGTGCCAACAAGCAAATTAAGATGGGTTTGACCTTCATCTGGTGTCAGGGATCCAGGCTCAGGCAATACTGGCCAATGATTATCATCTGTGGTAGAATTTAAAGTGGAATTTCAATTCATGAATCGATTATTGGCTGTTTGGTCTTAAAAGAGACAATATACATATTTTTACATGGTGGCTCAGAGACAAACAGGTGCTAGTGTCTTGGTTTGTTTCATGGTGATCAGTAGGTTAGGAGGGGTGGGGAGCAGGAAGCAGGCCAACACTCCACCTGTCCTGAAGCCAGATGGCAAGAGACGCAATTTGTTGGATTGAAGGGCCCCAGGCAAATGTCTCATCTCTTCTGCCATCTTCCTGTCTTGCTATGTGTCCAGGGTGAGCCTCCTGCCTTGGCCCCCAAGCTCTGCGAGGGTGTTCGTGTGGGGTATAATTTCTGCTCTCTGTCTCCTTGGGTCCCTGAGAAATGGTTAATTGTTTCCCTGAAGGTAAGAAGCACAACCTCTCAGAAGAATTTGGGGAAACCTTCCCCGGCCCCAGCCCACCACACTGGATGACCTGTCAGGCTGTTTTCCAGCACATACTTTGTCCCTTGATTGAACTGCTGCGAACCCACCCACCAGCCCTCTGCCCCGTGTAATGCAGCTGGAGTGAGCTGGGTGAGCCTGGAGCCTGGGGCGTGAGGGGCAGCAGTGGGAAGGAACAACTGAGAGAGCTAGGGGATTGAGCATGAGGATTTCAAAGTCAGGTTGGGGTTCAGGCTGAGTCAGAGGACTCTGGGAAACCATCATGGGTTTCAACTGAGTGGCCATGTTGGATTTGCACCTGGAAAAGCTCCTTCTGGCTGGCGTGGAGATGGGGTTGGAGGCAGTGGGAGTGGTGGCAGACCCGATAGGAGGAACGTGCAGCAATCCTAGAAGACAGCATGGCAGGGGGAAGCTGGCCTCCAGGCAGCTGCCGTGGTGCTCACTCCGGCCCCCTCTGCTTGCATGCAGCTGGTCTCCCAGGTGCTGCCCGGACCGGCCATCACTCCCACTGCCGGGATCATGGTCAGAAATGTTCTGTGACCTCCTCTGAGCCTGGCTGGGCTGGGGGCTTAGAGCAGAGGAGGGGAAGAACAGGGCTATGTGGAGAGATGAGCAGAGCAGTTTTCCTGTGGGCTGTGTTCTTGTCCTACTCTCTGTCGGTCACCAGGCTTTGGCAGACGCCCTGTGGCAAGTGGGGAGGAGGCTCTTGCCACTTGTTTTCCATTCCCAGACTGCCTTACTAAATGTTATTCTTATTTCAGGAAATGGGTTTGAACTTTCCTAGACCCTCGGGGCCCAAGATGGCAGAGCAGACTTGGCTGCGTCTGAAAGCCTCCTGAAGGCTAAGGTGGCTGTTGGGGTCTCCTGGCAGACTTGCACTCCCCGACCACAGCACTTGGCTAAGTCACTGAACTTACCTGGACCTCTCCCTGCTCCGAGGAGAGTAAACACGTGTCTATAAATTCTCTCCATGGAGTCCATGCAGAGCAGTGGCCTCAGGGCCAGGGACATGAAGATCTGCCAACAGGGAGGGAGGAGCAAGGCGAGGAGGGCTGAGCGGGGGCCGTGGTGGCAGCGCGGGCTCAGGGGAAGGAAGGCTTTGCTGACTGGCCATCCTGACCTTCCAGCGGCAGCACCTGACCCACCTTCCAACATCGCTCTGGTGGTTGGAAGCACCTGACAACAGAGCGTAGAAAACATGGAGGTTTTTTTGTCCAACAGGTTTGTTTTCATGTTTCAGACTCTGGAGGAAGAAACACATTTGCTCCCCTGGCCCTGCCATCTACCTTCCCCCGACCCAAGGTGACTGTTTTCCTCTCTGTGCCTCCCACCCTCAGATAGGCTGCCTGCCATCCTACCCTGCCGTGTGTCCTGGAGATGTCCCAGGAGCGGCATGCGTTGGACGACGCCGGCCAGAGCGGAAACACCATTCCTGGCCCTCTGCTCCGCTACATTAGCTTCAGCCAGTATTTCTTTCCCTTCCTTTTACAGGTTGTTGGCCCACAAGACTTGACTAGAAGGTACCTTGTTTGTATAATGAAGGTTCAGGTGAAAATGCAGCCTTGGGGTCCAAGTTGGGGCTTGACTCTCGGAGCCCCCGTGACCTTGTGTGTAACGTCGAACGTGAGCCTTGGGAGCTCCCTCCCTGGCTCCTGTGCCTGAGCAGCCCAGCGGCTCCAACAAGAGGTACGGATCCTGCCAAGGAAAGATGGCTGAGATCCTGGAGGGCAGCCCCCGGCTGCTCCCACCTCCCGGGCAGGAGGCACGGGATGGACAAGAGCTCTGTAATCCACGGCAAGCCAACTGGATTCCTGGGGCTTGCCATCCCCTGGCCATAGGACTTGCATGCTGACGTAAGCAGGATAAGGCGCTCTGTAATCCAGTCCTGAACCGCATGACACAGGCTGCCATGATCAGAAGAGGCATGGGAAGGGGTAGGTGACATGGCAGGAATGTCATGGGCCTCTTGGGGTCAGGAAGGCTGGGCCTCTCAGGGTCTGTGCTTGGAGAGTTTTAAGTCTACGGCAAAATGCAATTCTTTTGCCTCTTTTGAATCACCAGTCACCTGACACAGGATGATTAGGAGGCCTGCACTCGAGTTCTGGCTCTACCTTTTCCAATCTTGAACAAATCATCACTGTCTTGTGCCTCGGTTTCACCAATTGGAGTTAAAACACAACAACAACCAAAAAACCCCAAATAGCAAAATTTAAAAAATACCACCACAACTAGCTACTAAGTACTAACAGTATCATAATATGGGAGAATGTATAAGCTTATTACAATGCTACAGCATAATCAACTTATGGTGCACAGTTCTGAGCTATATCATAGATGCTGGAGAATATTAGCTTCTGATCTTCCCCAAACCAGCAGGTGCTCCATAAATTCATGCAAAACCACCTTGGATGCTTGGATGATGACTGGCTTTCCTTTAATGGCTGTCATGGTTTGGGCTCCCAGTGAAGCAGACTCTGTGATGAAAGTTAACATGCCAGATATTTATTTGGGAATTTGTTTTTGGAACAAACACCTGTTGAAGGGAGGGGACGAAAGCAGGAGTGGCCAGAGGGGGAAGTCATATTGCAATGCAGACCCATGATGACCTCAGCAGGCCACACAAGCTCTGGAGCAAGAATGGCCTTCAGATTATCCCATGTTGTGCCAACATGGCCAGATCTTCCTAGGCCTGCACCGATCTATTGTTTTATTTTGCTTTTGTTATATCTTGCCCCTAATTGGAGAACCTGAAGCATAGAACAATGGTGACCTGCCCAATATTGGAAGAGGTAGGGCCAGGACTCAAACCTAGACCTACTATCGCATGTCATGTGATATGTCTACAACGAAGTGCCTTAATCTCTTGTTCTATCCACTCATTTATTCAATAAATAGGTCATATGCTTCCTTTTCTATAGACACTGGTGGTTAAGAAATGAATAAGGCACCATCTTATCCGCCATGCTCTCACATTTTCCCCTCTTTGTTACAGTTATAGACTTATTTTCCTACAAAGTTTATTTAGAGCTTCTCTGATATCAGTGAGTGCTTCTTACCCTTTGATATGCTTGTGAATCTCCCAGGATCTTGTCAACATGTTGACATGTTGCAGTGCAGACCCATGATGACTCTGAGTCAGCAGGTCTGGGGGCCTGAGTCCTGCATCAGGATGTGATGCTGTTGATCCTAGGCCACTGTGAGTAGCAAAGGTCTACTCTTCAGAAACAATTTCTACTTTGGTCTCCTGAAGTCAGTCTCCCCACTTACTCTCCTCTCGGCTGAAATGTTGGGTTAGGTTGTGGCATGTATCAGAAAGATTCCATCCAGTGATAGTATAGCATCGTGGCTAAAAGTATTGGCTTGGGTGTCAAGCTGACTTAGCCTTGAATCCTGGCATCGCCTCATACATAGAATTTGGGCAATTTCTTTAAGCTTGCTAAACTTCAGGTTTTTCATCTGAGATGAGAATGATAACATCAGTTACCATTTGGTATCTACCTTATGGATTGCTGTGGAAATTCAATGTGTAAATGCAGGTATGGTGTTTACCATAGTTCCTCGCACATAGTGAGCACCCTGTAAATTCTTACAAATAATAAAATACCAATCTTTTTTGGCTGCCTGCAAGATGTGGATCCTAAGCCGATGGGTCTATCCACAGCTGAAGAATGATTTGCATTCACTGGAGGGGTTACAAATCATTACAGGGCCTGACAGTCGAGAAAGGGTCTTTGCTAATCTTGCCCCTGGCTCTTGCAGAGGGCCCAAAATGCTGCCTGGTTTCCTCGTCTGGTGTCTAAGAAATGACATTTAATGAATGACTTTCTGTTGTCAATACTTTGAGTAACTTTCTGGCACCAGACAGCGCCTCTTGTGTGTCCAACCTGGAGTGAGTAGGGGGCTTCCCGAGCCCTTTCTCTAGTTCCTACAATGGTGGTAGATGCCACTGCCTCGACTCTGACTGTCCGGAGAGGTAGCGATGACTCTCTGTCTGTGAGAAGTACTTAGTTCTGGACAACCATACTTGTTCATGTGGATCCTGACTAATGACAGGGACTGGACCATGAGCTGACTGCTGAATATGCCTTAAGATGGCAGGATTGGGACCAGAGAGCATCCCAGCGGAATCCATTCATTTTGCTTGGCCAAAATCTGTAGGAAAATGAAGAAATGTTCCCAAATTAGTGCACAGCTCCTTCCCAGTGCTGTTGATGTGACCACCCTCCGCTATGTTTAAATGCAATTTTTTTTTGTTTTTCTTTTTTTCAATACACAGTTGCTGCTACTGCTAAATTATAGCTTGTGTATGTGCACGTTTTCCCCACACATGTAGGTGGGAAACATGTTACTTACTAGTCTAGCAGTTGGTGTATCTCCAAACACATTGAGGTTCATCTCAGGGAAGACTCACAATGCAGGGGTAGGGTTGATGTTAATGCATAGGTTGCTCCTGATTTTGTTTCAATCAGGAAACAGGCTGCCATAGTAACACATTTTTGGGCTTTTATTTCATGGGGAAAGTAGAAAATTGCCTTGTGAAGATAACTCCACCCAGTAATTATTCACAGAGTTTCAGGTACTGAAATTCACCATTTCTGTGCTTTATATTAATAGCTTCTGTAAGCTAAAAAAAAAAAAAAGTGTACTTCATTTTCCTTCTGCCAAAGCAAGCAAACAGCAGTGGGAAGACCAAACTAAGAAGATAATCTACTTGAGGAACTTTAAACAAGGGAAAAGAGCTTTCAAATTCATGGTGCAGAACCTCAAGAAACAAGATTTAACAAATTTAAGAAGCACAAGTTTAAGGACACTAGACACACAAGAGAGAAAAAGCAGAGTGGGCTCTGACCTGAGGGAGTATTGTGGGGGGCAGGACACAGATAAGGAACAATTCGACAAAGAAGTTAATTAAATAACTTCACCTCCTGATTAGGACTGTAAAAGAATAACAGGAAATGTACCGAAGAACAACAGAGGGCACCACCTACTTTGGATGGGGTGGCTAAGACGGACAATCCTGAGAACGAACATTGAAGCTGAGATCTGTGGAATGAGAAGAAACAAGGATGTGTTCTCTTTCTCTGGCGATTGAGTTAATGTTAATGAAAAGGATGGAATAGATAACTTGCCACTTCCCTGGCCAGGCCAAGTTCCCTACTTCTCCGTGCTTGGGAATGACACTGCAAGGCTCTGTGCAGGAGCTTTCCCAAGCCCTTTGAGATGGGGTGGGTCCCCACCTTCAGAAGCAGCAAACCATTTCAGAGGTTAAGAAACTTGGCCAGGGCTTTACAGAGTGTAACAGCCTTGGTTGAAGAGTCCCAAGTCAGAAAAATACACACATTGACCACTTCAAGTTTTCTGAATAACTGATGTCAACTTTTTTTTGACCAGCGCCCACTTTACACACACTGTGGAAAAATGTAAAACAGTTGTAGAGAAAGTTAAGTGCATCCAAATGCATGCATTTGACTCAGCCATCTGTAGTCTGATCTGGGTATTAAAGTTGTGGTATTGGTCCCCTCCACCTCTCTATTCCTCTCAGTCCTCTGTTGGTTGACCCATGGAAGATGTGCTGCCTACTGGTTCCAGAGTTGGGCTCTCCTCTGGGTTCCTGGATTGGTTCTTTGGCTGGTGGTAGGGTGAGGATGAGTCTGAACCACCTTTTCTCACTGCACAGTGTGGGTCCACTCCTCAGCCTTTTGCCACCCTGGTCTCTTATCCTTGAAGTGAGGACTTAGAAGAGGCTGTATCAGGATGGCCTAGGTCCCAGCTATTTTCTACACCATCTGACTGAACCATACTAGGGAAGTTACTATCTTTGTTTCTGAACTGAGTGGTAGAAAATCAGGCTGTCTCTTTCCATCCCTCCCCTGCCTCCCTAACCCCCGCTCTTCCCATGTTGTTCTCTTTCCATTTCACCTTCTCCCACACCCTGGCATCACCAGGCACATCTGCCAGAACAGTGGGGAGGAGGAGGGAAGATGAGCGGGGACATGTTAGAAGCCCTTGATTGCATAGAAAGAGAAGAAGAAGCCCCCCAAAGTGAACTCTCTATTCTTTTTGCTTGCCTTCTTAATGAAGATGAGTAGAAAGTTATCATAAAGGTTTTGTTGGTTTGCTTCCTCTTAGAAACCCTATAGTGGGATATAGACCTTTCTCTTCTTAGCAGTGAGCTCTCTGTCCAGCCTTGCACTGGGTTGCATTGGGGGCAGGGTGCCCAATGTACGTGGAAAAGCCAGAATTCAAATCCAGGCTTATGTGGCTCCAAAATCCATGTTCTTTTCTCTACATGATGCTACCTCCACTGTGTACCATATTTTAGAGTTGGAATATGCTTTGAAAAAAAATTCCCAAACCAAGAAAAAGAACACAAGTACGTGTGTTGTGGGATAAGGAGTGGAGGTGGGTTCATATTTTTTAAGTCCTTGCACAAAATCTAGGTAGAAGAAACCAAATGGGGTGAATTTGAAGGAGCTAAAGTTAAAATAGTTGAATTGTTGATACTAATACTAGGTGTTTTGCCCAGGGGCCTTGTGCTGACCACAAGTAAGTGGAATAAAAACTCTAAACCCATCTTACTTCCACTTATGATAGACGGCCCCAGTGTGTGTTTTCTTTCCAATATGTCTTTATAGCATGCCTATAAAGTGTGAGATTGCAGGGAGAGGGCAGACCTCTGTGCAAGACTGCAGGAGGAATGTCGCTGCGAGAACTCGAAGCCATGTTGAACTGATAGTGTTCAAGGCTCAGATCTCAAACCACCACACTGGTAATACAGGAGAACCAAGGATGAGGTTTTGATTCAGAGAGCAGATATGGGGCAGAGTGGTGTTAGTGATGGGGGAAGGAGACAGTGACAAGGTAGAGGAGCTGCCACTGACAGAAGTGAGAGCACCATCCTCTTTCCACTCAGGGATCCATTAGATTCTTCTTCTCATCCTTGTCATTAAATATTGCCCCATCCGGGACACCCAGTTCCCTATTATCCGATACATCTGACTGATGGGCTCAGATTCTCTACAAATTCTTCTTAGAGGCTGAGTGGTTTCCTCTGACGAAGCCAGTCAACTGATGAGAGTAAGTTATGTGATCTGAGTAAAGATATGTTGAGTCAGGGTATGAGCTGAGGTTGACTCACTGGGGTCATCTGTTAAGGCAATCTGGCTGTACATTACCAGGAAGTGCAGAGGCCAACCCCATCCCATTTTAATCAGATTGGGTCTTTAAATCTATGGCCACTTCACTCAATTAGTTAAAAGAGTCCTTTCGAAATATTTTATGTGTTCCACTTCTATCCATTTTCTGCTTATTCCTTATGACTATTTAGTGATGACAGTGTGTAGCTAGGTGATTTCCTATTGCCAAAGGGAAGGACAATGGGGCAGAGAATATTGTATATATGTAACACAAGATGACAGTGACTTAAGAAAAAATTAAGAGTTGTGAGAATTTAGCTAATCTTTATGGGGTAATAATGATGATGATAATGATGAAGACTACTGACACTATTTAGTGTTTGTTATGTGCAGGACACTGTGCTAAGTGTTTTACATGCTGAGTAGGATTTAAACTTGTAAGGTAGGGCAACAGCATTCCAGGCAGAAGGACCCACATGAACAAAGGCATGGAGAAGAGAAGGCTCAGGACACATGTACAAACAGAGCAGTGTGGCTAGAATGTAGCATATGTGAAGGGGAATAGGGGTAACGAGGCAGAAAAGGTAGCTGGGGTGTGGAAGATCTTCCTTCTATAGGTGTATAGAGTAGCCATGGATTTTGAGTGATTTCTATGATTGCTTCTGGTAGAATTTGCATTTTCTTCCCTTGTGCCACTGTACCCTGTACAGTTTGTAGAAACATCTGTAGTTTTTGTATGTTTTCAGGTATGCCCCTTTGCTTAGTTATAAGCCTCCTTGAGAGCACTGCCTGGTGCAAAATAGGCTCTTATGTGTTGGCTGAGTGGCTACAGTGAATAGAATGAACAGAGGACGAAGCAGCCCAAAGGCAAAGAGACCAACAAGACACAACATGGACAAAGAAGGGTGAACTGGGATAGCAGTAACATGAATTGAGAGAGGGAAGCCTGTAACCTGTGAAAGGCATTTTGGAAATTAATGTCGGCAACATATAGCAACTTTGATTTGAAATATGTTGGGGCTGGGATAGGATGAGGATAAGTCAAGGGATTATCAAAGCCTCCCACAGGATATAGTGCCAAGGTAGGCAAAAAGAATCCTACTCAAGGGGAAGGGGACACTAACCCAGAAGATGGGTGTCTTGCTCAGCTGCTTCCTTCACCTAAAATTCCCCCCCACTCCCCCTAAGCACTCCAATCATTGCTATCCTTCAGGATCATCTCAAAAGCCTCTGTCTTTCTATATACCCCAAAGCTTCTCTGTCTCTAGGTATGATCATTCCCTACTTTCTGCATCTCTCATTTGGCATGTTCAGTTTTGTATTATACTTATTGCTTTTCTTACCTCTCCCTAACAGGATATATACTCCCTTTTTTCTGTGCTCATACAAATTTATTCATTGAGTGGAACAAACGCCCTGATTCCAGAGCTTTACCTTCAGATCCAGAGAAGAGAGGAAGTCAAGAGTGACTCCCAGGTTTTGCCTGAATAATCATAAGGGCAGAGTTACCGTTAACTGAGATAGGGAAAACTAAGGATAGAGCATGATTGGTAGGAAAGATCAAGAGGTCAATTTTGGACAAGATAGGTTTGGAATGTCTATTAGACAACCTATTGGAGATGTTGAGAGGGCAGTTTGACATATGAATTTAGAACAGAGGAGAGAGTTACAAGCTAGAGGCATACATTTGGGAATTGTCAGCTCATAAATGGCATTTAAAGTCTTGAAACTAGATGAAATCATCAGTGGACTGCATGTGGTTAGAAAAGGGAAGACACCCAAGGACTGAGCCCTGGGGTACTCTAGAGTTTGGGGAGAAAAGGAAGAATGAGCAAAGGAGAGTGAGAAATGGCTGATGAGAAAGAAGAAAAACAAGGAAAATGTGGAGTCCTGAATGACAAGGATTCCCTTCCTGGAGAAGGGAATGATCTACTACACCCCAATCTGCTAAAATGCCAAGATGCTGACTGAGAGTTGGTTAGCAATGTGGAGGTCATTGGTGACCTTGAAAAGAGTGGTTTTGGAAGAATGGTGAGGGCAAAGGCTTGATTGGACTGTGCATAAGAAAGAAATGGAAAAGGGAACTGGGAGGCAGAAACTTTCAGAAGTTTTCTGTAAAGAAAACAGAAAAGTGAAGCAGTAGATGAATAGGAAGAGGAATTGAGGCTTTTTTAAGATAGGAGAAATAACTATATTTATACCGATAGGAGTAGTCCAGAAAAGAGAGTTCAGTTAATGCAGGAGAGAGAGAGAATTACTGGAGTGATGTCATTGAATAACTGAAAGGGAATGGGAGCTGGTGACAAAGTGGAGGGACTGACCTGCAGACACAGATGGTTTATCCATAGTAACAGGAGGAAAGGTGGAGGGGAGTTGCTGGTAGGCAAGTAGATGTGGAATGGAAGTTTGTGGAAGTTCTCTTATGTCTGATTTCATTTTCAAGAAGGAATGAGAATTACCTGGGTGCCAAAAATAAAGGGAAAATGTAAGCCTAAGAAAACAAACTTGTATGTTAATACCGCAGCTAGTGTGGGGAGGTCATGGGAGTCGGTCAGGTTCTGCCTCGGGTTGGATTTTAATAGCCGTGCAGGGACAGAGACAAGATTATGGGCTGCCACAGAAACTGGCATGTCCGCTTAAAACCCAAACTCTTAAAGGACATCAGTGAAAGTTTGGACTAGAAAACATTCTGCCCAGTGGGCCAGGGAGATCACAGGGAAGCTCATCTAGCTCTGCTGAGGTTCTGAGTGAGGAAAAGCACTCTGGAAAATGGAAATCCCTGGACTGAGCTCCTGGCAAATTAGTAGTTCAAAATATGCAAACACCATGGTACAGATGCCCCAAAGCCAGAGCCAGTGATGCCTATGAGGCACCTACAGAAGCAAAAGAAAAACGAATTACTCCTATTCCTCCTCACATCTCCCTGGAGGATTGCTCCCATAATCAAGGCTGAAGGGGATTCTCACAGAAAACCATTCCCACTGAGGATGAACTCACAGTGGAAAGTTATAAAACACAGGAGGTTAAAAAAATCCAACATGAGTGAGAATAAGAAGACCCACCTAATAAGAAGATTGTAGGCTCAAATACTTCAGATAATAGAACAATTGTCTAGAGACTTTAAAATAAGGGAATTTAAATGATTAAGGGCATAAAAGAAAAAATCAGAAGCATGAGAAAAGAACTAAACAATGAAAATAGAATTTCTGAAAATAAAAAAGTCATTAATATTAAAAACTCAGTGAACAAATGAAACAGCAGATTAGATATGGCTGAAGAGAAATCAACAAATGAAAAGATCTATTTGAGGAGAATTAACATAGAAAAATAAAGAAACCCAAACTATGAAATAGACATGAAAAGCATGGGGGAGAAAATAAGATGTCTGACCTGTACCTAATAGGAGCTTAAGAAGAGGAAAAGGACATTTTAGTTAATACTAAAAATACCCTAATGAGTGGGAATTTCCCTAATTGATGACATGGCATAAGAAGTACAGGGAGTACCAAAGAGGATAAATAAAGTCAGTCACATCTAGATGCCTCGGGGTGGAAATGTGGAACATCAATAAAAAAGAGAGGCTCTTGAAAGAAACTCAATATAAGAGACAATTTATAAAAAAAAAAAAAGGAATATTTAGACTTATAAGAGACATATTACCAGCCACAGTAGAGACCAGATGACAGTGGAGTAATACACCAATGTACTGAGCAGAAACAAAAACCTTACTAGAATTCTATAGCTAGCTAAACTGCATGCAAGAGGGAAGGTAAAATTTTGACGTTTTCAGACAAAAACTGGAAGAATTCACTGTTTGTAAGTATTGCTGAAAGTACTACCAAAGGATAGGCTCCAGAAGGAAGGTAAGGTGTAAAAGAAGCAATGGTGTCGATTTTATTAGTTTTGGGATCTTTTGGTTATGTTTCCAAAATGAAATAAAAATTCTTTATCTACTTATGTATCTCTAACTATGGCAATATAGCTTCTGGCTGCTGCCTTCATAGATCTTCAAAAAATTAGGTCCTAGACTTTTGGTTAATTCTGAGGATTAATTACTTCACTGAGACATGTTCTTTTTTTAAGAAAAAGGAAAGAAAGAGGAAAAGCAGAACCTAGGAATCAATCCCTTGAGAATTACTCTGGTCAAAGTTTGTGAGTCTCAAAACTTTTGAAAGATATGATTCCCGAGGCAACCTCTGGCTGAAAACCAAAGACTATTACCAAAAAATTACTGAAATTGTCCACAAGCAGGTGAATCATTCATTTAGAAGGCAGCCAAAGGCTCAGGAGACCTTGCTAACTCAGATGAATGAGTTGAAAAGAAGGCTAAGCCTTTGGTTCACCTATTTTATTTCTCTGACTAGATACTTCTCGGGGGGTAGAGGGAAGTGACTTTCTGGGACAGGAGAAGTTTGTAAACATATGAAATTCATGGGACATTCCTAAGGAAAGTGTAAGAGAACATTTTTGTGTGTGGAAAATGGGAAGAGGGTCTGTAAAAATGATGGATGCTGGGAAACTGATGTTTAAAAACCTGTAAGGGATATAAAGGTACCAATAAAGAGAACAGTACCATACTGGGAGATGAAATGTGGCAATAAAAATCTCTATTCGGGAAAGGAGCTTTCCAAGGAGAGTCTGTAATTCTATCATTTGGCAAGTTGGAGCCCTCTTTTGGGTTGCCAGGAAAGATGTTTAAATCATGATTTTTATAGTTTCCTTCAATGGAACTTCAGGAAAATAGCCAAATATGCATGATTGAATATGGATTCAAATCTGATGGGCTGAGTTGTGCACTATATTGGGACTTGGATCCTCAAGTTGGCTCCTTCCTTAGGTTCTCGGGTCATCTTTCATCCCGAAGATTTATTAAGTCTGATTCTGGGCCAGGCAGTGTGCAAGGTGTCCAGCCGTTCTACTTCATTTCTCTGGGCCATCATTCTTCTTAGCTATCATTTCAGAACTCTTCTCACTCTTCTATCTTCCAATACTTTATCTATCCTGTTCTCCCAAAGCTAATGGCCTTTCTCCTCATCTCATTGAGAAAGTGGGAGTTAGCAGAAGAGAACTTTCACCATTTCTGCCGACTATATCTACACGACCATGCTCAGCCTACTTTCTGGTTACAGTGAATTAACTGTCTCGGCTCCTATGTGGAGCCAAACCCTCCATAGGATCACTGGATTCCTTCTCCTCTCTTCAACTCAAGGACATGGGTCTAGCCACTGTCCTCTCTCTCCTACATTTTCTGTACAGGGACTGTTTCCAACACAGTCAAGTATCTCCCATTGATTCATGCGTACTTCCAGTTCCAGTTTCTCTGCTCTTCTATAATCATCAACATCATCATCATCATCTTCTACAAAGAACTGTCTGTATGTATAGTTGCCACTTCCTCTTCTCCCATTCTTCCTTGAAAACTTTCGACCAGACTTTCATCTTCACTGCTCTACCAAGACAGCTCTTGCCAGATCCACTGACGACTTTCATGCTGCCAAGTCCGATGGTCAAATCTCAGTCCTCATCATTTGACACAGTTGATCGCTCTTTTCTTTTTGAAACAGTTTTTTTCACTTAGCTTCTAGTTCACCACTTCTCTTGGTTCTTCTTCCTATCTCAGTGAATGCACTTTCTCAGTGTCCTTTGCTTTATAAGGTTCTTCATATTCCTGATCTCTAGCTGCTGGAATGTCCAGGACTCAGTCCTGGGAACTCTCCTGTAAGAATGATCCCTCCAAGATTATCTTATATAGTCCCATGGCTATAAATACCATCTCTCCATTGATTATTTCCAAATTTATAAATCCAACCTGACCTTCCTCTTGAACTCCAGATTTCATCTAGTTTCCCACTTGACATCTCCACATAAATATCCAATATGAATGTCGAACTACATTTCCAAAAACCAGCTTTTTATTCCCACCCCTACCGCCAATCTGCTTCTCCCTCAGTTCTCCTCACTTCGTTTAGCAGTGGCTCCTTTCTACTTGCTGCTTTGGTCAAAAGTCTTGAAGTCTCTTTGACTCCTTCCCACCTCTCAACCCACTTCCAGTTTGTGGCAAATTCCATTGGTTTTACCGTCTAAATATATCCTGAGTCTGATAACTTCTTATCACCTCCAGTACTACTACCCTAGTCAGAATTACCATCACCCCTTGACTTCTAACTGGTCCCCTCTGTACACTTGCTCCCCTGAAGATTATACTCCACAGAGCCATCAGTCATTTTTCTAAAATGTAAATCAGACCACTTTCCTCTTTTGCTTGAAACCCTACATGACTTTTAGCTCATCTAGGTAAAATATTCAATCCTTACCGAGGTCCTGCTTCTCCTCCTATGTAAGAGGATGTTCCGACTCTGACCTCATCTCCTCCCTCTCTTCCTTTCTCTTGCTCCATGGCAGCCAGGATGGCCTGAGCACACCCCCAGCTTTGCCTTTACCTTCAGCGTTCTCTCTGCCTGAATGCTCTTTCCCAGATACTTGCATAGATATCCCCTCTCTTCCTTCAAGTCTCTACTTAAATGTCACCCCCACCCAAGAGGCCTTTGCAGACCATCCTATGTAAATGGCATCCACTCCCTGTCATTCTCTATCACTTATCTTGCTATACTGGAATGTCTTGAGGGTACAAAATTTTCTTTGAATTTCAGGATAGCCCTTACTCTCAATTAATTAAAAACTTAAAAACAGTTTAGGCTTCATTGATTTGGGACTCTGATAATTTTGGGTGGAGTTAAAATTTTATATCTTTGCATCACTTCTTTTTTATATTTTTTCCTCTAAATAAGTGCAAACAAGATGTGAGGGGCTGTTGTGTGTGGTGGAAGGGCAACTGGACTGAGATTTAGGTGGTCCAGATTCTAGTCTGAGGTCCACCACCCAAGACTGTGCTCATGGGCCTGTTGGCTGACCTCTCTGGTCCACTGACCTCTTCCCTCCCAGTTCCTTCCTCTGTAAACTGAGGATGTGCAGTCGTGCTGCCCCTGGGAAATCAACCTGATGCTCTGAGTAAGCACCATTTACAATTAACTCAGTTCCATCCCATCCCATAAATATATGTCAAACATCTACCCTGTCCAAGGCATTATGTTAATGACAATGAGAAATAAAGGTACCCCTTACCCTTATATCATAACTCATAAGGAACCGAAGACCTTGCATATTAGAAATGAAGTAAATATATTGTTAAAAAATGATGTAGCAGGGTTTGGGGCCCTATCTTCATTTTATTTTTTTTAAAGATTTTATTTATTTATTTGACAGAGAGAGACACAATGAGAGAGGAACACAAGCAGGGGGAGTGGAAGAGGGAGAAGCAGGCTTCCCGCTGAGCAGGGAGCCCGATGCAGGGCTCGATCCCAGGACGCTGGGATCATGACCTGAGCCGAAGGCAGGAGCTTAACGACTGAGCCACCCAGGCGCCCCTATCTTCATTTTTTTTAAGATTTATTTATTTATTTGAGAGAGAGAGCGTGAGTGGGGAGGGGGGAAGGGGCAGAGGAAGACAGAGAGAGAATCTTTAAGCAGACTCCCAGCTGAGCACGGAGTCCAACATGGAGTTCGAGCCCATGACCCTGAGATCATGACCTGAGCCAAAACTAGGAGTTGGGCGCTTAACCAACTGAGCCACCCAGACACTCCCATACCCTCATCTTTAGATGAAGAAACTGAACTGATGCTCAGAGAAGTAAAGTAATTTATTCAAGAACACACAGTTAACAAGTAGTAAGGTTGGGGCTTTCCAAAGAGGTCAATAAGTTTGTTAATTCCAAAGACAGAATTCAGTTTGTTCCTCAATATTAGCCACTTAAAAATATCAGAATATAGATTCCAAAGCTGAATGCTTCTTTTCTATTTTGATAACCTTTAAGAAGCAGTATGAGAGGTCTCTTTGGGAGAAGATCCTTATATTTTTGCAGCTTGATAGTCTATCTCTACTAATACGTAAGAGCAGGCAGGATTTAAATGCCTAAAGATGAATAGCCTGTCACCTGTGTACACAGTCCAGTGTTGGACAGGATGAGCTATGATTAATTTAAATCAATAACTGAAAAACAAGGCAACCACCACTCCACCCATCCCAGAAGAGAGGATCGTAAAATTCACAAAAGATACCTGAAACAGCCCATAAAAAAGTCATAGTTAATGCCTGGGTCAACACAATCCACCTTTGGTTTAATTTACAAAAACCATGAGAAAGAAAGCCACAGGGGTCTTGACACACCCATCCTAACTATGAACAAATTTCCCCCAGACAATCAGGGACCACTTTTCTAAGGAATTCAGTTCCTTGACCTTGACCTTGCTTAGTGACTTTAGAGTGAAGAAGAAAATGACTGCCAGATTGAAAGAGAAATCCTTTGATTTTTTGGCCAGACTCTGATCAGCAGAGAAATAAGATAATAATGCCTGTTGAGTAAGCACCCCTGAGGAGCCTTCCCTCATCTATAGCTGTGGGAAACAAGGAGTAGCCATGTGGAGAGGGCCAGGCTGCTGGAGGCTTTGCAAGGCCCGTCTCCAGGAAATGAGGTCACTGCCTCCGAATAGGTGTTAGCTAAAAGGGACCTGCATCACCACCTGTTGACCCCTTCGCTTCATAAACAGCACTGGTCCAGCATTATCACATTGATCTGGAGGGTAGCATAGGTGTCAGTATTTCCATTTTAGATGAGAAAATGAACTCAGACAAGGTTCAGTGACTCACCCAAGGTCACACACAGCTAGTCTGTTGGGGGAGAAGGTGCCTGAACTAGAGTTGTAGCCCCTGAGTTTGGTAACTGGCCATTGCTTATCTTACAAACTAGAACCTGAAGCTCAACAAGATAAGGTAACTTCCCAGGATCACCTAGGCAATGAGCACCAGGGTCAAGACTTGAGAGCAGGCCTCCGATTATTGAGCAAAGCTAAGGTGCGCAGTCATTGTCCACCTCATGGACACATGTCTCCTAGGGCAGCATCCTATTTCCTGCTTTCCTGTCCCTTAAATGTCTCAGAGATTTGCCTACTTGCCTTTTCTACTCCTACTACCTGTTTTCCCACTTGAAGTCTGATGAGGAAAATGCCACAGAACCTTGACACACACACAGTCGCTTTCTCCTCTTACTCTGAGAATCAGGAAACCCTTTCAGTTTGGTTTTCAAATTTAATAACTATGGAGAAAAATAAGACAAGTTAATGAGGTACCAAAGCTTCCAGTTACTAGAAAATTTTAAAATAATGGTAATCATTTTCCTAGGATGATTACCACAAGGGCTTAGCATAGGGCCTGACCTTCTAGATGCTCAGTCAGTGGTAGATATCCTCCTCCTTATTCTAACTACTCTTGGCCATTCAGCAATTAGAAGCATAACCAGTCTTCAGACTCCTTGCACAGTGCTCTATTAGAGTTGCTTTCCTGGGTTGTGACGCTTGAACTAGGCAGGGGTAAGAGAGAGGTTGTGAACTCGGAGGAGGGGTCTATGAGATTAACAAATGAGGCAATGACAGTTCATCAGCTACTCAGGACAGGGCATCTAGGGAGGGTTCCTGTATTGGGTGCTGGGGAATGCACGGCTCAAGTGAATTGTATATATTGCTTGGCTCCTCGACAGGACTGAAAAAGCTAAAGGATTTATTTAGCTGGAGAAGAAAGGATTGATGAGATTGAGACAGAAACTATCCCTTGAGCTGTCTGCTCTGCCAGGGTGCCAACCTTTTTCCCTTTGGGTGCAGAGTGAAAGGGGGACATGTTAAGAAAGGAAGATCTGGGGAGTCTGGAAGGGATTGGAGGCTGGAGGAAAGGAAAGGCGCCTTCCTTAGCTCTGGCCTGCTTCTAGAATATACCTCATTGTATACTGGCCAAGAAGTTGCCCCACTTCCCCCAACCATGCCCTCCTCCTTGCTCCAATGTGCATTGCCCCCACACCCTCGAATTTATTCCCATCTCTGTCCCTGGTGGCTGCAAAGCCCAGTGATTCCATGTTTCCCTCCGCTCCTCCCCTGCAAGGCTTTTCCAAGCCTCCCCTCCCCAGAGTGACGCCCTGCCCTCCCCCAGGCTGGCCATGTGGAGTCTGTCTTTTTCCTCCCATCTCTTTACACTTGTGTATTTGGTCTTTGACGCAGGGGCTGACCCCACATGTTATATTACCGTGTGCGGAGAACATTCTGCGGGCGAATGACTTACAGCACATGCTTTGTCTTCTGTTCTTTCTATTAGGGGCATGATTTAGAAGATGAATGTTTATAACATGACCCAAGGAATTTCATCCTCCTCTGGAAAACTGTGTAGGAGAGAATCCTAATGGAGAAAGAGTAATGTCTTCTGGGCTCCTGCCAAACGTTTGTACTTGCTATAAAAAGCCTCTGCACTCACCTTTTATTGTTTATTGTAAACTCGCTACTTCACCATAGTTGCTGGCTCTTTCTGAAGGAAGAGGTCACAAATAAGTGAGCATCTCCTTGGTTTTCACAGAGAAACAAATTGCAATTGTAGCGATGATGTATTAATTCTGTATTAAGTGCCTTTTTGACCAGGTACCTTAAAAAGCTGTGCATTTCTCCTCTCCTGCATCGCACTGGGGGTGGGGGGCAAATCTGAAAGACTAATCACATTGAAGTGCTGGGGATATGGAAGAGCAGCTCCTTGATAGTGGAAAACAACTCGGGAGTGTCTCCCTCCTGCAGGTCCTTGGGGAGGCGGGCTGGCATGCTGGAAAGGCACAGGATTTGTCGTTAATCCTGGTTCAATCGCTTGGGAAAGTGACGTACCCAGGCTGAACGCCTCATTGGCAAATGAGGGTAATAACAAGTACTCCTCGGGGCTATTGCAAGGATTAGATAAAATAAAGTATCGGTAAAGAGAATAATAATAATAAAAATACTTCCTGTTATGTTTCCCTTTGACAGATTTCTTGCCTCATTATGACTCTGGGGAAGGAAGAGAGTGGATGCCGCTTCAGGAAGGAGAAGGGCGTATTATGGGAGAATCCCTGTCAGAGAGGAAGGGGAATTGAAACTCTCGAAAGGAGCCTAAGAAATAAAATAATTTGAAGGCAATCCTAGTGAAAAGAGGTTTCCCAAGACTAAGGAAATGCTAAAGCTCTTTAAAGAATTTCTGCAACAAACACTACATCTCTCAAGTGATGGATTGGAAAAGGTAAAGTGCTAGTGTAATGATCTGGGGTAAGGCATAGATTTTCTCCAGAAATGAGGCTAACATGTGTGAACTCCAAGATTTCCTAGGGCTTTGAGAAGATTGTATGTGCCCTACGTGAAGCTGTCCCATTGGGAAAAAGAACCCCACACAATGGCTATGGAGTAGACTCAGTCTAGGTGTGGGGGAGGGAGAAGGTCATGCCTCTGTAGTGCCAGGAAGCTATGTAGTAGACACGTAGCTAGTTGTTCAAAAACAAGTGAACATGCTACATGATAGAGCCAGCAGTTAGATGCCCAACACCCAAAACCAGACCAATTGAGGGGCCCCGAGCTGGAGCCAGTAATCAACAGACCATGAGTTTCATCAGCCATGAACTTTAGTCACAGACATCACACAAGCGCCCAGGGAACAGCCCTGGCCAACCACACTGGGTCAGAGACCCAGCTGGTACACCGTCTTCCTCATCACCTTGAGGACACTGGGCATCCCTCTTCAGCCAGATGCCATTTTGGTTGAGGGAGGCGGGAAACCTCGGTGGTAAAACATTTTCCCAAAGATGGGCATGCACCTTGAAGAATCTCTTTAAGATTTAAGACACTGTTTTGAATCCAAAGATTCCTGAAAATGGAAAATTTTCTGTCCCCTGTCGGTCCCTCCCACCCCTGGGCCCAGTAGGATGGGGACTCATGCGGATTTGTCACAGAGATTAGTTACAGAGAAATAAACAGGCCTAATAGACTTCTACACTATATATTTAAACCTTTCTCTGAATTTAATAGCATCACAGGAGACACTCAATGCGTGTAAGTTAAATATAACTGAGAATATCAAATTGGGTGGACTCCCACAAACTGAAAAGATACATGTCTTAACTAAAGTTACTTTCAAAGAAGCTCATCATTCCTGGTGCTAAATGCACCTAATACACATTAGGGAGAAAGTTTGTACATTTTTGTTGGTCAACAGATGATTTAATTTACTGTAACACGGAAAGAAAAGAAAAATGGAAATATTTCCTAACATTATTTTATTTTATTTTATTATTTTTCTGAGGGGCTGGTGAGGGGCAGACTAAGAGAATCTTTTTTTTTTTTTTTTTTTTGAGACAGAGAGAACGAGAGAGAGAGAGCACATGAGAGGGGGGAGGGTCAGAGGCAGAAGCAGGCTCCCCGCCGAGCAGGGAGCCCGATGCGGGACTCGATCCAGGGACTCCAGGATCATGACCTGAGCCGAAGGCAGTCGCTTAACCAACTGAGCCACCCAGGCTCCCCAGACTAAGAGAATCTTAAGCGGGCTCTGTACTGGGTGTGGATGCAGGGCTTTATCTTATGATCAAGAGTCAGATGCTTGACCAACTGAGCCACCCAGAAGCCCCTCGGTTAGTTTAGTTTTTATATTGAACATAGTTCAGATTTTTTTCTCTTGCTCCATAAGTGTGAAGGGGGTGAAGACATCATAGTAATGTCCCCTTTCCAGTGCAATGAGATTTTCACCATGTGGTATTCCTCACCTCTCTCCTAGCGCTCGAGATTTGGGATCATCCACCTCAGCCAAACGCCTGTAATTTTTGCTACTGTCTCTTTCCACATTCATTCTAGACTTCTTCCTATTATTGTTCTTCCTATTGTTTTGTCATCCCTCTTCACTTAATTAGTCCAAGTGTCTTCTGTGAAAGATAGTATTATCTCCCTCTTGCAGATAAGGAAACAATGAACCAACAGACTTAAGATACTCCTAAATATTTATGGTACATAAAATGATGAGAAGTTTGGTATGATCCCCCAAATCTTGTGAAAATCTGATTCTTAAAGGAGGCCTGACAGCCAAAACTATAATCTGGGAGGCGAAGGTAGATGTCAGCGTGCCCTACCCTGGCTTCTCCTGTCTTGGAGCTCTAGGAATCAGGCTGAGGTATGGTGAAGACAGGAAATATGTCTGCCCAACCTGCACTTTCTCCTTCAGAAATTTCCCCAAAGAAGATCACCAATGAAGGCCAGTCACTGACCCATTTTTAGATATCAGGATTTCATCTCTGAGAAGGAAAAACACAGAAGGGGTCTTTTTCAAGAAGCAGAAGAGCTATACCCCCCTTCCCATCATCACAACAGAAGGTGAGGATTGAAGTTCTCAAGGAACTTCCCCAAAACCTGAAGAAAATCACAAACCTGCAACACTGCTTAGAAGGTGTCCTTCAAATTCCTAGCGTCCCTCCAGATCTGAGCTCCATCTCCAGCTATGTCCAAGGCTTGACAGGGATTGTGGTGGTGATGGTGCGGTTACTCTTCCTTCAGACCAAGGTTGTTGAGAGTTTTAAACATATTAGTGCCAAATTCAGCAATTAAAAATCTAATATTAGCTCATCTTCAATCCACTCCACCCAGAAATCCATTTCATAAGAGGAAACATGAAAGTGATTGTACTCCCTACCACTCTGAAGTGAGCAGAGAATGGCTTAATGGTGTTTAAACTTTTTTTCCCCCCCAAAGGAAATATTACAGGGAAGTTCAATACATACAACAGCAAACAGCCAACAACTCTGGGTGAAATAAAGGGCTGACAGGAGCCCCACCCTCTGTTCTCACTCTTTCTGCCCTTCCCATATCCCTGGGACATCCCTTCTGAACCTCATGGGCTCCACAGAGCGTAATTTGGAAATCACTCCATATATAAAGAATGTGAGCGAGAAAACCACACGTGAAGAATTATTACTAAGGGTTCCCATAAGCGTCATGGTTTTGTTTCGGGGAATTGTGGTTCATTAACCAAATAGGAATTTACTGCCATTTTTTCAAGGGTACTTTATCCCAGGAAAGCCACATACACAGAATAGATGTATTGCATTGCCACTGTGGCCATTTTAAATTTTAGTAAATACTGCCCCTTTGATTTGGTTCTGCTTAAATATGCAAATAAGGCACATTTTCATTGACCCAGAAACTGTGGTAGACTTAACAGGAGTCATTAAAATGTTCAAACACAGATGTATCTCAGGCAACTCCCGACATAGACAGTTTGAAAAAGAAGCTCATCATTCCTGGTGCTGTGAAGTATAATAACAATAAAAAGAACCTAACAATTCAAGATAAATGAAGAGCTATTGTAGGACAACATGTGATTAAAAGCCAAAGCCATTGTCCAGGAAATAACCGCTATACGTACTCAGTGCTAAAACTACCTTGGATCACAGTGGCATCCTGAATACAGTATCCAGAAAAACAAAAAGGTCAACTTCCACTCTATTTGGCTCTGGTCACGTCTCATCTGGAATGTTGACTTAGTTCTGGGTATCTCGCTTTCAGAGGAGCATGGTCCAAGGGTAATGAATGGACTCTGAGGTGAATTCCTGTTCACTGAGGAAGCGTTGATAGAATTGTAGCTGCTTGCCTGGAGAAGGTAGGGCATCAGCGTGATCTTTTACTTCGCTAGGGGCTTTTGTGGAAAAGAATATGGCCAATCTCTCTCCAACCTTTCTTCCCTTCCATCCTTGCTAGTCACCTCTCCTATAGGGCTAGCACCAGGGGGTGCCACTTATACAGATTACAACGTCAGGGGAGTCCCTCAGAGCCATGCCATGTGGTGGCCGGGTCACTGCCATTACAAAAAGGATGCGAGTTTTTAACATGTGGCTCCAAAAAGGTAGCTGAAAATGCCAAGACCAGAAGACAAGGGGAGTGAGACTTTGGTTTAGGATGAAGACATTCTAACAGCGGGAGAAGACAGAATGGCAGCTTTGGATGGAAGTATTTGGAAAGGGGTCTTGCAGAGGGGAGCCCTTGCTTCTAAGCTTGATAGTAATGGCAGCAATCGGTGAACTGGGCTTTGATGATGTGACTGGCCTTGTGGCATTTGACTTTTTCACAGGTGTTCTCCTTCTTACTCATCACTACAATACTCCCAGGCAGGAACTACAATGATCTTTCTTTTATAATGGAAGAAATGAAGCTTGGGCAAATAGTTTTACTTTTCTAAGGTCGTAGAGAGAACCGGTAACGGAATTGGCATTTGAGCTCAGGTCTCTGACCCAGACTGTAAACTCTTAGCCATTATCCACACTGACTCTCAACAACCAGTTAACAAAATCGCTTCTTTCTTCGTGCGTTCGTCTGCTTGATGGCAGCTACACTTGATCTACAAATCAAAGTGGATCTGGACATCGTACATCCAAGAGTAAAAGCGTTTCTGTGGAACAGAGGTAGGTGAGGCGGGTCTGCCCTGCTCTCACGAGTCGCTGGCATCTGCGTCTTGGACCCGGGGGCGAGCCGCACACCTGGGCTCCAGATGGGGAGAGCCGTCCCGCACACGGTGCGCTGCCAGATCCAGTCCCCGCACTTCAGGGACCCCGCACAGGAGAGATGCGCCAAGGCTCCCCCTGCATATTTTTATGTTGTCATTTCCCAAATGCCCTCTCCAAAAATAACACCTCAAGGAGGCAAGATGTGGCCTCAGAGGATATTTCAGCGCCCCTGGGGAGAGCTGCAGGGAGCGGAGGCCATCAGAGCACCCTCGCTGGCCGCTGTCATTTTGGAAACGCTGAGCGCAAAGGGAGAGCCTGAGCCCTTCACTCCGTGTGCAGCGACTACGGCCGCCCTCCCGTTGCTGGAGCTGCGGCTGCCGGGAAGAGCGCCGGGAGGCCTCCCCGAGGCTCTGTTAGTGCGAACACAGATGCTCCTTCCGCACGCACAGCTTAGGTGGCCACTTCCACAGGGTGGAAAAGGAGAATCGAAACCTTCCTGTTCTTGCCAAAATAACCATGTGTAGGTCTTTGTTCTGCAAGTCTGGGGAACACACAGATTTCCAAGCAGTGGGAACCTCCTGTCCTGTTCGGTCTTTGGACAACTCTTGTTCTGCCCATTTCACCCCAGTTTCCTGAAACCCTGGCTGTAGGGCTCCAGTGGCTGGAGCCCGTGAGAGGTTCCTTTGTAAGGAGAGTGTTCACAGCCAAAGCCATCAAGGCAGGCAGTGAGGGACATTGGGCTCTAAGCCAATGACAGCCGTGCCAGGTATTGCCTTGGCTTTCTTGGGCTGAGAGATCAGCCCCTGAAGGTCTGCTCGCTTCATCTGGCTCCTTTGCAGGAAGGAAGGGGGTAGAACCACTGTCTGTGGGCTGCAGTGAGCACTGCCTGGCTGGGGGAAGGATGGCAGAGGACCAACCTGTTGCTGATCCAAATGTTTAGGGTTTCTTTTGCCCCTTAAGCTGATGGAAGAGAGAAGCTGCAGAGCAAGAAGACTAATCCTCCCTAGCAAGTAATCCAAACACAGAAGCCAGAAATCCCTGTTCCAACCTTTCCTCCATTTTCCCTCTTCGTGAATTTAGGGCATTTGCCAAAGAGAGAAAAAAAATGGAATGAGATGGATTTAGAGAGGAGAGAGCCACCAGTTAGAGAGTTGTGTAGAGAGGCAATGTGATAAAGTAAAAAGAAAAACAGGCTTGGAGCAAGAAAACTCAGATTTGGCTCTCGTCTCTGAGCCTGGGTGGCCCTAAGCAAGTTGCCTTTCAGCTCCCAGACCTGGGTCTCTAAGGTCCCTTTCAGCTGTAAGACTAAGACCTAAGAGTTCTTGGTTATATAAAGAGAATTCTTCCAAGACCATAATTATTCCGCTAATCAAGAACTATTTACTAAGTAATTAGTGTGTGATTTTCTGGAGATAAGAGCAAGACATGGTCCTTATAGGCTAGAAAACTGTGACACAGACCAACAATTAAGCATGTGAGAGTCTAAAAATTCTACTAGTTCATAATATGAGTTAATAACATTAATACAGTACCCCCCCCCCCAGCTTATCCACGGTTTTGCTTTCTGTAGTTCCAGCTACCCATGGTCAACCATGTGGTCTGGAAGCAGATGGGTCCTCCTTTCGATGTACGGTCTGTAGGTCAGTAGTAGCCTAACGCGACATCACAATGCCTACATCATCCACCTCGCTTCATCTCATCACGTAGGCACTTTATCATCTCACATCCTCACAAGAAGGGGAAGAGTAAATACAGTAGAGTAAGATATTTGGGAGAGAGAGATCACATTCACGTAATTTTTATTAAGTATATTGTAAAAATTGTTCTATTTCATTATTGTTGTTAATCTCTTACTATGTCTAATTTATAAATTAAACTTTATCATAGGTATGCATGTAGAGGAAAACAGAATATGTAATATTCGGTACTATCTGTGGTTTCAGGCATCCACTGGGGATCTGGGAACATCTGCCCACAGATAAGGGGAGACTACTGTATTAAGAATTTAATAAGCCATGGGCATCCCTTGGTGGGGAGGCTTATATTTTCTGAGACTGCCCATGTATGTGGCAATGCTTCCTAACCCCAGGGCACACATCCTAGCTGTTCTAATTAACCAAGATGATATTTTGACCATCTTTTGCCTTATTTCTTGCCTATCTCTCAAATAGTTCAGAACTTGGGTGGGGGGAAAGAGGTATATATTAATTTCTTAAATAAATCCCATCATGTCTCTTTAGGAGCGCCTGGGTGGCTCAGTCAGTTAAGCGTCTGCCTTCGGCTCAGGTCATGATCTCAGGGTCCTGGGATCGAGCCCTGCATCAGGCTCCCTGCTCAGTGGAGAACTTGCTTCTCCTTCTCCCTCTGCTTCTCCCCCCACTCGTGTTCTCTCGCTCGCTCTCTCGCTTGCTCTCACTCTCGCTCTATCCCAAATAAATAAATAAAATCTTTAAAAAAAATCCCATCAGTTCTCTTTAAAAATGGCATTTTCCCCTACTGGGACTGCATAAAGCAAAAGAAACAAGAAAACACTACCAATTCTCTCCCTACCCATATTATCCCAATGTTCTACTACTACCCTCATTATAATGCATTAACTTTTTATTGAAACAGTAATTACCAGACCATTTGTAATCCATATGTTTCTACAGGACTGGTAACCAGAACTTGAGGATTAATGGCGAGAGCTATAAAGAAGCTTTTGGACATTTCCCCCGAGAGCCTCCATGAATAGCACCAAGATGAGTAGTAATGGCAAGCTTCCGTGCTTCCCGCTGTCGTGTCCGGTTATGATGCCTTCTTTCCTAACTAGAGGCCAGGAGAAAAGGCTTTTCAGATCTTCCAGAGCATGTATGACATGAAGAGCTCATTCTAGTAAAGGGAACCAGACCCCTGTCATCTGACACTAATGAGGTGCCCTTCCCTTGGCTTAAAGGGATCTGGAGGAGGACGAGCAGATAACCTCCAGCCTAAATAAGTAAAATCATCACCGCTCTGGAATCTCTCTGAAGCATGCCCAGTTACAATGAGGAATTCCACAGGGCACGTGTCCCTCTTGGACTCCTTCCAAAGGAGTAGGTTATCAGAAGGACCTCATTATAACACGGGCCCCAGGGACAGTGTTAATCGGCAAGCTTCAGGGTAGCTGGTAAAATTCTGGTGCTAGTCAGTTAATCACTACATGCCTGTTCATACAGTTGAGCCTCAGTCACCTCGAGAAACAACAGCCCAGCCTGTCACTCATCTATCCCTCATTCCTTTGTTGGCCAGCTAGCTTCTAGCCTGTCCACAGGGCACTTCTGAGTGTCTGACAAAATGAACCTTTTCCTCAAAATGCCTAATCCAAAGGATTTTCTCATGATCTGTTGCTTTTTGTTACCTGTCCTTGTGCTTCATGCCAGGCTCTTGGCTGACTGAGGTTGCTGAAGGCACGAGGATCCTGCCAATGGGCTCGGCTCTCCCACAGGGCTCAAGACACCCAAGTCAATGTCACCACAGTGAAAGGAAGAGCTCAGATGGCCAAGCTCAGGTGGTAAAAGGCCTTCAGAATCTGCCTGGAGGCTCTCACTGGCTTTAGATTGGAAACCATCTTGGCCCCGTCCACCAGGGCAAGCGATTTAATGACAGCTTGAAGAGCACTGAACTTAAACAGAAAGATGAGCACAAGGCAGGAATTTGGACTCCGGAAGAAGGGCCTGAGCAGGGATTATTTTTCTATGGTCTTTGATGAGAACAAATGAAGCTGAGAATTTTCCTTTTGTTCTTCTGGCATTGTTTACTTTCTTTTTATTATTCTGAAGAGCACTTAGAGCTCTGGCAGTGTTTCTGTCCTAAAATCTTATTGTCAGAAGTTTATTTTTCAGCTGTTTCAAATCATATCTGATGGAGTGAGTGCTTTGCCTGGGCTCATCGCTTTATCTCAGAAGAAATAGAGTTCACCCTTTTAAATGACAATGCTGATTGTCTGCAGCTTTAAGTTTTCTACACTCAAACTGCAGGCTTCACTTACAAATCTGTTTTCCCTCATCAAAAAGGAGCTATGATGGAGCTCCTCACTCTGCCGGCGTCCGGGTAATGACCTAACACGGTGTTTTGGCCTATCGCTGCGTTATGTCAGATTTTCACTGTCTGTGGAGTAATTCTTTGTCAATGGCGGTTTTGTCAACTGTGGTTTTGAGGCAATGGGGTTTTATGCTTGTGCTTGAAGTTTTGAAAATATACAAGCTTTTAACATGGGCAAAGTTTAATTCAGTTCTCTTCAAAAAGTAACCTAATTTGCTGTTTTTCCTCCCCCTCCGTCTGGGCATGTGTGGGATAGCGTGAGTAGAGTTGATGCACTACCCTTCTGGAACATGGACAGAATATCAGCATGGAAAAATTATCCCTTCAGCCTGGTGATGATTTGTGAAAAGCTCAGATTAATTTAGCAGGCATTTTCCTGACACCTGTGGAAAGTCAGCGTGTGCGAGGGGTGCAGCGGAACGGTGATGAGGCCACCCTCTGGAGCAAGACCGCCTGTGAGTCCCAGCTGCTTAGCTGTAGTGGATTGAACGCTGGCCCGGACAGATCTGTGGACCTCCTAACCCCCTGGAGCCTGTGAATGTGACCTTATTTGGGAAAGGGGTTTTGCAGATGTAAAACAAGAAGGATCTCTGAGGTGAGAGCATCCTGAATTACAGGGGATGGAGGGGGGGGGGGTCCTTCATCCAATGACAAGTATCCTCATAAGAGACAGAACAGAAAACAGACTCCGAGGAGGAGAAGGCCCCGTAAAGACTCGGGTGGACATTGGAATAAGGCAGTCACAAGCCAAGGAACCCCTGGAGCATCAGACGCTGGAAGAGGCAAGCCAAGAGCTCTGTTAGAGCTTTTTGGGGAAGTGTGACTCTGGTGATAGTGTCACTTTGGACTTCTGACCCCAGAACCGTGAGAGAATAAATTTCTGTTGTCTGAAGCCACTCAGTTTGCAGTCATTTGTTACAGCAGCCCCAGGAAATGCACACACAACCCTTATCAGCTGGGTGACCTTGGACAAGTTATTTGACCTCCATAAATCAGTTCCTTCAAAGGAAAGCTCTCGTCCCAGGTCTGCTGTAAGGAAAAACTGCTTTCACTTAGGTGACTGCCTTAGAACAGTGCCGTACCTAGCCTGCTCTAGACGAGTGGTATTTCTGTCCAGTAAGATCCAGTAAGTGCTGGGGGCGCCTGGGTGGCTCAGATGGTTGGGCGTCTGCCTTCGGCTCAGGTCATGATCTCCAGGTCCTGGGATCGAGCCCCACATGGGGGTCCTGGTTGGTTCAGCAGGGAGCCTGCTTCTCCCTCTGCCTCTCCCCCTGCTTGTGTGCTCTCTCTGTCTCTCTCTCAAATGAATAAATAAAATCTTTAAAAACCAAACCAAACCAAAAAAAAAAAGATCCAGTAAGTGCTGGTTGAAAGAATCACCATCGGAGAAATAGAAAACTTCCAGAAGCAGCAGCTTCTGCTGATCTCAGTGCCTCCGCAATAGCTCCCAAAGAATATGAAAAAGGAGGATTCCCTACAAGAGCCATGATTTAAATGCCTCTGAACCTGAGCGGTTTGGGAGAAGGAGGACTTCTGGAAGGTTGTGTGCTAAGACTTTACAAGTACACCTGTTACAGACCGTGTGTATGATTCCTCCAGTCTCCTGCTCTCCACAAGCTTTGAGCCTCCTGCCTTGGTGGCTGTAAGGACTCCAGCCCGGGGGCAAGGGACAGCTGCTGCCCCTTTGCCTGGAGCCAGGAACCCCGGTGGGGATTTGTGAGGGCCCTAGGGGGTGGACTGGGGCCTAGGAGGCACTTCCTGTCTCACATCCCCCTTCCTGTTCCCAGGATCACAGTTCTATTTTGCTATGAATCCTGGTGTCTTAGTCCTTTCGGGCTACTATAACAAATATCACAAACAGGCTGGCTTACAAACAACAGAAATTTACTTCTCACGGTTCTGGAGGGTGGGAAGTCCAAGATCGGGGCACTGGCAGATTTGGTGTCTGGTAAGCGTCCCTTTCCCAGGGGGCTGCCTTTTCACTCTAACTTCACCTGGTGGAAGGAAGGGCTGAACTAGCTCTCCAGGCCTCTTTAATAAGGGCACTAATCCCAATTGTGAGGGCTCCACCCCAGGCCTAATCACCTTCCACAGGCCTCACCTCCTAATACCATCACCTTGGGGGGTAGGATTTCAACACACGAATCTGGGGGAAACACAGTCATTCAGACCATAGCACCCAGGAAGGCATGAGTCTAAAATGAGAGTGTCTTCTAAGAAGAAATCCTAGATATAAAACCCCATATCAGGGGAGACTCAGGAGGTTTTAGAGCTCAGGAGGTCATTGCTCGGATGTTCATCACGTTTAGATCATTTCGAGCAACATTCCCGTTTTACAGATGAGGAGAGCAACTCTCAGCAGGAGCTGACCCCAGTTGACACAGACTCTGGTGGCAGAAGCCAGCTCTATGTCAGACCCCCTGCTCTAGGGATGTTTGTTCTAGTAAGTAGACCTGGGTGGGAACGCTGTGAGCGACCAGAGCAAACATTAGGACTTGGATATTTATTTCCGCTAGCCCTACGGCTTAGTCTGAGCATTGCCCAAACCCACATTTGGTTCTGTTACAAAGTGGGCCAACTCTCAGCTCTTCCAGCATCTCCCTGACCCTCTACAGTCTCCAGAACACAGCCTGCATCTGTGGAAGTAGGCATGTGAAATTCAGCCCTCGGCTTTGTATCTCTGAGCATGTTTTCTAAAAGCAACACAACACAACTTCCCGTTCAGGATCATTGGGGGAAAGTAGAGGACCCATGCCTAGGACAGCGCCTGATATATAGTGAGTGGGAGGTAAACATTAGCTATTGTTATTTTTATTTCTACTCACTATGGCTTTGCTTTGATGGAACTCGGCACTATAAAGTGAAGGTCATAAAAATGGTCTACCGGAATAGAAGTTACGAGCATGAACTCAGGAACCAGACTGCCTGGGTTCAAATCCCAGTTGTGTCCTTATAAGCTATGTAACTTTAGCTATATTATTTGATTTCCCTGTGCCTCAGTTTCTTCATCTATAAAGAAAAAAAAGCAAGGTAACAATAATATGTGGCATATGGAATTGCAAGGATTGAATGAATACGTGTAAACTTCTTAAAAGGGTGCTTGGCACATAGTATGTGCTCAATTAAGTGTTTACTATATTACTTTTACTTACCCCACAGGATGGTGGTGAGACTCAAATGAGATGCATATTTAGAAGCCTCCAGTGTATTCAGCTATTATTCATCACTATCATCATCATCATCAAATGACTGAACCTCTCCCCCCGCCGTGGTCTGCCCTTGTATTTGTTTAACAGCTAATGCTTACTGAAATGCATTACTGATGCATTTGTGGAAAGCAGTGTGCAAAGTCTGTTTACTTAGAACAATACTGAGCTGGAAGCTAGGTTTTCAGGAGTTTTCTTACGGAGCTTCTATCCTGATGCTGGTGAATCATTTAAGGTGAGACTAGTGCTCTGGAGGGACACATCTGTGGAAGACCCTAAGTGGAATGGCTGTGTGGTCCCCAGGGTTTCCTCTTTATTGGGAATGGGCTCAATGCACAGTGCTGGAGATCCAGAGGCCATGTCTGTATAACATAGCCCTATCCCCTGGTTATTGCTGACCTACTCTGTGGTGGGCCCCAACCCTGTCCCCAGTCCTGGATCTGAGGAAATAGGATCAGTCCATTTCTGGTGGCACAGCTGTGCAATTTGAGGTGGGGAGTCTCCAGCTGCCAAGTTTCCAGCCCAGTCTGCAGTAGGAAAGAAAGAGATTGATATGCAGGAAAAAAACAGAGTGAGCACATGGGGAGGGCCCTAAGAACATCTGAAGCCATGGGACTTCATTGTATCCTTGCTCTTACCAAGTAATGTGAGAGAACCTATATCCTTCTAATATAACTCGTTTGGCCTAAGGGGTATTTCTGCTGCATGCAATCAGGAAAATCTTCCTCTTCCTCCTAGAACCAGCCCAAGTAGCTCCAGTTCTATAAAAATTTTTCTGACCCCCTCCCCCACCAAGCCTAGTCTAACCTCCCTCCGCATGGCACTCCCTAGACCCCCTACGGCACTAAGCTTTTTAAGGACAGTGTCTGGATCTTATTTGTCCCAAATTTCCATCACCTAACCCAGTACTGGGGCTCAATAATAGCTTGACCTTGTTTTTAAGTGAATATGTGAACGAGGGCATGCAAATGGCCTCTGATTGACAGGTCAGATTATCTCTATGATCTTCCCTAAACTGGAGACTCTGTGATGTGATCCTAGGTTCTTTGTAAAGGGAGACTCTGAAGGGGCTCGATGGAAGGTTCTAGAACTCCAGAGGTTGACAGTCTCCATTTCATACTATTCAAACTGTACTTCCTCATCGACGTCTTTCCTCTTCCGTGCCCCAGGTTGTCTCCAGCACCACTCAGGTGGTTTGGCATTATGAATCACTAGCATCCCTCTTAGGCTTACAAATGGAGTAAGAAGAGATGATGAAGGGAGAGAGATGCTGAAATTGAGAGCTGACTTCAAGAAGAGGTAAGAGGAAACTTGTGCTGCATATGTGTGGGAGAGAAATCTCCAGAAGAAGTGGACTGAACTACAAGCTATGAAAGTCAGGAGAGGAACTGGTACCTGAAGGAACCACGGTTGATCAGTCAACTCAGTGAAACAACTAAATTGACTGAAGCTATAAGATGTTAGAATTCTGTTCCCAGTAACCTAAAAGTTACTTTCATCTGCTTAGCTTGATCCTGGGGAACAGCCTGGCCAGGGACAACCTGGCTGCAAAGGGGCACGGATGACTAAGTCTACTCCCCTCAGGGGGAGAGATGTGGGGCTTTGGGCGATTTCTTTGCAGTCCCTCTAGAGACTTCTAAAGATTGTTAGTGGCATCTGGTCTTTAATCCTGGACATCAAGCTTGTTGATTTTTGCCTCAGACCATCTGTTTCTCAACTTTGCATGGAACTTTTCCTTTGTGACAAGTAGGGAAAGAAATACTGTATTTTTTATTTCTTTCTGTTCTGCCTTCCATCCCAGTCACAGTATTAGAAAGGGAGAGTTCACTTGCCTGCTGATGCTCAGAAAGATTAGACACAAAGAAGTGCTGACCTTGCCACCTATAGGATGTTTTCTACAGGATGGGTGCCTTTGTCCTTTAGGCTGTGATGGGAAGTCAGGGCTACTGAATGCACTCTTGTGACCATTTAATGTCTGTGCCCAGAGCACTGTTTGCACTACTTGAAACCCTCCTAGTTGGGAGGAGAGTGACTCCGGGACCTGTCTACCTATTTGGATTCCGACTGAGCCAATTCCTAAGCAAGTGCATGGACAAGTTAGCTAACCCCTCAGCTCCTAGCTTACTAAGTAGGATAATGGGAGCACCTACCTCGCTGAGGCATTGTGAAGGTCTGCCACTTAGTAAACTCCCGTACATATTAGTTATCATTGTTATCTAATATAGTGATAGTATTTCTGATATTAAAGTGGGAGCAAGGGTGCCTGGGTGGCTCAGTTGGTTAGGCGACTGCTTTCGGCTCAGGTCATGATCCTGGAGTCCCTGGATCGAGTCCCGCATCGGGCTCCCTGCTCGGCGGGGGTCTGCTTCTCCCTCTGGCCCTCCCCTCTCTCATGTGCTCTCTCTCTCATTCTCTCTCTCAAATAAATAAATAAAAAATCTTAAAAAAAAAAAGAATTAAAAAATAAATAAATAAAGTGGGAGCAAGCTTTGCACTTGCCAGAGAATTTGTGGCAAGAAGGATGCTAGGTAGTCAAACAGGCCTTTCCTTGAGTTTATCCCACTCCAAAGAATTCAGTGTTGTCATATGTGGGACATGAAGATCAGGAATGGACATTTCCAAACTGGGGACTCCCTTAGAGACTTTTTCTCCATTGCTGTTCATATGGCTGTGCCCTCAGTTTTTAGTCACCAAGGTCATTCCAAAGCAGTCAGGAGCTGGGGGACCATTGCTCTATGGCAAACCCAGTGCCACCCTGATCCAAGCTTCTCCAATGCTACAAACCCTAGTGGGAAGTGGGACAGTTGATGCAGACTTCCCTGGCAAATGCTTGCTGGGCATTGTGGAGACACTCCACCTCAAGGGGGCTGCAGACACCACTCTGGCCACCAGAATGAAGGCTCTACTAACGGAGCCACCCTTCTGGACAAAATGGCGGCTCTCTCACTGAAAGATGTTAGGAGACTCATTTTTTTGTCCCTTTGCCATCACTATTTATTGCATGAGATTTCAGAAGATGTAGCAAGTTTATACAGACACCATGAGATTGTATAAGTAAAATGAAGTCATATCTGGGAAAGATTTATCAAAGAAAATTGAACCCCAAATGTCTAAATTGCAGTTCATACTCAGCCAAGAGTCCCACTGAATTAAAGCACAGACTGCATAGCTATGTACACAAAATGCCTTTAAAATTCTTCCATAAATTTAGGGAAAAGGAATAGTCTGTTTAGAGCTACTAAAGCAAAATTCCTTACTGTGGATTTATAGGCACTAGTACAAGTGGTCCCCAAACACCCTTTTTAATTTTTTTTAATTATAAATAAGAAAGAACAGATTCTACCCTCACAACTTCCACTCCAGTGCTTACAGCCTCCAGGCACAAAGGACAGAGTTCTTGGAAGAAAGGAAGGCTGAATTCCAGGTCTCTGACCATGAAGTTATAGTCTAACTGAACATTAATTACATTTTAAATCCATTACATTTTTCCTTTGAAATCCACATATTATTCAATATCTTGAATGCTTCCTGTTGAATTTGTAGAAAAATTCTCCCAGAACTTTTAAGACTTTATTATAATAGTTTTCATTTCTTAATTTTCCTTTTCAATTAAGTGAGAGAATCAAGTTGAATAAACAATAATATATGTCATCCACTTAATACAGAAATTCTGAGAATTGTAGCTTTCTCTTGGTGCTTGCCATCATTATGAATGTTGAAATCAAGCAGTTTCTACATCCAGACAGACCAGTCCTAGGCCATGTCAAAAGGGGCAGTGTGTTAGTCCTTGCTGTAGGAGAGCTCACTGCTGCTGAGACCCACATGTGAGCAGTGACCCTGGGACATGGCTGGAGAAAGAAGAGGCAGTGGCTATCAAGAGCTATCATTAAATAGTTGGGGGCCACAAACAAACATCCATCCAACCAAGTCATATCTCCCCTAATACCTGCCATCAGCAAGAGTGATAACATGGAGATAGCCATGCAGGCTGCACAGGTCCATTTGCCATCTATGAGTATTCCTTCATTACAGCTCTTAATGCTACTGAATTCAGATTACATGACATGGAAATGTGTGGGATGAAGGAAGACTGGGAGGGGAGGATCTACCCTCAATCCTACAGCCTTATGATAGATTGACTTGTCTACATACAAAGTAGCTATCAAGTCAACTGAGACCATAGGAATTATATAAAGGTACCCTATCACTGCATTGGTAAAAAGAATTCACAATCATCATTTCATAAATCTTCTCAGTAATGCTGTGATGTGCATAAGCATTATTATTCTCAGTTTACCAATGAGGAGAGAATCTCAGTACTAAATGTAGGAAAAGGGCTTGATCTTGCTAGCAATATAAGAAGTGTACATTAAAACAAGACAGCTTATTTTACTATCAAACTAACAGAGATATGCAGACCATCAAATCAGCAATATATTTTTTTTTAATTGTCTTATGCTGGCAACATTGCACTGGGATGGAAATTCTCTTTCTACTGGGGGAAGTACACATTGGCTAAGCCTTTCTGAAGAGCAGTTTGCAACATGCATCAGAACCTTTACAAGTATTCATACCTTTGGATGCAGTAGTTTAATTTCTGGGATTTCCTTCTAAAGAAGTAATAGGGAATGTGAACAAATTTTGTCTACAAAAATATTTTTCACAATATTCTTTCTGTACCAGCAAAAACTTGAAAATGACCTGAATATTTAACCATAGAGAAATAGTTCTGATACACCTACATAATGGACTACTAGGGAGCCCCTAAAAGTGATGATTGGAAGAACTTTAATGACATGAGAAAATGTTTAGAGTATAGTCTTAAGTGAAAGAGCAAGATAAAAGACATAATAAAACACAATCACAGTTTATGAAAACATGCATGTAAATCTATTCAAACTGGACTGGAAGAAATAGAACTGTAGTTATCTCAGGTTTCTGGGTTATGTGTAATTTTGGATTTTAAAAATACTTTTCTGCGTGTTCCATATTTTTAGAAGGAGGCCGTATTATTTTTATAGTCAGAAGATAACCACAGCAAAAGATCTTAAAAATAAATTAAAATGTAAAAGAAATATGCTCAGAGAGATTAGTTGACTTGCCCAAGTTCACACAGCTGCTTGGCACCTGAATTCAGCTCTTCTGACTCTAATCCCAACATCTCCTTACCCATACCATGGTGTTCCTGAACACAGCTTGAGCAACACATCATTGATGTTTGAGTCATTAGAACACAAACTATTCATGGAATTATGCTAGAGTCCATTAACTACTTTGATTAGGCTCAGGAATACAGGCAAGCTTTGTGGCCTTGCTCAACTTTCCAAGTCTTGCAAGTTGCTGACATCCACATTCAAAATACTCAAGTATGTTAAACTCATTGCTGGGACCCAGTTTCCAAAATGTATTCCCTGCACTAGATGTGAAATTCCCTTAACACACACAGCCATAGAAGTCTGACATAGAAGATGACCTGGAAAGCTTATTTATTCCAGCCACTTCCAAACTGGACTAAACAGCAAAATTACCGGGACGATTTTCTAAAAATACAGATCCAGGTCCCACCCTAGAGATTCTATTTTTCTAAGTCTGAGGCGGAGCCTTGGCCTCTGTATTTTTAAAAGCACTCTGGACAGGAGTCTTTAAACCATTCTGGCATCTTTAGACCATTGTAGCCAGTGGCAGAAATGTGTCTGAAGAGGCCCCTGTATGCACAGTGAGTCACAGGTGGTGATTCCACTACTTAAGTTTTGAAAACAAATCTTCCTCAAAATGAGGATTCACTTAGAACTTGAGTATACTGGCCGCTGAGTCCTGTAACCACCTGGCTCATCACTGAATGGTCAGTGGAGAGTCACCTTGTCTCCCCTTGCTTCCTGTACTGTTTATCTATTGTCACTTAGCAAATGACACCCAAAACTTAGTGTCTTCAAACAAAAACATTTATTATCTCATAGTTTCTCTCAATCAGGAATCTGGGCACGGCTTAACTGAGTGGCTCTGGGTCAAGGGCTCTCTGAGGCTGCAGGAAAGCTGTTGACCAGGCCTGTGGTCTCATCTGAATGCCAGAGAAAGGACAAAAGGAGGAGGGAGTCTGTTTCCACACCCACTTATGTGGTTACCGGCAGGTCTCTGTCCTTCTCTGACAGCCTAACTTACAACACAGTGGCTGACTCCACAGAAAGAATGATCAGAGAGAGTAAGAGCAAGAGAGTGGGAGAGAGAGAGAATGAGAGAGAGGGAGTGTGTATCCAAGCCAGAAGCCTGTCTTTTTATGATCTACTCTCAGAAGTGACATCCCATTGCTGTTCTGTGTTTGTTAGATATAAGACAGTAAGTTCAGCACACAATCAAGGGGGAGGGAATGACCCAAGAATATGAATACCACGATGTAAGAGTTGCTGGGGGCCATCTTGGAGGCTACTTGCCACATTGCTCCTAGGCAAACAGCAGAGTTAAAATTCTGTACCAGCCACCTTCACTTTTATCCTTCAATGTCTACTTGGTAGGTAGGCAGAGGTGGGGCTGAAGTGAACTCTGCCTAGTGATGGCAATTCAACTAGTGGGCCCAAAGCAGAAAGAGAACAAACCTTTGAGTTTAGTGTAGGCCGATGCCTGAATTTTCACACATACAGCATGAGCTATGGGTGTCACCTGAGGTATCAATGGAGAGACTCTGTTAGTGAACAGGGTCATGCACTCTGTTTTTGTCTTTTAAAGGAGTGTACATTTCAAATGACCTTGGGACTTATAATTTTCAACTCCTATCTTTTTTGGTTCTAACTTGCACAACAATACTCAATATTCCTAGAAAACACAGGACTGGAACTTCATGTCCTGACCTCAAATGCAACTTTCTCAGGGGCTAATATAACCATATCTTCCAACCTCTTTGGAAGATAGCAAATACTGAGTAAAAATAAATATGTTTATTTATATTTTATACCTATATATGCATACATACACCCCCTCACACACACACACATACTTCATTGGGACCATCTGGGGCACCTCAGTTTACCCTACTCTCTCCAGGTCAGCCTTGGTAGCAGAGCCTTCTAGTAACGTGGACAAAGCTAGGCATGCAGACACAACTGGTTGAGCCACTAGACCTGCCATCTAAAGTTAATTTCAGCTTGCCATCTGTTTGCCGGCTGATCACTGCGACAGCATCTTCCAGCATCTCAACTTGCGCTTGGGCCAGAGCCACACATTAAAGCGGCAAGTACAGCTGCGCCATGGCTGCTCTTAGGATGGGGTATTTTCCATCTCTCCCTGTGAAATCACTGGTGAGGAAGGAGTCCCCATTGTCATTGCAACTGCCAAGACATCTCATGCTAACGAACTGTGAAAGGGAAGTCGCTAATAATAAGAAATCCCTTTTTATGGTCAGGGCTGGGCCAAGGCCACCAGACAGGCAATCTTTTTCCCATGCTGCTGGACCACTAGGAGACGTTCTTAACAGCTAAGACTGATCCCTCAGTTCATGGGGGGTGGGAGAAGGACAGGCCCGTTCCTAGGCAGTGCCCAGGGACTTTGGGGATGTTGGCATCATTCCATAAGCCACTATTTCCTTCCTCCCGAACACCTCAAAATTTTAGAAGGGAGTTTAAATTAGCTTCAGAGCAAAATAGAAGGGGAAATACTTTTGGCAGATCACCTAGGAAAATGAAAAGTAATTCCCAGGGTACCTGTTTGAGTTATGGAAAGTCACATAAATATTGCTGTCCCAATGGAGCCCCTCTCCATCCCTAATTCAAGCCAGCTGATGGCCTGACGACCTGCATGAAGGAATTGCCAAGGGAAGCACTTGTAGTCCGATGGAAAGACCCCTGCTCTGGAGTCAGAGAAACTGCTTCTAGGTTTCACTTTTGTTATTTCCTGGCTCTGTGACCTTGTGGAAAACACTGGCACTTTCTGAATTTCATATTCTTATCTATGCATCATTAACTACTTCATATGATTGTTACGAAATTCAGTGAGGTTATAGGCATAGAAGGGATATTAAAGTAATGTCACTATTAAGAATATGTTTTTTTATCATTCTGTCCCTGTGGCAGAAATTCTGCCATCAGATATGACTCTTTGGTAAGTCGCTGTTGTCCTGGTACCCTCGTTTAAAAGCAAACTTTTTTTTTAAAGGCAACACAGAATCTGTGAGTGATTAGTGAATAGATTTTGTTTCCCCAGTAAATAGGTGTTTTTAAGGTACTGAAGGAATGAGGGTGTGAGGGAACAGGGATTTGGGGTGGCATGGATACTGTATTTTATTATTTTTTTTGAAATATTTTATTTATTTATTTGAGAGAGAGAGAGCAGAAGCAGGGGCAGAGGGAGAGGAAAAGCCGACTCTCCACTGAGCAGGGAGCCCCACATGGGGCTTGATCCCAGGACCCTGGGATCATGACCTGAGCCAAAGGCAGATGCTTAACTGATTGAGCCACCCAGGCGCCCCTGGATACTGTCTTTAAAGAACAGAAATGTGGTGGGGTATTTGCTCTTAATGTGGAACCAGAGGCTGGGCGGTTCAAGGATGCGAAGGACTGTAGGAATCCAGCCAAAGGACTCCAACGCTGTGGGGTGGGCCATCTATAACCGTGTAGTGGCACTGAAATATCAAGGCGCTGGTTTTGTTGAGAGGAGCAGAAATGACTGATTGGATCTGGAATGATCCTTCAGTATAAGGCAAGGAAACAGACAAAAATGTGCTGTTAGAATGACAGGAATTATCAGAAATATATTTCAACAAGTTTTTCTCCCCATCACTGAGACTCTATTTTCTAGGAAGTGTCACTTCACTGGAAAGGGGTCCCAAACCAATTTCTGAATTTTTTCTATGCTGTCTCTAGTTCTGCTACACACCGGAGGCTCCCTCAGCCTTTGGGTAGGGTCCACTTGAAACACACCACCAAAATAGGATCTTCCTGTCCTTTGCTCCTGTATCACTAATGTAGGTGAGTGCAAGGCTCAGTGTGAAAATGATTAAAAAAAAAAAAGCCTCTATTTACCAAGCATAGACTGTATGCCAGGCACAGTGCTATGCTCCCTGCATATATTATTTCATTTTTTAAAAAAATGGCTTTATTTATATGTATTAGTGTACAATAGGCTACACATATTCAATGTGTACAATTTGCTAAGTTTTGACCTATGTATACAGCCAGGAAACTATCACCACAATCAATAATGAACATACCAATCATCCCCAAAGTTTCCTGATGCCCCTTTTTAATCTTTTGCTTCTGTCCCTGCCTGCCCCATAGCCCCATGCTCAGATAACCAACTACTCATTCACTTCAGTCCCTATAGATTAGTTTGTATTTTCTAGAATTTTATATAATTGGAATCATTCAGTATGGCCTTTTATTTGTCTGACTTCTTTACTCAGCATAATTATTTTGAGATTCATCCATTCTATTATACTTAATAATATAGTTCATTTTCTACTGCTGAGTTGTATTCCATTTATATGGCTTCACCTTAATTTGTTTATCCAGTCACCTACTGACAAACATGTGGATCATTTCTAGTTTTAGAGCACGGTGTGAGGCAAGGTTTATAACTGAGGTCACTTGTTTCCATCAGTTCCTAAAGTGGAGAGTCAGAAAATCACTTTTGGTAATAGCCAAAAGTCCAAAAGTTTAGTCTAACTTCCTTGAAGAGATCAATCTCTTTCCATTAAGAGTCCAGGGATCTAGGGGCACCCAATGGCTCAGTTGGTTAAGGGCCTGACTCTTGATTTTGGCTCAGGTCTAGGATCTGAGATCAAGCCCCATGTCAGGCTTTGCGCTTCATGGGGAGTCTGCTGGAGATTCTCTCTCTCCCTCTTCCTCTGATGCTCCCCTGACCTCTCAAATACTTAAAAAAAAAAAAAGAGTACAGGTTTCCAAATACTTAAAAGTATCCAGTTCAATCCCATCTCAGAGTACTCCTCACAACAAAGGGTTGCTGACAGCTGAGTTAACAGTACCCACGGCAGGCCGGTCCAGGGCCCTGAAGTGGGGCAGAGCTCCAGTTCCCTGCTTCCCCAGCAACCTAGGCATGAGGGCACCATCTTGATTCAGCATTTGGAATTCTTTTTTTTTTTTTTTAAAGATTTTATTTATTTATTTGAGAGAGAGAATGAGATAGAGAGCATGAGAGGGAGGAGGGTCAGAGGGAGAAGCAGACTCGCTGCCAAGCAGGGAGCCTGATGTGGGACTCGATCCCGGGACTCCAGAATCATGACCTGAGCCGAAGGCAGTCGCTTAACCAACTGAGCCACCCAGGCACCCTCAGCATTTGGAATTCTTTAGGACCAGCCTTATTGACCTCCATGCATTCAGTGAAGGTGGCTCCCCATCTGGCTGGCTAGGTTCCTTCTCATTAAAGCTCTTCTGATTCCCCCATTCAGCCCCCAGCCCATGGTATTAGGCTGCCTCAGGGAGGTGGAAATAGAAAAGGTTCTGAAGTCAGTCCCCTTATAGGCATGAGCAACAGAGGAATAATGCCTGTGGGAGGTGAAGGCCACAAAAGGCAAAGCTCGATTTGGGGACCACTGCTGGCAGAGGTTTCTTCTCTGGCAGCTCCCGTGGGTGCTTGTGGTACAGATTCAAGGGAAGGTGACCTTCCACGTACTCAGCTTGGGTGATTTTGTAACCTCAATCACCTGAGCCACAATGATCAGCTTGTGGTTTTCAGTTTATCACATAGTCACACCTCAGGGTGAACTAGCTCTGCATGAGAACTCATTGCCTTGTTAAGACCCAGAACCATACCTTCCCCCCATTGTGTCTCAGTGCTGGGCTAGGGTCCTATTATATCTTGAACTCAAGGAAATTATGCCAGCAGCCTATAACTGGCTTAAAAATCTGTGTTCTTATCCCCACATAGCAGGGGTAGGAATAAATTGCTCTATAAATGACCCTTGAGTATCAAGTAGTCAGCCAAGCAGGAGAGAGAGTTCTGCTAGTCAGAAGCATAGGAACTACTATACTTCCAAATACTTACAAGTGACTAGGGAATATGTTCTAAGACTTCCAGTGAATGAAACAGGATAGAATGGAACCCTACATATACTATGTTTTTTCCTATACTTACACACCTATAATAAAGTTTAATTTATAGATTAGGCAGTAAGAGGTTAACAACAATAACAAAGGATAAACTTGAAGAATTATAACTATACTATAAGTTTACTTATTATAACTATACCATAATAAATAATTATGTGAATGTGGTCTCTCTCTCTCTCAAAACATCTTATTATACTACATTCACCTTTCCTCTTCTTGTGATGGTATAAGATGATAAAACACCTACGTGATGAGATGAAGTGAGGTGCATGACATAGGCAATGTGACCTAGCCTTAAAGGGCTACACCTGACCTTCTGATGATAAGTCAGTAGGAGGATCACCTGCCTCAGGCTGCGCTTGACCACGGGTAACAGAAACTGGCAATCGAAAGAAAACCCAGTTAAGGAGAGGATGACAGTAGAAGAATATATGTGCTATGGTGAGTGCTGTGAATTGTGTAAGACTGTTGAATCACAGACCTGTACCTCTGAAACAAATAATACATTATATGTTAAAAAAAAAAAAGAAGAAGAAGAAGAAGATAGCAGGAGGGGAAGAATGAAGGGGGGGAAATCGGAGGGGGAGACGAACCATGAGAGACGATGGACTCTGAAAAATAAACTGAGGGTTCTAGAGGGGAGGGGGGTGGGAGGATGGGTTAGCATGGTGATGGGTATTAAAGAGGGCACGTTCTGCATGGAGCACTGGGTGTTATATGCAAACAATGAATCATGGAACACTACATCAAAAACTAATGATGTAATGTATGATGATTAACATAATAAAAAAAGAAGAATATATGTGTCTACACTGTATGTGTCAGGAACATACTGTGAGGAACATGTTTGTTGGGAACATATATGTCAGAAGGACATATGAAAGAAGGTATATATGTCATGGAAGGAAGGGCCTCTGCTCTTCTAAACAAGTTACGTCCTGCTTCTTGCTGGGGTGTGTGCTACGTGGAATTGGTCTTTCCTAGGGACTTCGGTTACCGAGTTCAAGAGCTGCCAAGAACCAGGTTGGCCGTGGAAACCTTCCCCAATGCAGAGAACTTTGTTCTTAGGAACAGGGGCTCATCCTGGGCTGCACGGCCTTGGGCAAGTCAGTGTCATCTTTGTGTCTCAGTGTTCTCATCAATAAAATAGGGAAAATAACTAGTTCTCTGAGGCTTTATTGTGAGGCTTTAATGGGATGATGTACATAGGGTTGAATATGTGTCCGTTGTGCTGTAATGGGGCTGACTCTTACTCTGATGGGCCTCCCAGCAATGTTCAGGGGCACACAGAGGATTGAAATGAGTCTCCTCTGTGGGTCCCTAGAGTTTTTCCAGAGGAGGAGAGCATCTGGAAGTCAGGACTGCACCAATGAGATATTCGTGTGTGTGGATAAAGATTGTTTGCCCGAAACTACAGGTGCAGACACGAAGCATCGTTAGTCTGGCTTCTAGAAATTTTCTTTATAAGGATGTTCATACTGTATCCAGAGCAAGGTCTTTCTTTGCCCATGTGAACGGAGATTACTCTATTAACACGGAGAATCTACAAGGCCAGTTGTATATAAAAGAGTTTGCATTTGTACTCTTTGTACTCTGCTTCTGAGAGCAAAACATTCCTCCATGGCAGCAATAACTCCCCGAGATATTAATACTAGACATCCGTATACCCCGTTCCACACACACATACACACAAGCACATACACACCACCTCAACCTGCTATACAGTAATTGAGATATCCTCTAGAGAAAAGAACCAGATCTGAGACTTCAGGGCAGAAATGCTCCCTTCACTTAATACAAGTTCACTTTTGTATGCGTTCTCCTTACCCTCTCCCCAAAGTGCTATAAGATATACCTGGGACTCCATTTTTGAATGACTTACCAAGTCACTCAAATCTCAGCCATAAATGGAAATTGCTGCATTCAATGAAACGCTCAGATCTCATTCATATTAATTTTGTTGGTCTTCACCATCTTTTGGGGGGGAAGTGTTCATCTTTACCATGCTGTGCCAGCTAGTCCCTTCCTGAGCTCTGCCAGCTTGGTTTACAATAAGCTTCCTCCAGCAGCCCATCTGGAAGTGAATTCATTCTCCTGTCTATGGGTGAGCTTGTGTACATGTACTCTGTTTCCTTTTATTAACTTAGGGACAATTTCTCACCTTGTTTTCTAGCTTTGCAGCCAAACTGAGCACAGGGCTCCTATTGATCTTTGTGGCCTGGAGTTGGGTTGCTCTCAGTGAAATGAAACATACTCAGATTTGTCCCATGGAGCATGGAGCAAGCAGAGAAATGAGCCATAAATTCAGGTGTACCCAAGTAGAGGCTACAGTTAGATTTAGTTCTTTCTTTGAGTGCAGGCCAAGTGCTGTAGCTGGGCTTGAACTGGGCAGATTCTTGGAGCTTATGCTAGGAAACATAATTTCTATCATTCGTCCTACTCGCATGAGTTCTACTAACAAAAGCAGCTACTGCTGCAGAATGCGTACAACCCAGCTTACCTGGGATATTCCCTTGAGGCTAGGTAACTTGGAGGTGGCAGGAAATGTGGGAAGGGAGTGGTTTTCTACTCTACCTCTGTGTGCTTAACATCACTGGGCATATCTGTGTAAGGGAAAAGAGAAATGTCCTTATTCAACTTTGCAGGTGGCATTACTGTGTATTTGATATGGTTTCATGTTCCAAAATCAATGGACATCAGCAACTTTTAGGAGGGATTTGAGCTGCATTTCTGCTGTTTCTGTTAGGTCAACACAACTGAATGAATTCTTAACTCTCTCGTTGGAGTATTAGATCTGGGACCCTAATTCGTGCTCACGGTGGTGAATCATTCTGTTTTGGGGGTGGGGCTTCACCTGGTGGTGCCTCCATATTTATGCAGAGTGAGTGTATTTCTCACCTAAAAATAGGGAACCAGCCACGCCAACCAGTGAGGCTGTGAGCACTTGGACCTTCAGATTAATTTCCAAAGAGATTAAATTCCATAAAACTTGTTAACCTCAGAATCTTGCATGTTGAAAAGAGCAGAGCCTGCAGAGGTCGCTCATTTTAAATATTTTTCTTTTAATTATTTTTTCAATGATATAAAAAGACTGCTGGCTGATTGTTTGTTGTTTTTTAGTGAAACTTCTGTGAGGAGAGTCAAGGTAGAATTTCCTCTCTGTATTTTGTTTGCTTCCTTTCTTCCCACTTCTCTTTGCTCATCTTGCCAAAACTAACGTTTCTCTATGGCTTTGGTATGCTTTATCCTCTAGCAGGACTTTTGATCTTTATAGATTTAAAGTTTGGAATAAGCTTTGGTGGCCTTGAGTTTGAAAAAAAAAGAAAAAGAAAAAGAAACCCTTCTTAATTTCCTTAATGTCTTCCTCTTTTTGAACTTGTCATTGCTCAGTAATGTGGCTTCCCTTATGTAAGATCCAATTAATCAATTCAAAACAGTGTTGGGCAATTATCCGATGAATTTTAAAAAAGTATAGCTAGGCTGAAATAAGCTTTTGAGAAGTCATGAATCCCCCATATATGACTCTCAGACCTCTGCTTATCGTTATTCCTGGAACCCCAGCTTGGGAATCTAGATGGGGCCCTGAAGCAGGGAGAGACTCTCATCCTTAATTCTCGTTGATATTAGTCCAGCAATTTCTTGAACCACTGTAATCTTTCTTTTTTCCTCAACCAATTGTTTACCCTTCTTTAGAACTAAGGGAGGTCTAATTTCCTGATTATCGTGCAGCACTTGAAGCATAAAACCAGTAACATCAGTGTTCATGGCCGATCTCCATGTGGCTAACACCTGTGTCCTGTCCCAGCTCCTGGGCTCGTCCTCGCAACACCCTGCAAACTCAGACCCTGATCATGAGAGGTGAGCTAAGCGTGTGGGTAAATTGAGCAAATTCATTCCACTTCTGTAAACCTACCATCAGGGGAAATCAGGCTGTTTGAAAGTCTTTCCCAGGCTATTTCAAGTTTGTATTAAGAATTGTGAAAAAAACGGGACCTATCTGATAACCTCTCCGAGTTAGGTCATTTTTTAAAAGACAAAAAGCAGTTTACTTTTGCTGAAGTTGCAAGGTCTTCAGTTCCTGAAACCCTAAAATCCCCTTACTCTGATTAGACTGGTGTTTATTGGTCAGGGTTCTGAGCTGCCAACAACAGAAACCACTCCGGTTAGCTTTAGCAGGAAAGGGGTTTATTCCAGAATATCACAGGAACCCCAGGGGAGTCAGAGAGTAGGCTCTGAGAGCTTCAAAAGAAATGTCTGGCCACAGTGTGGGACTTTGTGGAACAAAGTTGCCTTTGGCATCATTGCTTTGCCCAGTGACAAAACTGGGATGGATACAAGAAGCACTGCCAGGGCTGATCCTGAATCCAGTGCTGATCCTGAATCCAGTGCTGATCCTGAATCATCATGCCAATCTCTGTCCATTCAGCCAAGCCCTCCAAATCCAAAGCTCTCGTGGGTGGAGCTGACCTATGAAATCCAGGTTACCCTAGCTACAAGGGAAGCTGGGTACACAAGATTTCTAGATTCTATTTTGGGAAGATGCAACTTATAATGTCAGATACTACCAAAGGTAAAGAGGGCATCATCAAAATGAAAACCTTTTGTCTTTCAGAAACCCCACCATGAAAATGAAAAGACGACCTGCAGAATGGAAGCAAAGTTTTGCAAATCATCTATCAGATAAAAGTTGGAAAAGGATCAGGATAGACATTTCTCCAAAGAGGGTAGATGAATGGCCCATATGCAAATGCTATATCCTCAGCATCATTAGCCATCAAGGAAATGAAAATCAAAACCACAAAGAGATAGTACCATGCACCCACTAGGATAACTATAATAAAAATTCAGATGATAGCAAGTGTTGTTGAGGATGTGGAGAAAAATGAACCTTCACACATCGCTGTTGAAAATGTAACACGTTGCACCCACCTTGGAAAACAGTCTGGCAGTTGTGCAAAAAGCGAAGCATAGAGTTACCACATGGCTCAGGAATTTTACTTGTAGGTATACACTCAAGAGAATTGAAAACATAAGTCCACACAAAACCCTTTATATGGATGTTCATGGCAGCATCTTTCAAAATAGCCAAAGAGTAGAAACAATCCAAATGCCCATCAGCTAATGAATGGATTAAGAAGTGTGGTATTTCAATGGCTATTTTTTGGCCATAAAAAGGAACGAGGTAGTGATATATGCTACAACATGGATGAACCTTGACAGCATTGTGCTAGGTGAAGGAATCCAGGCACAGGGACCATAAATTGTCTGATTCCATTTATATGAAATGTCTCTGAGCTAGTTTGCTAGGGCTGCCATAAAATATTGGTGGCTTCACCAGCAGAAATTTAATTTTGCTCACAGTTCTGGAAGCTAGAAGTCCAAGATCAAGGTGTCAGCAGGGTTGGTTTCATCCTGAGGCCTCCCTCTTTGGAGAAGATGGCCATCTTCTCCATCTGAATTCACGTGATCTTCCCTTTGTGCCTTTGTCCTAATCTTTTGAAGACATCAGTCATATTGGAATAAAAACCACCCTGGTGACCTCATTTTAACTGAATTACCTTTTAAAAGACTATGTCCAACTACATTCACATTCTGAGGTACTGGGAGTTCAGATTTTAACATATGAATTTGGGGGAACCATGACAGTCCATAATAGGCAAATTTATGATCGAGACAGGAAATGAATAGATTAATGGCTTCTTGGGGCTGGAGGGTGGTGGCAGATATTGGGGGATGATGACTCAGAGGGGTGCAAGGTTTCTTTTGGGGATGATGAAAATGTTCTCAAATTGATTGTGGTAATGGTTGCAAAACTCCATGAAGATACTAAAAGCCATAGAATTGTACACTTTGAATGAGTGAATTTTATGATTTGTGAATTAGATCTCAATAACCCTGTTATAAAATAAGAAAAAAAAAGATATTAGGTGGCCACAAATGAAGAACGTCTATTACAGCATCTTAATGCTACCCTCAGCTGAGAAATTGAAGAACAAGCCAATAATAACAATTCATGGTCTCCAAGGATTAGGCTGAAGTGTTCTCTCTTCTCAGCCTCAGTCTCAATCGACTTGACATACCCAATAAGAGCACTGGCATTGCCGCTCTTTTTCCATGAGGCCAGTGTCCTTCTGGAGTCTTTGGGAACAAGAGTGACCTATCACTGTTATCCCTCTGGCATCTCGGATAAATGTGGCTGCCCTGGGGAGTGCCCCGCTCCTTGGCCAAAGCTCCGAGCACTTCCCTGAGAATCTATATATTGTAAAGGAGGATAATCATCTCAGGGATACAGTTTTTTCAACCTGGAATATTTTTATTTCCTAGCTGAGAGTTTTTCAAGTGTTTAACTTAGCCCCACAAGTATATGGTCAATTAATCTTTGACAAAGGAGGAATGAATATCCAATGGGAAAAAGACAGTCTCTTCGACAAATGGTGTTGGGAAAACTGGACAGCCACTTGCAAAAGAATGAACAGGACCACTTTCTTCACCATACACAAAAATAAACTCAAAATGGGTTAAAGACCTAATGTGAGACCTGAAATCATGAAAATCCTTGAAGAAAGCACAAGCAGTAATTTCTCTGACATTGGCCACAGCAACATTTTTCCAGATATGTCTCCTAAGGCAAAGGAAATAAATGCAAAAACAAGCTATTGGGACTACATCAAAACAAAAAGTTTCTACACAGCAAAGGAAACAATCAACAAAACTAAAAGGCAACCTACGGAATGGGAGAAGATATTTGTAATATTGTAAATGATATTTCTGATAAAGGGTTATTATCCAAAATATACAAAGAACTGATACAACAAAAAACCCAAATGATCCAATTAAAAAATGGGCAGAAGATATGAACAGACATTTCTCCAAAGAAGATATCCAGATGACCAACAGACACATGAAAAGATGCTCATCATCACTCATCATCAGAGAAAGGCAAATCAAAACTACAGTGAGATATCACCTCACACCTGTCAGAATAGCTAAAATCAACAACACAGGAAATAACAGGTGGTGGCAAGGATGTGCAGAAAGGGGAACCCTCGTGCACAATTGATGGGAATGCAAACTGGCACAGCCACTCTAGGAAACAGTATGGAGTTTCCTCAAAAATAGAACTACCCTATGATCACAATACTGGATATTTACCCCAAAGTAGAAGAACACTCATTCAGAGGGATACATGCGCCCCTATGTTTATAGCATCATTATTTACAATAACCAAACTATGAAAGCAGCCCAAGTGTCTATCCATAGATGAATGGATAAAGAAGAGGTGGTATATATACACAATGGAATACTATTCAGGCATAAAAAGAATGAAATCTTGCCATTTGCAACAACATGGATGGAGCTAGAGAGTATAATGCTAAGCGAAATAAGTCAAAGACAAATACCATATGATCTCACTCATGTGTGGAATTTAAGAAACAAAACAAATGAGCAAAGGAAAAAAGAGAGAGGGAGAAACGAAGAAACAGACTCTTAACTATAGAGAACAAGCTGATGGTCACCAGAGGGGAGGGGGTAGGATGGTGGAAATAGGGGATGGGGATTAAAGAGTACACTTATCATGATGAATGAATGAATGAATGAATGAATGAATGAATGAATGAATGAATAGAACGTGTTGAACTTAGAAAACTGTCTCTGTAAGATTCAACGGAGCCTGCTCTGATTAGGTATTTTGACTTTTTATAACATTATCCCTTGATCCTTATTGGACCCTCTTGCATTACAGATCTTTTCACTCTTCATCACTGTAACCTCACTCAGACTCTAGTCACTTGCTAACTGTGGCTCGTGGCATTTACTTTTTTCTCCCTATGAATTTATTTGAAGCTTTAGTGAAGAATTATGGACTTGGGCTAATTATTCTGCATCTTCCATGCACTTAAGCCTGAGAAAGAATCTTCTCCATCTTTAAAAAGAAAAATAAAGCTGCTTAAAAACAGACTATGTTCTGTTCATTGAACTTCCCTTAATCCAAACTATGAAAGATGAGTTGACGGGTCTTCTTGTCAGCTGGCCACTAATGGCCATTCTCACTTGATGCACTCAGCTAAACTGAGGAGAAGGAACATGGAGGAGTGACTGGGTGGCCAAATCCTCTCAATTCAGCCCAAAATTGCAAAGGAATTTCTCAGTCCATTTTCTTTTTCTTTTTTTAAGATTTTATTTATTTATTTGACAGAGAGAGAGAGCATGAATGGGGGGAGCAGCAGAGGCAGAGAGAAAAGCAGCTTGCCCGCTGAGCAGGGAGCCCGATGTGGGGCTTGATCCCAGGACCCTGGGATCATGACCTGAGCCAAAGGCAGCCGCTTCAAAGACCGAGCCACGCAGGCACCCCTCTCAGTCCATTTTCTAATCTAAACACTTCCCTATACATGCCCGATGGAGGGAGGTGCTCTCTGTGAAAAAAAAATGTAGATATATCAAGAATATGTGAATAAAAAATAAATGTAAATAAAGAACCTAGGGAAGCAGGGATTGATAGCCAAAGATGGCTGGGGAAGGAAGGAGGAGCAGCAAAGAAACACCCTGATGTGGGGTTCCTGACCCTGAGTGAAGGACTGTGATCTGACTTACAGCTGGTGTGTATTAAAGGAAGACTGTATGGCATTTATCACCTAGATTTAGGGGAGCGATTTTAGAGAGAACAGCTAGATAGCGATTACAAATTATTCCAAACAAATAAACAAGCAAAAATTTGCTGTGGGTGGTTCTGTTAGGAAGGGAGGCTTTATTTACTGGAGGATAGGGAGGTTAATTAAGAAGTAAGGATATTTATAAGTAAGATGCTTAGCGGAGGTGGTGATGTCCTTATCATTAAATGTTTCTCTGGCATAAAAATATTTTATTGGCACTTACAGAGAAGGTTGATTTTCATGATCAGGCATTTACTTATTCATTGCAAAATAAAGCTTGCGTGTGTGTGTGTGTGTGTGTGTGTGTGTGTGTGTTCCCAACCAAAAATCAGAAGCAGAGCCTATATTACTTAGTACGTAGAGATTCAAAGCCTGGATGGATGGGAGGATGGATGGATGGGTGGGTGGATGGGCAGATGAATAGATGGAAGTGTGGATAACTTGTCATGACTGGAACCTCTAATTCCAGAAAGTAGAAGGAGAGGATTCACAAGGATTAGAGGAGTATCACTAAAAAACTTTTGCAAGAAACAACAACAAAAAAGTAAAACACAGTCCCTGCCCATAAGGACTCTGTCACCTAGGAGTAAAAGGAAAATATATATAGAGAGAGAACCATTAGTGACAGGACAGCATTACATTCAACAGCCCAATGTAATAATGTCTTCTTTGTTAAATAAATAAAGCCAGAGAATATTATATTAGCAGTATTCTTTCCTCTCCCATAATGAGAAATTCTGGTTTATATGAATTTACTTCCATGTTCTTTTCTGGCAGTTCTGAAGCTTAATTTCCAATTGTTGATGTATGATGTAGTAGTTAGGTTTGTGAAGGTTGTAAGCATAGCAGGGTAAACTGAGGCTTTTTTTTTTCCCTTGCCCCCTTTCCCTGGTTTTTCAGTTATGGGGGAAAAAAAACCCCTCAATAAACAAAGAAAAAAAAACCCAATGCTTAGGGAGAAGCAATTTTAAAATGGAACCTCTATATTTACCTAATATAAGAAAACTTTATAATGGCAGATAAGGTCAGAGCTCTAGGTTCTCATACATAAGAGTCATGTTAAGTTACTAAAAGGCCTGCAATGGAGCCCAGTTGAGAGTCTCTGCAGAGAAATGAATGCCCACAGTGAGATGTGTTTGATTTCAGAAATCTGGGGGGAGTCGTCTTAGTACAGAGTGGAAGCCCCCTTACCTTTTCTCCAGGGAGAGGATCAGAAATTCTCCCCTCTCTCTCTTCCCAACTGGGGCTGGGCCAGAGGAGGAAGGACACAGATGGAGAGTGGAGAAGACTGACAGGTCCATACTGGGACCCAGCAAGAGCTGAGGGTAGCCAGACAGGGCCAAATGGGGAAGCCATTAAAATTCAGACTGAGGACTTTCCCCATGATTCATCATGAGAGGGAGTTCTTGAATGTTCTAGTCTTAGTTTAAGTGACACAACTTGTTCATCTCATTTAACAATCCTTTAGGTCATTTTTCAAGTGACTGTTTTTGGCAACAATGAAGTTGGCAGGAAGTAAGGAGACATGGGTGTGGAGGGAGAGAGAAGAGGAAAGAGGTAGTTGAGAGAGTGTGGTGTTCGGTAGACAATATTTCTAAGGCTAAAGAAAAACATCTTGACAAATTTACTCACTCTCGTAAGCAAGTTCATCTATTTTGATTCCCCTGGGACAATGTCAGGCCCTCTAAATGCAGGAAAAGTGAAAAGGGGAGGGCAAATGAGTTCTCTTACTTCTGTGGAAACCTTTAGTATGGGCTCCATGGGGAGGTAGATGGCAGCCATTACTGCCGTCGAGCTGAGTGGTTTCCATCCTAAGCTTGGACCTTATTAGCTGCTCATGGCAGCTGACTTTGGTTCACAAGTCAGCTATCCCACCTTGGGGGAGGCGAACCCCTTGAGTGAATGTGTTTCAGAAGAACATTCCGTCAGGGGAGTGGAGACTGATGGATGGTATTAAGGGCCTCTGTGCCAGACGTTTTTATATATGTTATGCCATTTGGTTCCCCCAATAACCCCATGAAGTTATTATTTCTCAGTTACAGCTGCAGCCACAGGCTGAGAGCACCGCGGGTCACCAGCCAGAAAGCAGAGAAGGAAGGATTTGAGCCTGCTTCTCTCTCATTCAAGCCCAGTGCTCCATCCCCCCCATTACTGTGGGCTGGAGGTTAAAAATGAACAAACCGCACAGAGGAGCTAGGGAGGAGGGGGAGGAAACACCAGGATGGGGGATTCTAAGGGGAGTAAAAAAAGAGATCTCAGAGGTTCATCTTGTTTAGATGAAAAATTAGATCTGGACCTCCCATTCATGATCCCACGAGACTAGTCCACATGGAGCGGAGGCTGGTGAATGTGCCGCTCTCCTCCAGAATTCACGTTTTCTAAAAAGAATTTCTCTCTCAGTCCCTCTCTCTCTTTCCCAGCGAGTGACCCTGAAGGAGTCCTCATGATGATATGAGCATGCTGGATGGCTTCGAGAGTCTTAATCCTGGGAGATTTATGACTGTGACTTCACTATGAAAACAACACTATTTTCCTCGACCTGTCAGGGGGCAACAATTAGAAGAAGAATGTGAGGTTTACTTTTGACGAAGCATGTGGCTCATAATAAAGCCTCTATTACGACGGGGTGAGTTGTGGCTAAAATATGAAGGCCATGGGCTAAAAAGGAAAAGAATAAAGAAAACACAACAGAATTCCTGTTATTCCCCTCCAGAACAAGGAAACAAAGGATAAGCTTTAGGAATAGAATATGATACATTTTTGTATATTTTTTCTGCATTAAGATGCAAGTTACTCTGCACTCGCAAGTTGGTTTTGTATCAGTGCTTGTAGGGTGGATCTATTTTTCCCTGTTGTTATAACAACATCTCAAGAAATGCGTGACAGGTCTTCAGAGAATGCCACTGATTGCTGAGTCACTGCAGATAATTGCACACTAATATGGATTGCACAACGACTAGCTTTGATCACAATCTGTGCCCATTAGGATAATGGGAGGTCCAGTACACCGGCCAGGTAGGTGTAATGGCTTCAGGCAGTATTAAGGCCCCCACAGTGTGAAGTCAGTGCAAAATAGCAATAGAAAAACTATAGACTGAAAGGTTAATCAGTTTGGAGGCTGTGAAGCTCAGGGTAGTAGCCTCAGCCCAGGAAAGAGATAGACTCAGATAGTCCAAGGTCATGTGATCAGAGCTAGCAGAGAATCCCAGAAAGGGTCCTACAGGAAATGAGAAAAGCTCCATAGGAATCGGTGGGTTTTTTAGGACCTGGTACTATGTGTCCCTTAAGAGCAGAAGCCATGTGTTATACCCCATTCCATTCCCCCAATATCTACTATAGAGCCTCACTCTGGAAAAATGCACATCAAGGGTTGATTGAACATGTGAACTCTTTGGTCAATATTTATACCCCTATGTGACCAAAAGGAAAAGAAATCCCAATGAGAAAAAGTGGTCTCATGGCCTTTTCAGGTGGCAAAATTGTCCCCAAGCCCATGACCTTTCTATTTCCATGGCTGAAATCAGCATAGCTTTCTCCACCTGGGTTAAGGTCAAGTCTGGTTGGGATGGGGTAGGTGCTCCAGTTTCTAAAACTGGACTGGTATGGTCTAAATTTAGTAACTGACCTCTTTTTCAAGATAGACCTTGACCTTGACCTCTTTTTCAAGATAGAACTTTCTGCTCTAGAGCTGGTTAACACTTGCCTAATCTATTCCAATCCATTTTGGAAGCACATCTAAGCAGCACACGTGATATAGAGTAGAATGGCAGGATCCCTATCTGAGGGTAAAAAAAAAAAAAAAAGCTTTAATTATTGTGCAATTTTGCCCTTCTTTTCCCTAAGCTTCTTCAATAATTTACATGCATTTCCATCAGTTCTTATCATGAGTTGTTTTAGTTATTTGATTCTATTCATGTCAACTCTTGGTGGATACAAGCAAAGTATAGTGCTTGGTACAAAATAGGATATCCATAAACAGTTGCTGATGATGAATCAAAAAATAATAAATCAATGAGATTATCATATGACCTTGGATAGAAAGCCAGATCATTCCAATTTCAATCAGCTCAGTATATACTCTTCTAGATAAACAGGGTTTTGCAATACTCTTTCCACATTTGTTAAATCTTGGCCTAATGCGTAAATTCAGAATGTCTTGGCATTTTATTATTTTATGGTCATCCCTACTGTGACAGCCAAGCTCCTGACAACTTCCTTCGAGAAAGAAGTTGACATTCAGCTGTGTGAAGTGCAGTTAGCAGGCAGCCTCCATCCCAGTGCCTTTGGATTCAACCCACAGCGTTAGAGCTGATTTCATGCTCTGCTGCAGCCCCTGGGGCCATGAGTGAGCCTTGGGGGGGGGCACTACGGCATGGCCATTTCTGTCCAATGTGGGACTCCTCTAATGGACAATCTTTGTTCTAGCGTTTCTATTGAGTTTGCCTGAGGTTTTCCTTACCCAATTTTACTCCGCCCCCCCTTTCATTTCAGATAATCACCAGCTGAAGACCTTCCCTGCCCAATGCCCCCTTTACCTTTCACAGGCTTATCTCCCAGTAAATGCCTTACCTGCCATCTCTTAGCTCGGAGTCCGCTTCCCGGAGGATCTAAACTGACCCCCCTACGCAATACCTTATCAGATTTGTTTTCGTCCTTAAATATGATGGGGAGATTTTATTAACTTGAATGTTTAGTGTCTCCCCACCACAACTGCAGCCTTGTGGAAATGCGTCCCAAAGAAAACCGCTTATCATGACAACAAAGCCTATTCCAGATTGTGTTTTCGGGCCTCATGTTCATGCAAAAATGTCATCTCATGCGGGTGGCTCAAGGAGAGAATGGGGCATTCTAAGTCAGTGCCCCCCACACTAGCTGTTCTGCAAGGCTTCTCAAGCTTGGGTCATAGCCCAGAGGAAACCTGAGTGCTCCTCTGAGGGCGGGGAAGGGTTCCGAACATGTGGGGAGGTGATAATGAGAGCAATCATGTTTAAGTGAGGTTTATGAGGGCTTTCCGATGGGACCCTTGAGAAGTCTAGTGCTTTTCTTCCACTTGGCATTTTGCATTTTTGGCACAAGATATGTTAAAGCTTGGGATCTCACAAGCTATTTGTTTTGCCAAAGAACCAACTATTGCTTCAAGTCCTATGTTCCCTCATCTCCTATTTGCTTCTGCCTTGCCAGGGAGATTGCTCTCATGTGGCTTCTGGTAGCCCCACTGGTAGCCAACAGAGACAGGTGGAAGTTGAGTGAAAGATATACTCAAGAAAATCAAAGGACCTGCATCCTATTATTTATGCACTTGCTGCTTGCAATCTGGCATTCTTGCTGACTCTATTGGAACCCCTCTCCTTATCATGGGGTATACCAGCTAGACAGTAGACACATACTTCTCCCATTATATAATGCCTTAATGCTGGGCACTGAAAATATCAATTCCTTCAGCTGTGACTTTGGGTGCTTAATTACATGGAAAAAAGGAAAACATTAAAATGCATCCATTCAGACATGCTTTAATTTAATGCATCAATAAGGTAGGCTGGTGTACCGTTTCAAGGAGCAGAATGCCTCCTCCAGGGAGCCTTCCCTGACCTCTCCTTGCCTCCAGCCCCTTCAGTTGTTCACCAACCCTTAGTCCCTGTGTAACTTTAGTTGGTTTTATATATTTGTATGCCCTGTCTGGGAGTTGAAAAGAACTGGAGAAGTTCTCATAAAGAGTAGACATATTCTAAGCAGGCATTAGGTTCCAAAGTCAGCATGGAGGGTGAAAGGAGTATTGTTAATATCGCCTTTGAAAGTTCTCATATGACAGGCATTTGGGAAGTGGGGCAATAGGTAGACCCATGTCTCTGGTCTCACTCTTATTCCAAGGCACAACAACCTTATACATGGAATGGCAGAGAGAATCATCTACACTACTTCATTTTTAATTTTTATTTTTATCAAGTGTAGTATTTTATCGAATCAAACTATTCTACCAGATTGGTTAAAAAAATTATCAGTACCCCACCTTCACTTTCCCTTCCCTGGAGGCAATGATTTTCCACTTGAATGACCGGCTCTCCACTTGCATTGCTACTTCTTGGTTTTTCATTTTTTAGGCCTTACTGGTTGACTTTCTGCCATAGAAGATAGAGAATTTAGTTCTCTTTCATCCCCTTATCCCCCAACACATATCCTTCCAGTTCCCCCATTCTCCCACTGCAGTTCTATTATAGTTTTGGTGAGATCAATATTCAGTGTTTACATTTTTACTACTATGTAAGTAATATTCACAGCTGAGCTATTTGGTAAACTTAGTTTCCTTTCATGAACAACTTTTTCTTTTCCATGGAGCTAATAATTATCATATATATGTGTGTGTGTATAGATAGATAGATCTATAAATATATAAATATAAATAAATATATGTATATATATATGTATATGTATATATATATATACATATATTTGCCTTTTGTTTGCTTGGTTTTCTATGCACTTATGCTAATGCAACTTCAAATTCTCTACCAGTTGTCCAAATCTCCTGCCAGTCTGCTCAAACACATCACATGGTCAGTGTTAGCTTTGAGAAATATCCTGGAGCCCTCTAACTCGTTTATGGGGTCTGGTTACCCTTCATAACTGAATCACAGCAGTTGTCCTGGGTCATGCTTCCACATCATCCTGGGAATATCATGGCCTCTTTCTTGAGTTGGATCTCCTCTTTCCTGTACCCCATGTCTTCCTCTTCTTTGTCTCAGTCCCCCATTGGGGTAGAATATATCCTACAAAAACTCTCTGAGAAAGGGTGAGGAGGAAATTCATTTTTTTAAATCTTAGATGTCTGAAAATGTCCTCCTTCTATCCTCACCTTTATTGATGGTTTGTCTGCCTGTAGAATTTTCTGGTTGCAAATCTGCTTTCAGAATTATGAAGGAGTGGCTCCACAGTTCTAACTTTCAACATGGCCACTGAAAAGGATGATGTCATTCTGATAACTGTTTCTTTCTGTGTTTTCTCTCTGAAAGCTTGTGGGATCTTAACTTTGTCCCATGTGCTCTGAAATTTCACAATGATTTGCATTGATATGGGTCTATTTTTATTCATTGGGCAGGCACTTGTTGTGTCCTTTCAATATGGACACTCACATCTTTCAGTTCTGGAAAGTTTGTATATATGTGGGTATGTATTTGTCTGTCTTTCAGTTCTGGAAAAAAATATTTTTTTTTCTTGATTTCCTCCCCTCATTTTGTCTCTTCTTCTCTTCTTTTTTTCTGGGACTCTTACAATTTGCATACTGGACTTCTTCAAGTCATTTTCTACTTTTCTTAAATCTTCTCTCCTATTTCCTATTTTTTTGCTCTATTGGTTGGAAGATTCTTCAACTTTATCTTTTAACACCTCTGCTGAGTTTTTCATTTTTGCTCTCATATTTGTAACTTCTAAGAGCTCCTTTTTTCCTCTGTGAATGTTTCATTTTAATAATGTTTCTTTTTAATCTGTTTCAGGATTGAAATGTCTTATCTCCCTAAAGATATAAAGACAGAGTTAGGAGATACACACACACACACACACACACACACACACACACACACACACCCATTCTCTTCTTTACAAAGTCTCCACTTCCTCGAAATTGCTTAATTTTTTTAAACTTGTTTTGCTTTCTCTTTCATATGAGGCTTTCCTCATCTATGTGATGGTCCTTGTTATCTTTACATGTTTAAGGCTCTAAAAAGCTGGTTGGAAGCTTTAAAACATGAGTGGCCTTGATTGAATGTTAACTTCCTCATAGGGTGATCTGGCTGGAACCCCAATGTCAGTTTCTTGGGGTGTTTCCTCTTGAATTGGTCAGGTTTTTCAGATTAAACATGTCTATTCTTTCGCCTGGAGAGTGAAGATCTGGCTGCCAGTGTCCTGGCAGCTGATTGCTTGAGATTTGGTGGGATAAATTGGGCTCCCTTTCCACTTTCTCACAGCTGTTCGAGGATTCAGCTTGCTCAGGCTTACCGTCATTCCTTTCACCATGTTGCTACCATGGTCTATTTTCCTATTTTTCTACTCTTGTTGGCTTATGCCTTTAAAAAATTTTTAAGATTTTGAGAGGTAGTGAAAATAGATGTATGGATTCAACTGATCATCTTAATCAATTGGAATCCACTATTGTCTTCTCTCATTTTTGGCTAGCCACAACAACAAAAAATTGGATTTGTTTAAGTTATAGGCTCATATGCTTTGTCTCCCCAGGGATTATAGTGATATTTGTTGAGTATCCTCTAGTTGACAGTTATTTTTCTCACTCTCGAACTTACTTGGTTTTCACTATGACCTAGTACGGTAGCTATTCGTCCTCATTTTTAAGTATGAGAAAACTGAAAGGTTTTCTTATCCAGGTTAAGAAAGGTTGAGTCTTATCCAGGCTCCATAGTTGGTAAGGAGCTGAGACAAGACTCAAAACCAGATTTCCTGGTCCGAATCTGACTCTTCTTTTATCACCTACATCAGGCTTTTTTGGCAAACACTTTCTGTAGTCAACAGGCAAAGCACCCTCTCTCAGCAGGGGACAGCTATGGTAAGAAGTTCCTCCTGATTAACAGCTGAAACCTGTCTCTTTAACATCTTCCCATGGATCCTGGTTCTGCCACCTTTGGCTACATAGTGGCTTTGGTTTTCCTTCCCCATGGGAGGCCTTTCACTATCTGTATTCAGCTGTCATGGGGTATAGATGAAGGGCAGTGGGGCTGTAAAAGTTAAGGAACTCTGAAGATAAGAGGAGTGCTGAAGTTGTCCTTGGTCATGGCCGGGAGGTGTGAGTGAGCTCCCAGAATCCTCCAAGAAAGACGGTAGTAACTGATGAGAGGTGGGCAGATCCCAGCAGTGAGGAGGGCAGAGAGGTCGTGGTGCATCTGAGTGGCAGGAAGCTCAAAGGAGGAGCTCTTGCCTATGGGTGGAGAAGCTGTCCCTGCCTCCTGGCCTCAGCATTAGGTCATAAAAAATTCATGTGTCAGATAAGACACAGATGTGGAGGAAACAGTGGGTATATAGGCTGAAGATGGGGAAGAGTTCATTATAAGGGAATAAGGTTCAAATAAGGTGAAGTGAAAAAGAATTGAGAAGAGAGTTGGTGAAAGGCAGAGTTGGGGAAAAGTAAGCTCAGGACAATTCCAGGGTGTATGTGTGACCTTGAGTCAATGAAAAAACATGCAATTCCTCCACCCCTGGCCCCAGGCAGTTGAAGACAACACCAAGGCAGCCAGAGCCTTGCTACTGTCTCTCCCTTCTTCCAGTGGAAGCGTAGACTGTGGGGGAAGCCTGTGTCCTCACCTGTGGCATGCCCAGGCTTGCCACCTGGCCCACAGGGTTCTTTCTTGTCCATCACTACCAAAGGCACTGGATAGAGCATTTGGTCTGAAGCCAAAGCAAATAGCAGCTGAGAGACACACAACAGTTGGTGTCTGGCTCAGATGGCTCTGGTGCCTTCCTAGACCACCCCCCTTCCTCTGAAGAAGTCTGCCCAGCTCGATGAAAACTACAACTGACATGTGTGCAGTGCTTTGGGATTTCACAGGCACCTCCACATATGGGGTCTCATTTTATCCTCCCAAATGTGCTGGTGGTAAGTTTCATGATTCCCATTGTACAGATGAAGGAACGTCCAGCTCCCTCCCTTATAACCAAGTGACACTGAGTAAGTCATTAACTCTCTCTGAACCCCAGCTTTCTTAGTAATAAAATGTGAATAAAACTTATGCAAAAGTTGTTTTGAGTGTTAGATAGGATGACGTATGTACAGGGCTCACACAGAGCCGGGATCCCATAAATGATCATTCTATATTCCCACTTAAATGATTTACCCCAGTTCACTCAGCCAGAGAAAGGCAGAGTTGGGGTCCCCATCTGTCCTTGCCACTAAGGGGCAGGCCATTCCTAAAGGGTGAGAGGAATCATTTATAAAGACAGCTTTAGTGACTGTGGTAGATTCTAAGGATGGCCTCCATCCCTAGGTGCATGCTTCTTTGCAATGTGAACTTCTCCCTTCCAATAAAAGGTAGACCCTATTTGCCCTCCCCCTTGAAGCTGGGCTGGCTGTGTGACTTGTTTTGATCAACAGTATGTGGCAGAAGTGACCTTAGACCTTGAGTGCCTGTTCTCCCCTTCTTGGTGCTCTGTGATTCCCATGTAAGGAAGCCCAGGCTGGTCTGCTTGAAGATGAGCAACCACATGGAGAGAGAACTCCAATCATTCCGGTGACTTAAGCCATCACCACAGAAGCACCAGATGTGGGACTGGACAGCTGGGCCAGGCAGCCCCTGAGTTGTCATTTCTTTGCTCCCCAACCCCCCACTTGCAGCTCACTACAGCACACATGACCCCAGTGAGACCAGCAGAAGAACTGCCTGATTAAGCCTGGCCCAATTACAGACTTTTTTTTATTTTAAAGATTTTATTTATTTATTTGACAGAGAGAGACACAGAGAGAGAGGGAATACAAGCAGAGGGAATGGGAGAGGGAGAAGCAGGCTTCCTGCTGAGCAGGGAGCCCGATGCAGGGCTTGGTCCCAGGACCCCGGGATCACGGCTTCAGAGAAATTAATCTGCGGGCCAATGGGAACAATGCTAGTAAAACATTCACCTGCTCATCAGCTCATCAGCTCATCTTTAAGTAAAGTGAGATGGATAATGTGAGTCACAAGCCACCTCCGAGGCCTACTTTGCAAACTGGGCAGGTGGCTGTGTAGATTCTAAGGTCCCTCCCTCCCCTTCCTTAAGCTGAGTCCTGGTGGCCCTGTCCCTGATGTACTCGGATCTATTTCCCTCCATCTCTCTCATACTCCTTCTTGTTCTCTTGGCCAACAGCAGCAGTAAGGCAGAGGAGTGAGGAACAGCTGAAATGAGTTTGGTTTCTGAGCTCTGCTTTCTCTGCACACTCCCACTGTCCGTGGAGAGCAGGCAGGAGGCAGGCAGGGGTGGCAGGCTGGGGACCTCTGCTGCTTAATGCTGGGTGCCCAGAGCTGTGGTATGCAGCCCGCTTGTCCAGCCCACAGGTGGTCAGTAGCATTTATGGAGGCCCCGAGGGGGCTTTGGAGGAAAGCACAGACCGCTTGAAAGGACACTAGGGATGAGGAAATGCGGCTCCAGCGCGGACCTGCTGCCTGAATTTACGTGGATTACTAAATGAACGTTTTGGGCACACTTTACAATATGCTTTCAAAAGTACTTTTGATTAATGATGTGACATGTGTGACATACGATGTATTATTCCTATTTAAGAGATGGAGAGGCTGAGGATCAGAGAAGCAAAGCCATTTGCCCAAGGACACATGGCAAATGGAACCAGAATCCAGTGCCTCCAACCCCTCTGCTTCTCCCACCACTCTTTGCCACTCCTTGGATATTAACTTCTCTGAGCCCAAGCTCCATCACTATGGAAATAATGACAATTTTACCAGGCATTTTCTCTGCGTGAGGTAAGCATGTTACCCATGTTAGTTCATTTAATCCTTAAAAATAACCTATGGGCAGAAACTATTTTTATCCCTGTTTTAGAGATGAGAGAGTTGGGGCTTACAGAGATCAGCAATGTGCCCAGCCAAAGCCCAAGTTCTTAGCCACCTTGCCATATACGTTCCCATTGGTGCTTGGAATGATTTTCCCCACCCACTTACCTCACCAGGCAATACTGATGACAAAATTAGATGATGGATGTGAAAACACTTTTTGAAAGATAAACATACGAGCCACAAATATAAGGAAAAAGAAGAAATCTCTACTTCTGTGGATCTTATACCATAACAAAGCCCAAACTCACTTCCAACAACCTGACATAACAAGTCCTCACTGACATAAAGCAGCAGACGCGGTTCCAGAAAGGAGTTGCAAGGGGAGGGTGATGGAGGTCAGAAGCCCCAGTCCTGGAGGTGACTTCAAAGAGGGGAGTTTTGCTTAGGTTCCTGGCAATAAGGCAGGGCACCGAACATAAGAGAGAAGAAGGATTCCAAGCAGAAACTTTGGCCACCAGGCTGCCCTGTCCAGGGCAAGGTAGGCAGGAGTCCAGGCAGGGACGGAGATTCTAACAGAAGTGAGTGGCAGCATGCTTGAGGCCATAGTGATGAGTATGTGTGCGTGTGTGTGTGAGCGTGTGAGCATGCGTATGTGAGAACATGCATTCCTGTGTGTGTGAGTGCGTGTGTGCGTGTGTGTGTGTGTGTGACAGGCAGGGCCACTCATCCCTACCCTCTGCAGTGTTATGCGCAATAGCTTTCCCCATTATCTCAAACACAAACCAAAACTCATCCTCCACTGAGCCCTTCTTGCTGCCACAATCCTTGATTCCCCACAGAATCAAAATACACTCTCTGATCTTGGCACAGACTCTTGCTCTCACTTGTGGGCCTTTGCTATGGACTTTTATGTCTCTGTTTATTTTGTGTGTTTCTTGAGTGGCTCATGCCTTTAAAGGAAATGCACCAGCCTCGGCCTGTCATTATGGCCCTTTGCTGGCGGCGGGCTCTGCTCTCCCTGTTCCTGGGATGGCTGAGCCTGGGCTTTTAATTTGCTGTGACAGGAGATAATTGTTGCTTGAGTTTCCACCTCTGAAAATAAACCAGGGTGGTACTTCCCGGCTGGGAATCCACAGAGGCAAGCTCATCCCTGGGGCCTACGCCAGGAGAGGCTTAGCCAGGGCTAGAGCGGCTGGTCTCAGTGTCCTTCACCCCCTTTCCTTTTCTGGATTTCCAAACATACAATTAGTGTTTTCTTTAAGATCTCAGGATGGCAAAGTTAAGAAAGTGCAGGGAGATTTTCTGATAATGTGTGCAAGAATTCTAGAGGTGGGATTCTGCGAGATTTCAGACTCTGAGGATACTAAACCCTCCACTCTGGCCTAATCCCCAGTTACAGCTGCAGTCAAGTTCAAGCACATCATAGCCTGCCCACCAGGGCTACACTCCATGCCTTTTTCTTCTTTTTAAAATATGACATCATGCATAGACATAGCTGGGCCAAGTCCCACCAATCAAAGCAGTCTGAATTATAAGTCGGGTCATGGGCTTTGGATAAAAGGCAAGACCCTTCTTATCTATAACGTGAGGTATCTGGAGATGACCTGCTAAGGTTACCTCTGGCACAAGGAACCATTTCTCTTGGACTCTACTCACGGGCTTGTCTCACCAGAGCTGAACTGAGCACAAGGTATTACGAGGCCTGCACGGATCATACAAGTTCGGATGATATAAAGATGTCTGAGAGTCGTAGTACATTTTAGCTACGTCTTAGGACAAAGATAACACAGAAGGAGAACTCAGAGGTAGGGAAGCTCATGGTGGTAGAGAAAAATGTATCCATGAGGATACTGGCCCATATGTTCTGGAGCCCTGCAGAAGGTTCCTCCCGGGCTTCAGGTCTCTCTGTTCAAATCCTGTCCCTCTACTCATTAGCTGTCTGACCTTGGCAAAGTTCCTTAACCTCTCTTAGTTTCCCTGTCCATCACATGGAGAAGATAAGAGACCTGCCTCCCTGAGCTGTCATGAGGTTCAAGATAGATAGTATAAGTATGGTGGTTTTTGTGCAGCTCACTAAAAAGTCTTACCTTCCTCCTTTTAGGCACATGGTGAGACTGCATTTCCCTAGCCCCTTGAAGTTGGACTTACCCGTGTGACTTGCTTTGGCCGATGAAATGAGAGTAGAAGGTTGTGTCACAGGGCTCCAGCTCCCTCCCTCCCCGGGGATGAGCACAGGGCTCCTAGGGGAGTGCCCAGGGGAGGCTCTGACAGCAGTGCAGGGTCCTGTAGGCATGCAGGCAAGGGCCAAGAGGTGCTGCAATGTAGGTGTTCATGTTAACATGCCTCACTGATAACATCAAACTGGGGATGCCTGAGAACACTGGCTCACCCGTGAAATGGGTACTTTGTTAAGACCTGACGCAAAGGTGTGGTCTTCTTCCACCCCAGAGTCCCTCTCACTTCTGGACAGCTAGTACTTTGTGATAGGCCCTCCCTTTCTAGAACCTCCCTTGGGGGTCCTTCTCTCCCCTCCCAGACAGCAAGCTCTCCCAGGGCAGGAGATTCATCTTTGCCTCCCTCACAGAACCTAACCATACTCTTGTTTCGGGGGTGCTCAAGCAATACTGGTTGGACCAGTGAATGAAAGGCCATGAAATGCATGCACCTAATTCTCCAGCTTGGCAGCAGCTAGCGAAACTTGAAGCCTGAACTTATCAAGGAAATTCATAAAATGAATTCATGAAACACCCTGGCCCTTTACGGGTCCAGGGAATGCTGGTGATCTTTATGTGCTCTTTATGTGCATTGTTAATTGACCGGTTTCTTAAAAATCCCCTCCTAACCATGATTTTTCTGAGGTAGAACCACTTTATTTTATTTTATTTTTAAGATTTTATTTATTTATTTGACAGAGAGAGAGCACAAGCAGGGGGAGCTGCAGGCAGAGGGAGAGGGAGAAGCAGGCTCCCTGCCGAGTGGGGGGAACCCAATGTGGGGCTCGGTCCCAGGCCCCTGGAATCACAACCCAAGCCAAAGGCAGACGCTTGACCGAATGAGCCACCCAGGTGCCCTTAGAGTCACTTTATTATGTAATGAAGGTGTGAGAAGGTAAGAGGCCAAGGGAGTGTTTACCTTACTGAAAAAGCTTTAGACTCATGTTGAAAGATTGGTTTAGAGCCCCAAGTCGACATGCTCCTTCTGGGGACCCACTGGGCCACAGAGCAAGGAGCGCCGGTCCTCAGCTGCCATGTTGGGTCTGCATGGCTTCCAGGGGAGTTGGATACTTTTTAATGAGACATATTTCCCCTATTTAACCACACATTCCCTACACAGATGGTATTTATGCTCAGGAGATGACTCGCACTCTTTGTCAGCATGCCTTTCTATATTAAATACCCCATCAAGTTCATGCTCACTGGGCTTCAGAGTGGGCTGGGCGGTATTAAAAGATCCTCTTCTTTCTCTCTAGGAGGTGTGTGGCTTTTGGAATTTACCCCCAAGTGCCCCTTTCTGTAGACTGTGACTTCGTGGGACTTCTCTGTTTCACATCTGGGTTTAGAGCCTAACTCTACCACTTAACTAGCTATGTGGTCTTGAGATTCTTACTGTCTCTGTGCCTCAATTTAATTACTTATAAAATGAGAACAGTATTACTGATCCCCTAATGTTGCTGAGAAAATCAAATGGGGTTGTGGCATGGGAAAAAGACTGAAGCAAATATTTTTTGAATGAATAAGTGACTAAAGCAATAATAGAACTATAAAAAATTATCAACCAACCCATCGTATATGACTACTGTTTATGTATCCGAGAAATAGTTCTAGGTTCTTGAGCACACACTATCTTAGGGTAAGTGAAGGGACGGGGATGTGAACCTACATCTCGTGGGCATCCAAGGTCATGCTTTTAACTCCTGCCTGCATTGCCTCTTCCACACTTGTAATCAACTCTTTTGTCACTAGAGACTCCCTGGGATAGAATGACGAGCTTCTTTAACTGTGGCTTCCTTTACTCTAATGTAACTGAGATTCTCATACTTTTATAATTTACTGAGTTTAAGAGGAAAATATTTCTATGACATGTATTGGCATGAACAAAGATCTTGGTGTCTACATTAAGTAATCAATGCCAAATATTGGAATCAAGTACCTAGCATCTGTTACCTGTTACTCTGAGCAAAGAGTACATTAGGCTTATGCCCCAGAAATAACTTTCCTGAGAGTGGGGACAGGAACTAGTCATTCACTACTTACTTTCTGGTTGGTGAAACTGAAGTACATCACGACAACTCTACACTTTGGGCAGATAGTGGTCTTCCCTTTCCAGTTGCCAGAAAGAGTTTCATTTTTCCTTGACACCGTGTTTTCCTGGGTTCTGGTAACTTTCAATGACTTTGAATTCCTCCAGCACCACTATAAAAGAGTGTACAAATGTTTGCTCAGAACAATGCTGGATTCTGTGTGGTTGCTTCAAACGATAGTGGTCCTGACCTTCGTCATAGAATCAACATAGGAACTATCATTTATTATTAGATTCCTATGTTCTAGGGGCTATGCGAGTCACTTCATGTATATTATTAAAGTCAGGGTAGGCCAGTTTATGCTGTAATAACAAAGACCACCAAAGTCTTAGTAGCTAATAATAAGTTTACTTCTTGATCTCATTAAATGTCTACTGCAGGTTGGCTAGGGGGCTCCACTCCACATTTCTTCACATGTCAACCTGGAATAAAAGAACTTCTACCTACTCCATCTATTGCCTTGCTAGTTGCCGTGGCAGGGGGCTCACGACAGTGTCTTATACTGGCTATTAAATGCTTCTGCACAGAGCAACACAGAGTCCTTCTACTCTCATTTCATCGGCCAAAGCAAGTCACACGGGTAAGTCCAACTTCAAGGGGCTAGGGAAATGCAGTCTCACCATGTGCCTAAAAGGAGGAAGGTAAGACTTTTTAGTGAGCTGCACAAAAACCACCATACTTATACTATCTATCTTGAACCTCATGACAGCTCAGGGAGGCAGGTCTCTTATCTTCTCCATGTGATGGACAGGGAAACTAAGAGAGGTTAAGGAACTTTGCCAAGGTCAGACAGCTAATGAGTAGAGGGACAGGATTTGAACAGAGAGACCTGAAGCCCGGGAGGAACCTTCTGCAGGGCTCCAGAACATATGGGCCAGTATCCTCATGGATACATTTTTCTCTACCACCATGAGCTTCCCTACCTCTGAGTTCTCCTTCTGTGTTATCTTTGTCCTAAGACGTAGCTAAAATGTACTACGACTCTCAGACATCTTTATATCATCCGAACTTGTATGATCCATGCAGGCCTCGTAATACCTTGTGCTCAGTTCAGCTCTGGTGAGACAAGCCCACCCCTGGGCTGTGGGACCTCCCAGGTCCTGTCAGATGCTGCCTCTGTTTCAGCACAAAAGTGTGAAGATTGCCCTGCTCCCCCAAATTTCACGAGATGCCTCAGCAGTGGAGCCCCTCAGCCTGACTCACCCAGTCTTGGGCTCAGCCTGTGGTGCCTGAGGGGAGAGAAGACCCAAGACTAGGCCCCTGACTCTGCCTGTGTCCTGACTCAACCCCACCCACCTGAGCCCAGACGCTTCCTTCACCCAAAGCTAAGGGCCCGTGCACATCAATTCCTTCAAATAAAGCCTGGGACTGGGGAAGTGACCTCCCCTCCAGTGGCTCTGTAATTCATCGCCAAACCAGGGGAGGTTGGAGAGGAGCAAATGTAAACTGGATGGGACAGTCGGCGTGGCCCAGGACTGTCTCAGGGGAACTGGGACTGTCGTTGGGAACTGTGGCCACTCTTGCTCCCCATCGCAAGGCAGCTGTGCCCGCTACCCGCCCCCCAACTCAGCGGACTCAGTGTTTTCCCGGTACTGCATTTACATTTGCCGGCCCAAAGCGGCAAAATAACACCATGACCAAATTTCAACTGTCTGCCTAGAAATATAAGACAATTACCCAGGGATATGAAGGGAGGATTGGTGTAGAGGTTTGAATTTCCACCACATGGACTCAACCACCACGGAAGCCGGAGGCCGCAGTTTAGGAGCGAGCTGTCTGCAGCCCGGCTAATGGCATTTTTGGGGGCCGAAGAAGGAACTCCTCTCAGACCAGGGAGCGGTTATCCTCATTTGTACTGAGAGGCTGCGGCCCATTGAAGGGCTCTTACTTAAGACCAGAGTCATCGGTTGCCCGCTGACACCTTGACAAGCCCTCCCCCTGGACTGAAGAGCACAGGGTGTGTAGACGTTTGCCTTGAGGCCAGTCCAGCAATCTTCCCCTACAGCTGGGTTTTCTCTGAGGAGACAGCTGATTAAAGCTCAGCCCAACACTTACTGACTTTTCTGTGCTTCTGTCTCCGGGGAAATTGCAGTCACCAGCTTGAATGGACGAATCAAGACCTATGGCTCGCTGTCTGCACTAATCGTCACTTCACCAGAGATCAAAGCCGCGAGGCCGTGGAGACAGGCTTTCGGCGGCTTTTCCTGCATCCTGTCCTGATCAGAAGGCTATAGCACCTGAATGTCATGATCAGCTCAGGGACTCTTCACTTCAGCTATTTGGTACCAGCCTGTGGTGTATTCGATGATTTCACGGTTTGAGTCTAGGCTTAATCTGCCTTGCAAACAACCTTGTAATTAAAAAAAAAAAAAAGCCTTCTTCATGTGAATCTATGAAATGGAAGGAGGGGATACTTGGGAAATCCAAAAGGCCCCCATCTAGTCCCGGGGATAGACAAGCACATGGTGAGGAGGAAGCGCTGGGCCCGCCGGGTGAAATGCAGCCCTGCACAGTGGGAATGACTGGGATCCTTTGGCACCAGCTCTCAGGAGAGGTGTCTCTGGGCCATGCGCCCCTGTCCCTGGCCTCACCCTCCTAGCTGTGAGAAGGGCACCCATGGGATGCCCCCAGACAGAGGAACCTGTAGGGCAAGGCCCAAATATCAGGGCTCCCGTGATCTCCCGGCTGATATCCTCAGAGAATGAACTACAACCACTGTCGAAGCATTTGGATCTTTCTATGCTGCCCCTGTGGGGGAGAAATGTCTATTTTGCACCTGTACCTGCCCTTCATGTTCAGGTGAACTGGGCACAAGGGCAGGGCTGAGCTGGGGGCGGGGGTGGGGGGGTGAAGGGGGTGGGCAGGGGGGAGGCAGAAGCTCAGCAGAGGAGGGTTGCAGACCAGCTTTTCTGGACACTATGACCATAGCCCCCTAGGAGCCCCACGGTATCAGCTTTCTCTCCATACACTACCACTTGCCTGAGGGCTTCCTGGATACTATCCAAACTCTGGTGCCGGGCACTGCCTGCCTCACCCTTGCTCTGCCACATGATCTCCCAGGGCCTGACCTGGCCTGCCTGGTCTCCTCTTGCTAGTACCTTCCGCATAGTATGTACGTGGCACTTGGACCAGCAGGTCACCAGGTGGGTTCCAGAGGCCCCTAGTAGCAGCTCAATAAATATTGGGTGGATAGAGGGATGGATGAGTAAGTGAGTGGTAGAATTCCAGCTCCACTTCCTCCCAAGTCAGACTGGGAGGGTGAGGGGAGTGGTTTGAGCTGCCCACCACCCACTCCAGTCTGAAGACTGGGAAGAGAGACTTAGAACCAAGGGAGCAAGAGGAGGCTCCTTGCTCGGGATGCTTTCCCCAGTGCTGCTGCCATAGGGTCAGGGCATTCCTCTCTTGTCAGGATGCGGGAGGAAGAGGCGTCTTCTCTGAAGCCCTGGCTAAGTGCAGACAATCTCAGCATTTCTCCTTTTGGAGCCTGGATAGTGTCAAGGACACAAAGAACACAAGTGATGAGTGTTTCCCTGACTCTCAGAGCTCCCTCATTGGTTGTCTGTGCTGGGATGATGCCCCTGACTACATGATCCCTACAACTGTCACTCGGTTCTGAAGAAGAGGAGTTTCCACACACCCAGACTCCATCCAGGGCACTAACCTGTTGCACTCACGACATCACAAGATAAGGTTACCAGTAACCTCCTGACAGTAAGCCTGCTCAGTCCGCCTTAAAGACAGAACTTCTTGGAAGCTGGGTGTGGAGGGGGATGTGTTAAACCAGGTGTCTTCTGAATCCTCCAGAAAATATGATAGCCAGACTCACCATGCGGAGTCTGGTAAGTGCCAGAGATGGAAAGGGGGTTTGGTTGGGTGGTGTTACAGTCAGTTACAAAACTGCAATACAGGGGCGCCTGGGTGGCTCAGTCCGTAAAGCGTCCAACTCTTGGTTTCGGCTCAGCTCATGATCTCAGGGTTGTGGGATCAAGCCCGGTGTCGGCATGCTCCTCGCTCAGGAGGGAGTCTGCTTCTCTGTCTCTCTCCCTCTCTCTCTTTTTCTCTCTCCCTCTCCCTCTGCCCCTCCCCCACTAGCTCTCTCTCTTTCTAAAATAAATAAATCTTAAAGAAAAATCTTCCAATACAGCCCGTGTGTCCCTGACTTTTCTAAAAGTTAATTCATAAGACCGACAGTCCAGAAGAATGTCTGACAATGGCAGGGGCTCAGTAAATAGTTGTTGATGGACTGGGACTGCATTGTCCCCAGCTTCCCGGGCGCCTAGTGGTGCAGAACCTTCTTCCCAGAGGCCGAGGCGGATCCCAGCCACGGCTCTGACCCACCCCGGGCGTGAGGCACAGGTGGCCTCTCCACGTCAGACATCCATACCCCACATTGGCCGGAAGAGAAGCTCTGAATGGCCACTTACCTGTGTTTTACCATTAAAAAGAGCAAACTCTGGATATGAGCTCAGAAGGTACTTCCTTCCCTGTGGAAAAATGGGCTCTGCATCAGGAAGCAAGCTCCTTCTTTGCCCAGAAGATTCGTAGTCAAATGCTTCTAGGGGAGATTATACTACTCCCAATGGTCAGAAACGCCTCCGGCCTCCCTCCGGGCTTCATTGCAATCGGAAGGGATGGCTCCGGGCAGCCCGGTCGGCCCCCTGAGCAGCCCGAGGGGCGCTGGGCAGTCGGCGCATGCGCGCCGGGCACAGGCCGCCATGACAGGTGAGGTGGGTCCGAAGGGAAGGCAAAAGGAGACGATTTTGTGGAGCCTCGGGCTGACCAGAAACCCCCACCTCGACCCCAGCCTAGTACTGGGCGTAACCCACAGGGCATCTTCAGGGCATCTCACCAGTGTCCTCCAGCGGGGCTATTTGTCCCACGCGGGCATTTCCGGCACGCCTCCGCCCCCCGACCGCATCTCTGGGGGCTGCCGGGCGCCCGCGGAGCGACGCGGGACGGCGAGTCGGCAAGCTGGCATCCTTAAGGAGGAGGTGTTTGGGAGCGCCCGGGACTCAGCATTCCCTCTCCCTCGCCTTATCCAAACTCCAAGATCCACCTTTCCTAAGAAGGGGCTTCTCCAGAACATCTCAGTCTGAGCTCCTTTTGCCGTCCCTGCCATGTGGGCAGCCCCTGGGTGACAGCACTCACCGTCGCTTCACGGGTGGGGGCACCGTACTGGTTGCATGAAGGTCACCAAGGGAGTTTGTTACAAATCCAGATTACTAGGTCCCACCCAAGGCGTTTCCTGTGGTGGAGGTGGGGCAAGGGGAACAGCAACTCATATTCAGGCTCAATCTCAGGTGCTTCTAGGACGCTAGGGCTGGGAATCACTAACAATTAGAGCATAACAACTTTAAAAGTGTGTTCAAACATCCCTGCCTCTGTTAGGACCCGTGGAAAAGTCAGTTTGACCCCACCCCACCCCACCCCCACCCCCACCCCGAGACTGTTTTGCTCCCTGACAGCTTTAGAAGAAGCAGTTCTCTCTTTTCCTAAAATAAGGCTGTTCCCTGGCTTCTTTATACGTCCTGGACCAGCCGGAATCTGTACGGGGCTCCAATGCAATGTGGCCAACAAACCGCCTTCCTAAGCATTCCACACTCCCACGGACGCAGCTCCCAGCACGTTCCCAAACCACTGGAAATGAGTGAGGAGTTTTCCTTCAGGGCTCACCGGATCCCAGAAGCTTCTAGAAGGGGTTTTCCTGGGCTAGCAAGCACTGATGGCTCAGGAAGAGGTCAGACTTGATGCAGATTGCAGAATAAACTGCTGGAAATGGCTAAATTCTCCAGATCATGTGAGGGACAGACGTGTGTCTTAAAAAAAAAAAAAAAGAAAAAGAAAAAATCAGAGCGAAGCCAGAGTGTATGTTGCTAACAACAAGACTGAATTAAGTTCTTAGATTCTGCTTGTTGCCAGTGCTGAGGCAGGAAATAATTCATTTTCCTTTAACTAATCTTCTGTTTACATTATTTCGTTTGCGCCACAGGACCGGCTCAGAGAAGGCCTGTTTCTTTGTTTTGTTTTGCTTTGTTTTTTAGTCCTCGGTCAGTAGGATTTGGTCCCATTGCCCCTCCGCCCAGGGAGCCCTCTGGTGAAAGCCACTGCTGGTACAACACAGGCATCAGGAATGAGGGAGGAAGACAGCAAGGCCAGCCGCAGGCCTGCCCTTTCACCAACACTGTCCCTGCCCACTGCCAGCTGGACCCCGTAGGACTGACCTGGGGGTTGGGGGTGGAGGGAGGGAGAGGAGGAGCCCTGTCTGCCCTTGTCACATTTGTACGCCCTGTTCTTGGCAAGGGGTTAATGAATATTGACTACAAGAACGATAGGGTGAGGAAACAACAGATGATTGCCAAAGGGGGCTGGGCACACTTCTCTATCTCAGTCTCTTCACGCACTTATACATACAGTGCAGTGGGGTGGGGGGACGAGGGAGGGAAGGCGACTGAGAGAGGGAGAAGAGGAGGAGATGGGGGGCAGGAGAGACACTGAGAAAAGCTCAAATCATAGATGTTGCCAGGGGGTAAAGGGAGGGCCCTGTCACCATGACTTGGAGATGCCAAGCCCATCAGCTGCTCACTTCACTTTATCCACTTCTAGGCTGGAAAGGCAATGTCTGCCCACCTTGCTCCTCACCCATGGGCTCTGGCCGCCAGCATGCCCCTGGGGAAGCAATGTGAAATCCTGCTTCTTTCCTGGGTTGGTTCTTTTTCTCTTTAAACTCAAGAAGCCACTGGTTTGCTCTCTGGTTTGCCCACTTCGTGACATCTGGGGGCATGAGGGGGCCCCACTTCTTCTCAGTCTTGCCAGTCAAGGGTGGGGAGAGAGGGTCCGGGAGCCAATGTTCACAGGGCAACGAGGGTGGTATCCAACCCATGTGACCCCTCCCTTCCCGAGCTGCACTCTTCTTGGCAGAGGCGTGTCAGGACAACGTCCGCTTCGTCCCTCTACGTGCTCATGGCCCTATGGCGCGGCGGACGCCCTCGGTGAAAAAAGCTGCCTTTCTCATGTGCAGTGGAGAGATCCTACTTTATATACATTTTTCTACTTTCAAATAAGAGGAGAAAATTGCTGTTCTTTTGGCTCAAGCAAAAATAAAACAGCGTTTTTGGGTTTGTTTTTTTTTTTAAATCCTATTTAAAGGGTTCATTATCTTACAGGCTGCTAACTATATACTCTGAGCCACACTCAATAAAAGCTTCATATAACTGTCTTTGAAATTAACAGCCACCTCTTGTGCTTTTCAAGTTATTAAAGACGTTGGCATGGTGGAGAGACTGTAAACTTTCTATACTGGTGATTAGTCAGCGGGACCACATCCCACCAAATCCCCCAGGGCGCTCCTAACAAAAAGTTCCTTGTGACCCAAGCACCAATTTTTCTTTCTTGTCTGCTCATTCTAATTCCACTCAATTACTCCTGAGCAAGCTGTTTTATTCCTGTCAACTCATGTTATTTACTGGAGCCTGTCAGGAGGACTGAAGTGGAGGCCGATATTATGTAGGATGTTTTGAGACTCATTAAAACACTTTAAAAACAATCACCTATTGTGATAGTCACAGCCCTGTATAGGGTGGCCTTGCCTGGGCCATTTGGAGCCTGGATCACTTTATTTATATGCTATTAAAAGTTTCAGATTAAAATGGCTTTTCTTGCTACAAAAATTTTGGACCTGGGAACCCAGGACCTGGTCTGGGTTTCTGGAGGCTTCTGGGCAAAGATTCGAAAGTAAACAGATTAAGTGTGCATGTGTGTGTAAGGGTGTTATCCAGGAACAGCTCTGTCTCTGACTAATCGGCTGAAGAGGAATGGGGGTCAACAGGCAGCCCCAAATACCCAGAGAGGCTTGCCTTCTGGAAGAGAGGGCAGTTTCCCTGGGAGAGTGTGTGTAAGAGCAGTCTTCCTCTGAAGATGGAAAGGTTCCCTGCTGTGTCACTCTTGGTACATCACTATCCCATCATTATTTATATATTCACTGAACAATTTGTAGGAACAAGGCACCATGCTTAGACTTCCTGCTGGTGTAAGGCAGATAACTTCATAAGTTCATGGTCCTTGCATCATCCGATGAAGGATCCGCTTTACTGGCAGCGGGCAGAGTGTCAGGTGCCAGGTGAGCACGTGCAGCCAGCTATCTGAGCCGGTGAGGGATCAGAACAGCCTCATTCTGTCCTCCCCCCCCACCGCCCAGCTTCCTCTTGCCTCCCACTGTGGCCTCCCGTGCTCCCGCTGCTCATCCTCCTCTCTTCTACACCTTCCACCCCTGGTGACCACGGCAGCCTAGACAGCCGCTGGGGATGGAGGTTGACTCCTGTGCTCCAGGCAATCAGAATCCACCACGGAAACTGCGCTCAAGGTGGGGTGCATGTAGAGAATTTTTGCTTACTGAGTACCCAAATCTGGAATTCAGATTTGGGGACTCAGGAGACAAAAAGGTCTCCTTTCCTCAATGATTCTAAGATGCTCTGTGATTTCAGTGGTTGCTGTAGTCTCGAAGCAAGGCTCAGAAAAAGCCCAAGTCAAAACAGAGTGCATCACCTCACACATTTCTAGGACATGGTTTTCCCACAAGTGCCTCATCTGTTCGCACCTATCATCCTCACCCCGAGCCAGGGGACGGAGGGGGTCAGCCCGCAGCAGCACGGGCAGGGGACGTGAGCCTACAGGTCTAAGAGCTCTGTGCCATTGGGCGCGTCAGCACTCTTTCTTCAAATGCATGAAGAGAAGGTTGAGCTAGACCAGCATTCTGGGCTCCAAGAGATGCCAATCTGGGCTCCAAGAGAAGTTGCTTTCCAGTCAGACCCACTGAGGAGACACTGCCCGCTATGTCCCCAGTTCCAAGACTCGCATCCGCTCCCATGAATTTAGAAAGAGCTGTGCTCGCTGACATCCAGAACTCTTCCCAGCTGGAAATTCTAGGATGCAACGATTAGGTAATGTGAATACCAAAAGTTACAAGACATTTGCCGGAGGCAGTGGTTTCTACCCTGGCTGTGCGCAATAATCACTTGGGGAAGATACGTGAAAAATAAAACCCGCAGACCTCTCTCTTTTTCAGCCCCCGGGTTGTGATTCATCAGGTCTGGGGTGAGCCCAGCATCTGCGTTTCCAACAACTCCCCAGTCAGCTGTGATGGGTAGCAGACATCACACTGAGCATTTGGGGGCCCAATTTAGAGCCAGACGCTTTCGCAGGGCAAGGAAATGAGGGAAGAGCTAAAGCAAGTTTTTAAATTGCTCACTTCTGTTCACAGGAAGGCTAATGGTGTTGGCGTTATTGTGAGAAGATACTTCACCCGAAGTCAACAGTCTCAGATGCAGTGAGGCAGAATTTGTTTTGTTTTGTTTTAAACCTCAGACTGACACTCAGACTCTATCCTATGGGCAAACATCTTCTGGCTTAACTGGTAGGTAGCCATTGCCTGGAGCCAGAGGGAAAGGGGGGTGTTGGCTGCCCACCCCAGGAATTTTGGGGACCTGAGAGGAGAAGAGCCCCTGTGAGACACGGCCTTCTCAGTGTCCCCTGGCTACAAGACCCAGCCTTCTGTCCAGGGGCTCAGAGTTTAGGACAGAGAAAGCAGGAGGTCAGGAACAGGGCCAGATCAGCTTCCGAGGCCAGCGAGGCTAGTTCTTCCAGGCCAGGCCGAGTTCCTCAGTGAGGAAACACTGCTGCTCGTGCATCCCTGGTCCTCATATGCACACACACAGGAGAGCAGCTCGGCCTCCTGCCCATGGGGCAAGTGCCGCCTGCTGACTGAGAGAGTCTGGTATCCTCAGGAGGACAAGCCAGAAGTGATGACTCTTACATAGACTGAAATTCAAGGTGAAGAGCAAGCCCAGAAAATAAGTCTTATTACTACTCCCTCACATATGTTCTATAATCCAGACACGCTGGATGACTCACTGCTGTTTATATGGATTGTATTCTCCTTGAGCCTTAGCTTCTATTTTTCCTTCCCCACCCCTGTCTGTTGGACTCCCACACATTCTTCAAGGCCTATGTCCAATGCCTCCTCCCCTGATGTCTCCAGAAGATGCAGTGATATCACTCCCTTCTGGAACTGGCAGAGTGTATTGTTTGTACCAATCAGATGGCATTTTTCTTACACAGTTGAGTTTTCCATCTCCCTCTACTGTAAGCCCCTAGCCCTAGCATGTTTCAACATTGTGCTTTCTATGTAGCAGGGACCCATTGAACGTTTATGGAACGGAAAGTATTTTCCTTGCTCACAGTGCTTCCAAAGCATCACGGCCCTTGCTACCTGCTGGCGGGCTATCCTTGGACCTGCCTCCATTTCAGCAGCACTGTGCCATCATCAAGCATGTGGCGTGACATTGACAGAGCCGGGGCGGGGGTGGGGGGGTGCTTCCTGAGCAGAGCCAGCATCTTGACTGGAGGGTCTGGATTCTTTTGAGTTCCAGGCCCCACATGGGGTTGAAAGACACTCCAGTCTCCCTTGAATTTGGAATCTTCCTCGAGAAATTATGAAAAAATGGAAATTTATTCCACTGAGACTAGAACCTGGGTGCATACACGGATCACATTTTGCAACAGATGGGTAACTTATCTGATCAATAGGACTGACCATTTGTCATAATATAACACATTATTTTCCTTCTTTGTTATCTAGAGTTTTCATGTTTATAAATCTTAGCTCCTTAAGAATGCCTAAGTTTCCTGATAACAGAATAAGTGACTTGCACAGTGGTAGAAAAGCCACGGGTGTTAGAGTCTGACAGATCTGGATTCGAAGCTTGGTTTCATAGCCAAGCACCTCGGGTGGGCTGCTGTACTTCTCTGAGCTCATTTCCTCACTTCTAAAATCAGAGTAATATGGGTGCCTGGGTGGCTCAGATGGTTAAGCATCTGCCTTCAGCTCAGGTCATGATCCTGGGGTCCTGGGATCGAGTCCCACATCGGGCTCCCTGCTCCTTGGGAGCCTGCTTCTCTCTCTCTCTCTCTCATGAATAAATAAATAAGATCTTTAAAAAAAAAATAAAAAATAAAATCAGAGCAATAAGGCCCAGCCCTCTGGGAGCTAAACATCCCAACTGTGCAGATTCCTGGTGCGTCACCTGTCATGAACTTGGTGCTCCACATCTGCCCCTCCCTTCTCTCCTCCTCTGCTCTTCCTGTAAAATGCACAGATGCTCCAGGATTTCTGCAACCATGTTTTCTGAACCTGAAATTGAGGGAAGGTGATTCTAGCATACTTATATAGGATGAGCATACAAAAACAGCAGAAATTAGGACGGTCTCGGGAAATGCAAGACGTGAGGCCACTATATGAGGACTCCTTGTTCATGAGAATGGAACAAAAAGAAAAATGCTCCAAAACAACTCATGCCACATATCAAGGTCTTAATGTGATTTCCGAGTCACCACTTCACTTTGGGCCATGAGACAGAGCATACGAGGAGACAAGAAGGCCATCCTCCTGCCCTGGGCCCCACGATGGGAGGCACCTTCTCAGATTTGTCACCTGGACACTTCGTTTCTATGACTCCCAGGAGAAGGGTTACATGCAGTCTGTCCACATGCTGACCCTGGGTCGCAGTGTCCCATTTCCCGTGCATACTTCCATCCCTATCCTGTCCTGTGATGTTTGTCTCAGAAGCACTTGAGGACATTAGGCACCTGTTATGTAGTTTATAACTTGAGACTCAAACTAAGAAAAACAAATGAGCTTACACTGGCCTTGGGTATTTCCAGTAGCTGGAAATTCCCGCTACTGGGGACCTAGTGAAGTTGTCTCAATCCAGCATTCTATAGATCTGGCTGCAGGACCAAAGGCCCCTGTCCAGAGAGGTGGGCAGAAAGAGATTTGGTCATCAAATGACCAAATCTCTTTTCAACTCAACGGCTGTTTTTGTATTGATGTACGTGCGGTTATGTTGTTATTGATGATGGGGTTTTTTTTCTTCCCCCAAGTTTCAGAGAAAAGAGAGGCACGTCTTTAATTCACTACCCAGGAAACAGCGAGTGTGGCTCCTCTTCCAAAATCCCCATCCAAGAAGCTGATAGCAGGGCTCTGACACAGCCCGCCTGTAGGCACAGCCCGAGAAAGTGGACTCTGTGCTGACCAGGGCCTGCGGAAGGGCACGTCCAGTGCTCCATCCCTTAAAAGCACGGACGGTTGTTCGTCAAAGTGGATTTAACTTACAGCCTCCAAGCCAGCAGCTGTCTTGGCCACAGACGTTGACCCTGTGCTGCAGATAGACAGGCATCGCGTGTAATTACCCGGAGCATTTGCCACACTGTGGAGTAAACTCGGGGTCTTCCCACCGGGGACGTTTCTGTGATACGGTGGACTGGATTTGGCCTGAGAAAGCATAGTTGTGGTGTACACTCCATCCCAACTGCTTGTTCCCTCCCCTTGACCTACCCTTTGTGGGAAGCCAGGAATGCCAAATATTTCTTGCAGCTCTGCTCAGGCCTTTACTTTATTTACACTCCTCCCCGCTCCGCGGCCCCAGACCTGGTCCTCTTCCTGGCCAGCTCCCGGTCCTCTGTCTCTCTCCTTGTTGAACGACTGCAGTTTTTGTCGGGGAGATGGTACCCCAAACGTATTTCAAATAAAGAAAGACGAAAGCTTTTACGCTTTCATAAAATGATGCCCACTGGACCGTGCGCTGTGGTCTGGCAGGGATCATGAGCCCTCCCCACGTGAGCCACTTCCTTGATAGTGACAAAGTGTTTCAAAGTTTCTAGGCTGTAGATACAATAACTTTTCTCAAAACATGAAATGAGAGTCATTCAAATGCAGACCAAATGAGCACAAGATGGAAGATAGATGGGGAACATTTTTACAGAACCCACTGGCCACTCTGTATGTTTGTTTCCTGAAGGGCAAAATTAAGCCCTCAGATCAGGTCTTTCATTTTTTGGTTTTGTTTCTAATTCTAGAATCTCCTCCAACCGCAGTGGGAAGGCAAAGTGGGAAAAGGACTTCTGTAGTCATTGCTACACATTTATGAAGACATTTTCTTCAACAAATCTGTTTTGCCCCAAAATACATTCTCAAAATTACTTCTAGGCAATATAACTCTGGAGGTGGAGCCTCGAGGAAGCTATAAATGTCTTCAGTGCAAACCTACTAACGAGAAAATTCAGGCATCCTGAATATAGGGCTCCTTTGGCTAGCATAGCCATGTGTCCCCATTTGCCTGGGAGAGCCTCCATTCATGACCTGGTGAGATTATTAATAGTGCCCTCTCTCCAAAGTGTCTAGTTCAGATGCTAAATTATATGGACATCCTGCCTGTCACCGAAGGTACCATGTCTTATGTCCATGTCAAGTATTGCATACAAATAATGAGTTCTGCAGCTGGTCTGGCAGTTGGCCTGGCTCTCCAGAGAGAAGGGGTGACATCTGAACACACAGGTGGCACAGTGGTCTCAGAGGCAAGAGACTTGTCCCTCGGGGCAAGTCCTGAGCTTTGCACCCAGCTGCTGGCTACACAACGTCAATGAGATTGTTTAAAACCCCGGACTTGAAAATAAGACACTTGGCTTTAGATTAGAAGGTAAAGGAGACCGCTGGGTCTCTTCCCCGTCTCGAGTCCTCATGCTCCTCAAGACTCCACCAATATCTGCAGAGTGGACGGCGATGTTGTTGGCTGCAGCAAGGCCCCCTCAGCCCCGTTTTCCTTCTTTGCCAGGATAGGTGGAACATGCCCACGTAGAGAGCAAAAAACACCAAACAAAACAACACCCAATACATCTTTATCAGCAGATGCCTAAAATACATTAGGGACTTTGTCCTGGACATTATTGCTCGCCTGGGTGAGCTATTGGGACCACTTGGTATCCAATATGAATCTTTAGGTGGTGGGAGAAAGTCTGGAGACAAGGCGGAAAGTTGCAGAGAAGGGACTGACTTGTGGTTACATGCCAGACTCTGGGCTCGAGGCATGACTATTTGCTTAATGAATATGTGAATAATTGTATCCGTGCGGGGGGGGGGGGGGGGGAGGTTTTTGTCCTCTCTTAATTATTTTGAATACATTAGAGGGTGAACAAAAATTCATAGTAACATATGTAGTCATTTGTGGACATTTTTCCAAAAAATAAAGCATTTTGGTATGTTTCAGTTTCCTCCTTAGACAAAGCTCACTTATAATTCCGACAGTGTGTTTATGAAATTAATATTCAAAAAAACCTGTTCAGTCTGTGTAATTTTTTATTTGAACCAGGGTTAATTTTAAATGGATTGAGAAGCAACTTATAAAGCTGTAGAATGCTTTGCCAGCTTCTGAGCTAGCCATGACACTGACGGACAAGAGACAGATGCAGGGTCTGTTACCAACACTCGCCTGCCAGGTCCCACTCCGTTGTCTTCAGAGTGATGTTGCACAAAAGAAATGCCTTTGATTAGATTCTAGGGCTAAAAGAAGTTTAACAAAAAATGAATTGTCACACCAATCCACAGCCATTTGCATGCCCCATGATACCTCAATAGGGTAGGACACAGGAGCGTTGAGAAAAGGAAACATGTTGGTTTTTGTTTTTTTTTTTTAAGATTTTATTTATTTATTTGACAGAGAGAGACGTAGCGAGAGAGGGAACACAAGCAGGGGGAGTGGGAGAGGGAGAAGCAGGCTTCCGGCTGAGCAGGGAGCCTGATGCGGGGCTCGATCCCAGAACTCTGGGATCGTGACCTGAGCCGAAGGCAGACACTTAACAACTGAGCCACTCAGGTGCCCCGGAAACATGTTGGTTTTATTTATTTTTTATTTATTTTTATTTATTTTTAAAGATTTTATTTATTTATTTGACAGAGAGAGACACAGCGAGAGAGAGAGCACAAGCAGGGGGAGTGGGAGAGGGAGAAGCAGGCTTCCCGCCGAGCAGGGAGCCCGATGCGGGGCTCAATCCCAGGACCCTGGGATCATGACCTGAGCCGAAGGCAGACGCTTAACAACTGAGCCACCCAGGCGCCCCAACATGTTGGTTTTAATGTGGGAATCTCTTTCTTCCCTGTTTTACACCTGGGCTATTGGCTGAGGGCTAACTAGTTAGAATATCCAGAATTGGAAAATTATCAATGGACTTTAAAGATATCTCTGAATTCTGTAATCTACTTTGGAGAGACCTTCTGACAGAAAGCATGCGCCAATCAAATAAGGAACGAACACAGCACAAAGAGCTGAAATAAAACTCAAGAGAGCCGATACCCACACGCTGGTGAGCTGAACAACCTGGAACTGGTTTTTGGTCATTTACAATAAGAGTACCTGTGTTTGGTAAATGGCTTTTGAACAACTTTTCCTGTGTTCTTTACATGCTTTATCACATATTGTCTCCTGCGTTCAAAGAACGCTCCGTGTAGCTACCATGGGACTCAAGTCACAGCAAGGGCTCTGTTGACAGACTTCACTCACTGCCTCCCCTTCCTTTCACTAATTAACGTTCTTGACATCTGACTTGACAGTAGCATTAGAGAGGCCGAAAACACAACTTTGTAAGCACGTATAATCTTCTTGGTGTGAGTTATTGCCGAGTCAGTACTGTTTCCAAAATACAGTTTAATTGGTCGGTTACAAGTTTCTAAGATTCCTGTTGTTTCCTATTTGCTTCAGAACCCACCAGGGAATTCCTCTGCAATGAACCTGGTATGGAATCATTCAGCTCTTTTTAAAAATAGCTGTCTTTGTGAAACAATTGGAGCATATTGGAGTTGCTTATTTATACATTTGAAGAGTGGGCACATGGTGTGTGATATGGATATCACTTTGTCATGGCACCAAAATGGATGTAAAGAGTAGTATAAATATATACTATCTACACATATACAAACATACTTCTATGCATATGTATATATAATATATATGTATAAGTATATATGTATATGTGTGTGTATATACGTATACATACAATTCTCCTCTTCTAAAGAAAGTGCTGTTTCAACCTGGACCAAATGGTGTTCCCTTGATGCATCACAAATAGCAGGCAGCATCCTTTCTGGTATCTCTTTTGTATTTGCCATGGTTCACTACCTCAAAGATGTAAACTTGTGTTTGATTTCTTTTATTATTCTTCTGATTAAAGTCAATGTAATGTTTAAAATTAAGCTGGAAGTATATTAATAATTACTGTAGAAGTATAATAAATATACAAATGTCTGCTTGTACAGAATGTAGAACTGATTTGATCCCAGACAGACCAAATATTATCAATATATTAATAACAACTGAGATAATAGGTTGCAGACAATAAACATTTACAACAACAGATTTCTTTCTATGAATATCTTGGAGCTCTAAAACCATGAATTAGGAAGAGCATACACCTAATAGCAAGTTTTATTTACTAGATGCATTAGTTATTAGTCATTTTTAACTGTTCCCCCATTTATTTCACAGAGGAAAAATTTTACATTTCAAAAGTAAGATCAAAATGCAACTTCCTCTTGACATGATTTAATAGATCTTTGTGCTCCTTTCTGGCTACATTTTGAAATAATTTTAGACTTCAGTACAGAAAGTTCCCTTGACCCTTCACCCAACTTCCCTTATTGTAGTATCTTACACAACCACGGCACAATGAACCCACCAAAGGATTAACATTGATACAACACGAATAACTACTCTATAAACCTTACTCACACTTAAGCAGTGTTCCCACTAATGTCCATTTTCTGGTCTAGGAGCCAATCCAGGATCCCACATTGCCCTTACAGCCTTCCAACATGTCCCTGTCCTTTTGTGAGCACTTCCTTATTACCTGCCAAGCTCTTTTTAAAAGAATGGGTCAACTGGTTTTTATAAAGTTGATATTCATGAATCACAACAGACTCAAACAATACAGAAAACTACCAAAAACAATGTAAAAATTGTAGAAAATTTTATTACAGAAGCACATGACCAGAAAGAACAACTATGAACATTTGGTAAGCACCATTCCTGACATCTCTTTCTGCATAGATATGGTTAAAAGGATAGCTAGATAAATTGACAGAATTTTGATGGAATGAATTATTTTTAATAGACATATTAATAACAACTACTAAAGCTATTTTTAATAAAAAGCATTAAATATAATTCCACTTGAATTTAACAGAAGAAGAAGAAACCAAAATAGAATTAGATATGCTGAATTTCAGGCGAACATTTCCTTATAAAAGACATGTCCCACATTATCTTTCCAAAGGCAAGAAAAAGATTATGAAAAACATTTAGATATTTATCAGTTAAGTTTTGTTGCCTAATGAAACTCTCTAAAGCTTTATGGCTGAAAACAAACACCACTCATCATAGCACACAGGTCTATGGGTCCTGGTCTGTGGGGGCAGTTCTGCTGCTCTGGGTTGGCTGATTTTGGGTGAATTACCTACACATCTATGGTCAGGACATGGGTCTGAAGCCTGGTTGCCCTGGAATCACTTCATCACATGTGTGGTGAGACTTGGTCATCTCTCAGCAGGGGCCAAGGGGGTGGCCTGGTTGTGTGATCTCTCATCCTCCAGCACAATAGCCCTGGCCTGTTCACATAATGGTAGCAGAGTTGCAAGAGAAACTAGAAGTACATAAGGCTTCTTGGAACAGGTCAGAGCAGATACAATATGTTATTGGTCAAAGCAAGTCATAGGACCAGCCCAGATTCAGGGCTGCTTATCCATATTACTCTTACATACTGATGTTGATCATTCAAATATCAAGCATTCATAACAGCATTATTCTTTCAGATTTAAGCCTTTGGCAGATTTAAACATTTATTTTGGGATTGTTTTTCCGATTATATTTTCTGTTTTATTTGTTCATTTCTTCTTTGCAAACACCAATTATGTATTTTTGGATACTCTTTAATTGCCACTCATATCTGTCCTGTTCCTTATCATCTTTTTTTACTATTATTATATGCACCTAGAATATCCCCCCAGATATTTGCAGACTTGAATCAGTCATGTTATTAATCCAGGTTTCAGATAAAATGTCACATGGTTAGAGAGACCTCTTCTTCCTGGTCACCCAAACTAAAGATCTTACCCTCTCAAAAAAGAAAAGAAAAGAAAAAAAAACCCTACCTTTTCATCTTCTGTCATATAGTTCTGTTTTACTTTTTTTTTTAATTTCAATTTTAATTTTTTTAAGTAGGTTCCACGTCAAATGTGGGCTTGAACTCAGGACTCTGAGATCAAGACCTGAGCTGAGATCAAGAGTTGGACACTTAACTGACTGAGCCACCCAGACACCCCTCTTTTACTTTTTTAATAGGACTACATACATTTATTCTATGTATTTTATTTTCTCTACTCCCCCCTCCCTGCCCTCCGAGATTATAAGCTCCATGAAGGTAGAGATGCTTCCCATCTTAAACCGTGCTAAAACCCCAGCGTTTGGCAGCCCTCCTGGCATGCATGGGGTATTCAGTAATTACTTGTTGAACGAATGAAAGAAAGTCCTGTCTGTTTTAAGGTAAGTTCATTCTAATTTTGGTTGCTTATAGTGCAACTTTCTTCTCTGTATTATTTTTCATTTACATTTATCTCCTGTAATTTCCTTGAGAATATAGACAACTCTTTGTCTGAACTCTTTCTCTATTTCCTTGGAAAATTTCTCTTCGTCTTCCTTTTTTTTTTTCCCCCAAGTAAGTGCTACGTCCAACACATGGGGCTCAAACTCATGACCCTGAGATCAAGAGTCGCCCCGCTCCACAGACTGAGCCAGCCAGGTGCCCCCTGTCTTACACTCTTTTCTTCTTATATTCTCTCTCATGTCAAAGCAGGTCCGTGTGGGGGATTCTTTCTGATCATTGTTCATCTCATATACTTGCTGAAAGGTAATCTGTAGGGGAAGGGAACGAGTGCTGGGAAGCTCAACCAGTATATTGCGTCCTATAGCCTCTCGCCAAATCTACTCTTTTTCTTAACCCGTGAATATATATCATCGCTCAATTTTCAGCATTTAAAGGGTCAGTAATTTGAAAAATGCTGTCTTCCTGCAATTTCTTCATCTCACCTCACCTCTGGTTGTCTGTGGATAAAAATTGCGTGTTGCCTTGGTTTCTCCTTCATTCTCATCTGCCATGCACCGTGGTGTCAAACGGAGCCTCTACGGGGAGAGGCTTCTCCTACAGTGGCCCTCTGTGCCCTTGGAGCTTACATCACTTAGAGGGTCCTTGCATAGCATTTCAGGGTAACCTCACTCGCTTTGGGGGAGATGTCCATCTTGCCCAAGGTCTGAGGATATGTTGTTAATTCTCAGTGTTCTTCCTCATTTTGGTCCAGATTTCACAGCATTTGGCAGGTTTGCTACATCGTTTGCAGTTCAAGAATGTAGTCATAGCCTCATTTTATTGGCAACTAAACTGTATCTCCATTTTCTGTTCCTTTTGAGATTTGGGGGGAAGAAGAGGGGGAGATTTATATGTCTGTACACCACAATCTTTAACCAACACTCATTTTGTACTCTTTCAATTGCATTCAGTAAATTTACGTGACCTAGTCCAGGAGAGGCTGTAAGTGCCATTCACCTACCAGGCTTAGGACTGAAATTGGAATTCTCACCAAGTTTATCTAAATTTTCATGACATAACTTTGCTCCCATCACCTTTCTTCTCCATTCTTTTTGTTTTGCTTTTCTGTACCTCCAAATCTCTAGAGGTTTTTGGTGTTTTTTGTTTGTTTTTTTTTTTTGTTTTTGCTTCCTGGTACAGCTCAATATTCTCTTTCCCTCTTTTGATGGTGATTTTCTTTGTCATATTTGTAGCAAGAGCTTCCCCAGTCCTTCATCTTCCTACTTTCTCTAATGTGAGCCCCAGAGCTGCCTGACCTCAAACAAGTAGTGAGTTGATAACAACCACCACCCCCACTAATTACTGTCTCTGCTTACCTGCATTTACTTTATGCCAGTAATGTGGCCACAGCTGGTGCATGGATTATCCCAGGTAATCCTTCCAATAACCCCACAAAGTTAATATGATAACCTGTAATTTATTTAATTAATGGGTGACTGTTGTGTGTCACTCACTTTTTTTTTTAAGATTTTTATTTATTTGAGAGAGAGAGAATGAGAGACAGAGAGCATGAGAGAGAGGAGGGTCAGAGAGAGAAGCAGACTCCTTGCTGAGCAGGGAGCCCCATGTGGGACTCGATCCCGGGACTCCAGGATCATGACCTGAGCCGAAGGCAGTCGCTTAACCAACTGAGCCACCCAGGCACCCCGATAACCTGTAATTTAAACATAAGGATATGAACAGGATTTTTTTCCCTAAAACTGGCTCCAGAATTATACGCAGAGATGCCACTGTGTTTGTTCAAGAAAATACTTTGAAAGATATTCTTGGGGTGGTTGAGCTCTTATGATGTCAGAAGAGGAGCTGCGGGCAGAGGTTGGAAAGAATAAATTGTTGCTTTATTACTGGAAGGAAAAGGGGAAAGAAAAGAAAGGAGAGGGGAGAGAGCCAGGAAGTTAGAGGCCAGCCCTGAGAAAGAGCCAGTAAACTCCCGGGACTATTCCCTTTGAGGTGTTAGAATGCTACCCCTATACAAGTTGGCTCTGCTCCTCTTGGGTCTCTCCCCATCTGCAAATCTTCCATCCATCTGCTGTGCACACAATTGCTAGGACCAGATGGTTTTTCTACAGCTCTTCCAGGAAGGCCTCCTTGGTCAATGCCTCAAGGGTCAAAACTACACATACTGGATCAGGGGCTGGGATGCAGAAGGTGCATGAGGACAGAACCCCTCAGGAAAGGGAAAATCTTTGAGCAGGAGTGTTTAGACTTTTTTTTTTTAGCCACAGGATTGTGGTGGTTGTGGTGGTAGAGGTAGGAGGATGCATCAGGCCAGTTTTTCCTCTGTCTTAAAAGAGAGGCTACAGGATTTTATGACATTTGGGTTTTATGTCCATAAGAAAAAATGAGGCTCAGAGAAAGCAAACAACTCCCTTAAGGACACTCGAAATATGGAGGGCCTTCTTGCTATTTAACAAACATGCCCAGTTCTTTCTGCTCAGGATATTTCAGAGGAATGTTTTTTCCCACATCTGTGTATTGCCAGATCTTTCTTATCCTTTAGAATTCTACCCAAATCACTTCCTCAGAGATGTTTTCCTCTACTTCCTATCAGGTACCCTCACCCACAATCCATCTCTAGCTCCTTACCTTGCTTGATTTTTCTGAAGAATGGCAGATAGTACTACCAGAGAGAATATTACAAATGTAATTTTTAGTCAAACTTCTCTAATAGGATATAAGCTTCAGGAGGACAGAGATTTTTTTTTTTACCACTGTGTCCACAGTGCCTCATATATAGAGTTTAGCATTTAGATGATGCTCAATAAAGATACAATGAATACACTCAATAAATGTTCCTAGGGTGCCTTCTATATGTATGGATGGTCTCTTGTCTTCCTCATTTCCAACTGACCAAATGCAACCTAGTCCACTAGTTGCTAAACTGGTCACACAGACCACCTATTTTCCTCACAACTGAACCAAATGATGCATTCTGTTCTCACAAATAGCTGCCCCTACCTATTGACTTACTTTGAAGAGAACCTAAAGGAGCTTTGGTGAGGAACCACCATGACTTCAGTCAGATGCTGAATCTGCTGTTGCATTGTCTCATCCACATGTGAAGCCCTAAGTCTACAGGGCTGGACAAACTCTAGCCCCATGGCTTAAACTTTATGCAACTTTCTCTGGAGCAATCATATGCCTATTTCTAAACTCCTCAGGCTTGGCATCTGGGCTACAGGTCAGCCACCAGTGGGTGGAAGTTACCAGGCAGTCCTTACAAAAGACTTCTCCATCCTTTGGCCAAGGAAGAAAGATGTCAAAAGGGAAAGGACACTTCATTTCATTCCAAGTTTTCCCTCAGATATTTCTCACTTGTGTAAAATCTCAGCAGGGATGCTAGATACACAAATGAAGTGGGCTACACACCCCTTGGCCACAAGTTCAATTCATACCATCTTTGAGGAACTAAAATAACAACGTTTGGGTCTTTGTTCACCTTGAAACCACGCAATAGTCTTTAAACTCTCATTTCATTGTCTTATTGACATCATCTACCTGTCAGTGGGATGAATCATTAAATTGGTAAGATTTGGGGATGTCACATGCCCAGAAAATTCCTAGGAAGAATATGGTCATAAAAATAAAATCACACTATTGGGGGAAAAAACAACAAGCAACAACAACTGAGACAAAAGCATAAATTAATGCAATAAAACACATCTATTGGGAATGACTGGGGCAAGGCAGAGGGCTCTTTCTACATGCCAAACTGAAATGTTCTATTAAGGTTTAAGAAATCATGTTTACAGCAGATATAAATTAAATTAACTGTGAGACCATAAAATAGAGCAGCTGTTCTCCATCTCCAGTGATGACAGAACAAGAGGAAAGGCTGGTCAGAGGTAAGGAAGACTCTCTTCCTGGCAGTGGGACCTATAATAACATTAAGGGGATAATGAGGAGAGGCAAGACTGATATGAACCTGTTTCCTCTGCCACACATTTAGAGGGCACAGATTCTATGAATTTTACATGCACCTTGATGTCCTTTGCCCTTGACGGAGATTTCATAATAACCCCCCGTTTCTCAGCACATTTAGCTATCCCACTCACAAAATAGCTCTAAGAATGCAAATGCACACCTGAGACAATGTGAAAACGAATCAGCAACTATTAATCCAAAGTGAAAATGAGCTTCTAGTCCTGCGTCACCGTAACGTGGCTCAGGGTCGAGCAACTGAACGATTGGAGGGTCTCTGATCCTGCAAGCTGCAAGCCCATGCTCACCGGCTAATGAACCAGACACATACAATGCCTGGGTCATTCCTGTCTCTACTTGCTGGCCTGGTGCCGTCCCTAACATGCTGCATTTGTGAGGGTAATTCCAAGGGTCTGCCTTGCCTCCCAAGCCTGCACCATCACCTCTCGCCCCCACTCCACGGGGCTCTGGAAGCAGCAAAGGGAAGTGCAGATAAGGAGGAAGAAAAGTATGTGATATTTGGGAAATGTGGCAGGAATCCAGAAGTGTCCTATGGACCATATTGAATTCTGCTTTTCTAATGAGGTTTGAGTCACGCAAATAAACTGTTTCGGGTTTTGGTCAACTCCAAGGCCTTATACTGGATGATGTTCCAGAGATAATAATCCCTTAAAGTTACAAAGGTACCTTCAACTTACAAAGTTGTCTGGTGGGATTTTATTTTTGCTTTCTTTTTGGTTTGGTTGGTTGTTCTATTTATTTTATTTTGCTTTCTCATTGAATACTTTTAATATAGTGGTTTTTAGATTGAGTATGTCTGTGTGTGTGTGTGTGTGCAGCAATATAGAGAAAGGATTATATACCATGACCAAGTGGAATCTATCCCAGGAATATGAGGGTGATTCAGCATACAAAAATTAATTTATGTTATATGCTGTATCAATATAATAAAGGACAAAAACCACATGTTTATCTCAACAGATGCAGAAAATGTATTTGACAAAATCTAATATCCTTTCATGATTTAAAAAAAAAAAACTAAACAAATTAGGAATAGAATGGAAATTTCTCAAACTGATAAAGGGAATCTACAAAACAAACAAACAAACAAACAAACAAACCCATAGCTCATATCACAGTAATGGTGAAAGATCAAAAGCTTTCCCCTAAGATCAAATACAAGACAAGTATGTCTACTCTTCCCACTAATATTCAATCTTGTGTTGGAAGTTCTAGCCGGGGCAATTAGGCAGTAACTAAATAACTAAATAAATAAATGGCATCCAAATTGGAAAAGATGAAGTAAAATTCTCTCTATTCACAATAGCATGATCTTGTATATGGACAGTCCTAAGGCATCCATACACACAAAAAACCTAGTAGAAGTAATAAACGAGTTTAGCAAAACTTCAGGATACAAAATCAATAACAAAAGTCAATTGTATTTCTCTATACTAGCAATGAATAATTCATAAATTAAATTAACAAACATTCCATTTAAAATAGCATAAAAAGAATAAAATACTTAGGCATGCATTTAATAAAAGTAGTGCAAGACTAGTACACTGAAAACTGCAAAATATTGCCAAAAGAAATTAAAGAAGACCTAAATGAATGGAGAGACATTCCATGTTCATGAATTGGAAGATTTAATATTGTTAAAACAGAAATAATTCCAAAATTGGTCTACATAGGGTCTTCAATCCCTATCAAAATCTCAGCTGCCTTTTTTTCTTTCTGCAAAAATTGATAAACTGCTCCTAATATACATGTAGAAATGCAGAGGACCCAGAATAAACAAAACAATCTTGACGAAAGGCGAATAAAGTTGGTGGAATAACACTTCTTGCTTTCAAAATTACTTTATATAGTGACAGTAACCAAGACAGTGCAGTGTTGGCATAAGGGTATATATATAGATCAATGGAATAGAACAGAGATCCCAGAAATAAATCCTTACATTTATGGTCAGTTGGATTTCGACAAGTGTATCTGTCAGATATCTTCAGAAAAACAGAACCAATAGGATATATGTACATGTGATTTAAGAGATTTATTTTTGAGGAATTGGCTTATGCAGCATGGGAGTTGGCAAGTCTGAAATCTGTAGGGCAGGCCAGAAGGCTGAAAACGTAGGCAAGATTTCTGTGTTCTAGTCTTGAGGCAGAATTCTTTCTTCTCCGGGAAACTCCCTGGAGTTTTTTTTTTTTTTTTCTCTTAAGGTCTTCAATTGATTGGATGAGTCCCACCCACATTATTAAAGGTAACATGTTGTCAACTTAAAATCAATTGACTGTAGGGACACCTGGGTGGCTCTGTCAGTTACGTGTCTGAATCTTGATCTCAGCTCAGGTCTTGATCTCAGGGTGCTCTAAAGGACACCACCAAGAAAATGGAAAAGACAACCCATGGAATGGGAGAAAATATTTGCAAGTGTAAATGTCCCACATATCTGACAAAGGACTTATACCTAGAATATATAAAGAACATTTACAACTCAATAATGCAAAGACAACCCAATATAAAAATTGGCAAAGGATTTGAATTGGTGTTTCTCCAAAGAAGATATACAATTGTCCTAGAGCACTGCCTCTCAAATCTACAAGTTATCCTGCTTATATCCATTTACCAGTCACAATTCCCAAAACTTTTTCATCTCTAAACCTCAGGCGGAGCAAGGTGAGTGCTCTCTATTATTCTGGTGAATTAATCACTCATCCATTTTCTCAACAGATACTTCTTGAACACCTACTATGCCAGTCATTCTACTGCATGTCAAGGTCCTCAGGGGGATCCATGTGCATAGTTTAAAAGCACAGGTAGAGAAGACTAAGGCACAGCCCCTACCCTGAATGAATCCACAGCATTGCACTTCAGACAAAATCAATCACCAGAAGATGCGGTAAATTTGCCAGCTCCTGAAAAAAGTCCCTATAACTGTGTTCTGTCCCTGTTGGGTTTTCTGACCTCTGTAAACTGTAATATTTCTGAAGGTTATTTCCTTGTGCTGCCTGCTGTATCTTTTTGTTTCTTTTCCTTCCGGAAACTAGATTCTTCCTGGGTTCTGGATTCTCAAATGGCTTGCAGATGGCTGTATATATGTCACTGATTTCATTTTAGGAGCATCTGTATTGCTGTATGCCATTTCTAGTCATTTTGTTTTTAACATTAATAAAACAACTCCACCTGCTTATTTCATAAGAGGAGTGTGGAAGCTTTAGAGGATGATACTGGTGCTGAACAGAAATGGTGGACTGCTAACCAAGGGTTCACAATTCTTTCTGCAAGGCCAGCCAAGAGTCCCGACAGACATTCAGGTGACCTTGTAGTTCACTTAGTTACAGTGCATCTTCTGTTGATAGAGAACAAATTACCTGGATATTGCTGGAGGGCTGTGTTATTGAATATTTTTAGACTTATGTCATTGTAAATCAATTAAATATCAACTTAGGTCTGGAATTGATCTGTTTGTTAATTTGTTCATTCGTGTTTCCTTTCATTCTTCCAATAAATGCTGTAGTAAGTCCACTCTGTACAATACTTTGTGCTGGAACTAGAGAAGCAAACATATAAATAAAACACAAAATAAAACACAATCTCTGTCTTACTGGAAGAAGAAAAAGAGGAAGAAAAAGGGATGTTCTATGAATTTCATATGAATTAACTCAATTAATCCTCACAGCAACCCAAGGAGATAGGTAAATTTTTATCCCCATTTTATGGGTGAAATAACCAAGATGAAATTCTTTGCCCAAGATCATGCCATTGGTAAGTACACCTCATGGCTCTAGAGTCCATGAGCTGTATCACTATATTAGGTTTCCTCTCTTAAAATATAGTGTTCCATATTATAAATTCTAAAAACCATATAAAATGAGCTCCTTCATTCATTTCCTCCACAAATATTTACTGAGCTCTAACCATGTTCCAGGCAGTAGACCAACCTAGGGGGGATAAAAGATAACAAGAAAGACATGGGTCCTGTCCTTGTGGAGCTTATGGGTCTCAAAACAAATAAATCCAAGTACACCAACCAATTCAATCGCTATAAATTGTGGAAGTGCTAACCTGGGATGGAGAGCAACAGCAGGAGAATTTTCTCTAGATGTGGTAGATAGGAAAAGCTTCCTGACATGTAAGCTAAGCCCTGAAGGAAGAGATAGAGCTGCGTTGAAGTCAAGAGCATCTGAGATGGGGAAGGAGTGATTCTGAGCAACTGAAGGACGTGGGAAGAATGGTGAGAGGTGAGGGCAGAGTGGGGTGTATGTCCGGCCCATGTGGGGCCTCAGAGGTAGTGTGAGTAGTTCTGATTTCATGCTCCATGCAGTGGGGAGCCATGAAGGGCTTTAAGTGGGAGCATAACGCATGGGGTGACCTGATCTCTTTTCAGAAAGTACTTCTGCTGTGTGGAGCTGGATTACAAGAAGCAGAGCATTAAGAAACTCTTGTAATATTCCAGGTGGTAATGAGTTCACTACAGATGTGGCAGCGTCAATGAAAAGTAGATGAATTTGAGATGTGCTCTGCTGGTAGGATCAACAGACATGATCATAAATTGGATCTGGAAGAGTGGAGGGGGCTGTAAGGGAACAGGAAGAGTCCTAAAGCTTTTGGGAGGATGGTGGTTCCTTTTCCTGAGATGAGGAAGTGTGTGTGTGTGTGTGTGTGTGCACTGGCGAGGAGGGAGAGTTACAGAAGGATGCAGTACAGTCTTGTGCTGCAGATCCAGGATGTCATCACATCTCAGCTCCTTCCATCTTCCTGCTTTGCCATCTAGTGCTTGGCTTGCATTCTCATGGTCCCCAGATGGTTGCTATACTTCCAGTCCCATATCTATGTTTAAGACAGGAAGGTGAAAAAGGAAGCAACATGGAAGAAAGTAGTGACCCTTATCTGAAAAAAGAAAACTTGAAATCCCCATAGCCTTTACTTAGACCTCCCTGGCCAGAATTCTGTCCCAAAGCCAGCCCTTGTTGCAAGGGATGCTGGTAAATGTAGCTTTACCATGGAGTTGGTCGAGCCCCTAACAAAATCAGGGTTCTCTGATTAGGGCGACAGCAAGAATAGATAATGGGTAGATGACCAACAGCATCTGATAGGCCATCCTCTGTTTGAGTTAGCCTATAAATCTGAGTAGGCTGAAGGACAAATATTTTTTAATTTACTTGACTCTCCATTCTTCATGAGTGAGCAAAATGCATATGAGTGCTGGTGAAGCTGGGGCTGTCCTATTTCTGAATCTTGCATTTGTGAAAAGGAAAAACCAACCTTCCAGCCCCCTCCCAAGAGCATCCCTCAGTCCCAGAACTTTTCTCTTTTCAAGCGACTGTGTCACACAGAAGCTTTGCCACCAGACTTTTCTGCCACCAGTATGCTCACACCAAATGTCCTGAGAGGATGACTTAGCCAAATTGAATGTTGGCTCTTTTATCTTACAAACTGCCTTGGGATTCTTGAAGGTAAGCAATACCAGATTTAGCTGTGGGACAGTCTCCTCGTCAGAGTCCCCAGGGCAGTCTAGGTGACCCAGGTGTGTGAGCCAGTTGTCCCCAGCATGTGTCTCTGGGATGCGGAAGCCTTTATTCTCTGTGCACTGTAGGGCCCCTCCACCTGAACTGAGAAGAGAATTCCCTGGCAGAAAGCAAGAGGCTTGTCTAGAGGCTGTAGCCCATTAGCTCAGCACAAGCATAGACTGTACTCTGCTGGAATCTAATCTGGAAGCATTTAATACATTTGCAGCACGCGTGCCAGCTACTTAAGAGGAGGGATGGTCATTTTTTTTCTTAAAGAGAAACTTCAAACTGAATATAAATCAGTCATCTCGATATGCCCATCATTCCTGATACTGAAAAGAGTCTTCAGTAAGAGGAATCATCGTCTCTGGGCAAGAACTTTGGCCAACAATGAAGAGAAAGAGAAGGAAGAGACCAAAAAAAAACCAAAAAAACAAAAAAAAAACAGAAAACAAAAAACAAAAACAGGGAGAGGCTCTCATTGTGTTGAATCAGAAACCACTCTTTCTCTGGAGGAAATTCAGCAAGTGAGTGTCTTGTCAACTTACTCTTGTGAAAACAAGGATGATTAAGGCAGCAAAAACCATCCCCAAATGTTCAAGTTGGGGATGTGCTGAACATCTCAAGCTATTTTCCAAATGTTTGGGGTTTGGCACAGTCCAGGCTCATGGTTGGGAAATTTTCCTGAAGATCTATCTACATGGTCCTATTTTTATTCCATCTCCTTGCAGTTAACATCCGGCTAACTCATTTGCTCCAAGTTCTGCATCGGATACATGTTAGATATCTTCAGACTCTCCCTGCACCCATTCCCCTTCATGTGGTTGACAGAAATTTCAGAACATTGTCTTCATGCCTGCTTTTCAGAGCAGGCACCCATTCTTTTCTCTTTGTCCACATTGTCAGGGATCGGGAGACTGTGACAAGGATGGGGAGGGGACCATGTTACGTGTGGTGCTGCAGGATTTGAGAAACGTTTCTCAAATCCTCAGGAGATGTGATAGCTGACTTCACAGTTTGGAATAGATTGCATATGGAGAGGGATTACACTTATTTTCTATGGCCCCAGAGGGGTGCAACTAGGACCAGAGACATACGTGGGCTCAATACAAGAAAGACCTTCTCATTCAGAGCAGCCAGGAGAAGAAAGAGCTGCCTTGTCTTCAACAGAAGAGATGGGTCTTCATCAGAGGTTCATAATGGTCCTCCAATAAGTTTTGGAGACTGAAAAATGTATTAATAAAGATTTTCAAATATAGACACCAGTTGGATTGAAAGACCTTGAAGTGCTTTTCTTTAAGTGTTGGGCACTGTATACGCAGCACAGCACAGTCCCTGGTACATAAAAGGTGCTCTGTAATTACTTGTCGAAAGAACAACAGCTTCTTCTGAGTCCCTTGTAGTGTTCTACATGGTATGGCCACATTCGGACTGGAGGGGAGTGAGGAGAAGGAGGAGACAGTGTCCACTCTTCAGTGTTCATCATCAGTGATGATGGTGAGGAGCACAAACTGGGACTTCTGTATATTTCATTCTTTCAGAGTACCCAACTGCTGACCATCAGCACCACCACCACCATCATCCATCATCATCACCACCATCACAATCATCATCACCGTCATCACCACCATTCAATGAGTAATTGAACGAAAACTGACATAGCTTTGACAGTACCAAGCATTGCAACACCCTTGAAAAATCGGGGTAGGTAGTAAGGAAGCCGTGGAAGGAACTGTGGCCATCCTTGTGTCTTAGCAGGGCCACTCTTTCCTGCCTCTGAGAAGCAATACTTAGAGTTTAAAGACGACAACCTTCTTGACTCGACTTTCTTCTTTAGCATTTCCCCAAGCCTCACAGTGACATTGTTCCTGTGCTGCCGCATAAAGGGGCCTCTGAACCTGTGACTGAGAATGCGTGGGGAATGGGGCATCTTTAATGTGATTATTAGACTATGACATAGGTATTCTTCATGTTTGCCCTAGTGGGATTAGCGAGATGATAAAGTAAAACCATGCTATTTTACAGAGCCCTCTTGAGAGGGTCCTGGGATGTGAATTAACACTGAGGTCAACCCCGTTCAGGTACAAAATCCCCATCTCTGAAGGCCTGCTAATGGCCTGCTCCATGGGCCCCGGCAGAGGAGGCGATGGCCTTGGGTGCGGACGCCACTGCTGGTGAGGCAGCCTGTCCCTCAGCTCAGGTAGTCAAAACACAACGGGCCTCAACATTCCAGGAGGTAACAACTACATAATCAGCTTTTGTAGCTCAAATCATCCTGGTTTTATTGTCAAATTTGAGGCAAACAGAGAAATTCAAGAGGCAAATGTGCAAAATGCAGGCAGAGGCATTTGCCTTGATAAAGCATCTGTGTATCGTATTAATTAGCATTAAAATCTCGTTTAGTAGTCCCTAAAATTCAATAGAGTGGGAATTCATATACCCATTTTACAGGTGAGGAAACTGAGGATTGGCAAAGCAAACCGAGTTGCCCAAGATCACACTGCAAATAGTAGCAGAGCCAGGATGTAAGTTATTTGTCATTATTGTTTGCCTGGCAAAGAGCCCAGCCCAGCCTTCGGCCTGAAGCACCTTTTGCTCCCTGAGATTGTCACACATAGATAAGAAAAGTATAGGAGTGAGGCTGAGTCAGCCATTTCCCAATGCATACCCTCGGGAGCAGGAGAGAAAAGACTGTCAGTGAAGGGAGCATTGTCCATCTGCGTTTGTGAACTATTCCTTATTTTTGGAGGTCTGAGCTATTTCCACCCACTTCCAGAAGGTGGGTTCCCACCTCTTTGTTTAGATGGCTGCGACTTGACTAACTTTGTATGTGAAGCCAGGCTGCCATTACTGCAAATAATGACTTCACAAATTAAGCGTAATTCTTCACGGTCAGAAGATGAGCTCCAGCCCAGATCCACTGCTTAAAAGCCACATGACATTGGCCAGTGTACTTCACCTCTGAAGGTCAGTTTCTTCGAGTATCACATGAGGATGGGAGCGACTTCAAAGAACGGGTGCAGGACCAAACGAAGAAACGTTACATGAAAACATCTTGTCACATGTAAAAGGCTAGTCATATGAACGTAGTTGTCATTATTTTAGTTCTTTTCTATGGGAATTAAAACACCTTTGGTTTGAAATGAGAGAGAGAAAGAAAAAAAAAAACCCAAGCTGAATAGATTTAATAACCTTGCATGAGTTAGTTTTAAAAAAACAGACAATTTTTTTATATTATGTTACGTGCAAATGGGAGTTTCAAACTGTGTCTCATGATTTCTACTTGAGCTTGAAGGCAGCTTCCTAAAATAAGAACTGGCTCCTTCATCAAGTGGCTCCTACTACATTATGCATCTCAAAACAATCAGCCCCTGGTTCCAGAAAGTAGAGAAAGAAAAGAATGTCTATAAGCAGCTTCCTGTTTTTCTTGGATTATTTCTGCAGGAGTTCAATATTTTTCTTATGAATATAGCTTCAGAATTGCGCAGAGCTTTAATCCAATTAGGGCTGCCACCACCCAGAAGGTAGGGCAGGGAGAGGAAAAAGAAAGCCGATGGTGAGGCCAATCCCACATCCTCCTTTCTTTTTAATAAAATATATGAGTGAGGGTATCCAGGAGATGAATTGGGATCTGCCAAGCCTGGGGAAAACACCAAAGATTGGCCAGGGTAGAGCGATGCCTCCACCCCATGAGCAGCCCTGGAGAGGAGGGAGGGGGCACCATGGCAGCATCCAGGGAGGAAGGGTGGAAGGAAATGACGTTTTCTATTTCTTGATGCTTCACGTAGATGGGGGCTGAGAAGTTAATCATGTCAACTCTTGTCTGACAACAATGACCTCAAAAAGTGGTTTGAGAGTAACGTCAACAAATTCAAGATGCTCTACCTATTGATGAAGAGAACAGTAAATATAGTAGATACAATCTGTCTAATAGATTTACACTAAATAATTTGTTTAAAAAATAAGCCAGTTGAGGGGCACTGAGGTGGCTCAGTCGGTTAAGCATCTGCCTTAGGCTCAGGTCATGATCTCAGGGTCTTGGGATCAAGCCCCGCATCAGGCTCCCTGCTCAGCAGAGAGTCTGCTTCTCTCTTTGCTTTTGCCCCTTCCCTTCCACCCCCCTCATGTTCATTTTCTCTCTCTCTCTCAAATAAATAAATAAAAATCTTTTTTTTTTTTTTAAAGCCAGCTGGTATACAAAATTTGAATCAATAATAATTATAAATTTGGGCCATCAGACTCAAAATATGTCTATTTGCTCTACGGTCATAAAATTACCAGTTATATTTAATTCATCTTTCTTTTACATGAAGGGCCCATTTGCAGGTGTTTTTCAGATAGCATTTTTTACTTCAAGACTCCAAAGCATTTTTGACCATAATACTTTGTTTCATAATTATAAATTGATGCAGTGACATACTATAGAATTATTCAAGGTTGCTCTTCCAGGGGCCCCTATAATGCCTCTCTCACCTTGAGCCTAAAACTTCACCCTGCTAATCCTGCACAAAGAATCATGCCCATCCAGGTTCCTGGTAACCCATGACAGTAGCTACAGAGAAGGATGAGGGTCAGGAAGAGTTGATTGGCTCAACAACAGCTTCTTCTGAGTCCCTTGTAGTGTTCTACAAGGCATGGCCACATTTGGAATGGAGGGGAACGAGAAGAAGGAGGACATAGTGTCTACTTTTCAGTGTTCGTTATCAATGATGATGAGGAGGAGCACAAATTGGGACCCCTTCTGATTTTTAATTCTTGCAGAGTACCCAAATGCTGACCATCACCACCACCACCACCACCATCACCACCACCAGCATCACCACAATCACCATCATCATCACCCCACCACCATCACCACCAT